>NW_022601467.1:3056154-3174078 GCF_009176505.1 Sitodiplosis mosellana
ACACACACACACACATGGTGTTAATTTATTTAATTGATGTATGAGTGAGTGTATTGATTGACAATATGAAAAACATTGACTGACATGATAATTTTTTGAAATGATTTTTTCATGATAATCAAAACTAAATCAATCCGATCGAATACTTAGATCAAAAAACAACACATAAAACTGAATTTTGAAATCGTTATTTTCTTTTTATTTTTTTAAAATAAAACTATGAAAATAAGGAACAGAGTTTTTTTAAATTCAAGTTTGAATGCAAAAGTTTGTGAATGATAATAAGATGCGAGTGAAAAACAAATATACAGTGCATTTTCTCTCTTTCACACACACATACACATACATTCATTCATTCATTTAATTAATTTTATCACATTGCTATCAATACAGCTCATGTAAATCGATTTATCTATTTTTTTTTTATATTCAGTATGCAATTTGTATCACAATTCTTTTTTCTGTTCTTTTGATACACATGTGTGTATGTGTGTAAGTGATAAACACTTATGGCACATTTGAGGCTCAATTTCATAAAATAGTTCGACTGAAGGATCGATTTCATGAAAATAGTTCGATTTGAGGTTCAATTTAAGAAAAAATGGTTCGATTTGACGTTCGATTTGAGAAAAAAAGGTTCGATTTCAAGGAAATAGTTCGATTTTAGTTCGATTTGAGGTTCAATTACATTTAAATAACAAACATCTTGTGATACAAGTTAGTTCAAGTTGAACATCCAAACAGAGAAGTTATCTTTATTGCCACATCATGCGGTTGAACACAATCCAAAAGGCTGAAATTTTAGCTAAATCGAATGATGGAGTGAAAGGTAATCGTCTAGCAAAAGAATATGACGTTGCTAAATCAACAATTTCATTATTAAAAAAGCGCAAATATAATGAAATGCAACAACCAGACGAAAGAAGTGGAACTTTTAATACACTATCAAGTGTGAACGAAGGTGAAAATAAATCAATTCACTCAAAGAACGTATCTACATCCAGTGAGGATGAGACTTCTGATGAATCCAATGATGATGAGAGATTTGAGAAGAAATCACGCACACTACCAATGTTCCGTCAACTCAAACTCTCTAAGCAACCGTTTGACATAGATGAGGAACAGCATATTGACGATGATGCAGCTAGCGAGTATGATGATGATGAGGAGGAGGAAGATGAGAGCGAAGAAGAAGAAGAAGATCTTAATGAAATATGTAGAAAATTGCATAATGTATGTAGCAACTTGCATGTTCCTGCTCAATCATTGCGTGTAATGTTTAGATTATTTTCCAAACTACGGAGCAGTGGTTGCATTGAGTAATCTGTAATTTTTAAAATGTAATCACTCTGATGACGAAGATAGTTCGATTTAGGGGAAAAGTTCGATTTAAGGTTCGACTTTATGTAAAAAGCGCTCGATTTCATGAAAAAAGTTCGATTCTTGTGTTTGAATATGATCAATGCGAAGAGCAAAAAAATCAGAGTGAAAAACGTTTAAATATAGAATATAATTTAAAAAAATTCAGTTTACTAGCTGCATTCATTCAAACAACCACAAAAAAGCAGATCTGCTTCTCGAGAACAACAAAAAAAATTTCACAATGGCGCATCCTCATCCGCTGAATGATGGTTCACATACATACATTAGGTTGAGAGATTTGGAAATCGGCAAAAAAATACCCAGTTTGCGGTTTTGGCGTGTTTAGAGGCAATGTTGCTAAAATTGAACGAGTGTGCCCAACAGTTAAAATCGGTGAAGAGTATTTGATTCTGTGTGAGCGTTATCTGGAAATTGTTGATAATCTCAAATTAGAGACAACGCCTCTTTATGTTGTTTATTTCGGCCCGGGAAAAAGAAGCCGTCCTGAATTTCACTTTTACGATTATTTATGGAATTTAATTGTCTAAAAAATATTGTATAAATATAAAAAATGTTGAAAACAACAAACAATCAAGTTTCAACTGTATTATATTAATGAAATGAAATTATGAATAATAAAAAATTCTTCTTTAGGTTGTACCGTTGAAAAAAAAACAGTTGTTTCATTTTATTTTTTATTTTTCCATACATTTCAGAATATTTAATAATAATTAATATAATATATAAATCATATAGGTTCGATTTGAAACCATTTTACCTTTGAATTATACAGAATATATCATAATTTTACTAGAATGTTACATTTTTATGAAAAATCAATGAAAAACTGTCTCATTTTTTCTCAATTTCACTAATTTCATGATGACCCCAAGCCAGCGTATCAATACCATTCGAACGAATGAGGTAACGCTTATCATCAAACGGATTTAAAGCAATTTTTTTCTGTTTAATTGTGAATATTCGATGTAATTTTGAGCGAAGGTTATACTGTTCACGTAAAATATTACAATTTTTCTCAATACAGTCAACATAATCACTAAATGCAATTTTACGTTTCACTACGTTTTTTTTTTTTATACCTTTAGACTTTTTAATAACCTTAGATTTTTTATCGATGATACAATTCTTCTCGATGCAGTCAACATAGTCGCTATCTGTTATAACGCGAGGTGGTACAGCTCTTTCTGGACATTCACATATTTCCATTTTAGCTTGGAACGGTAGTACAGCGTAGCATTTTGCACGTAGACCGACAAATTCTACCAAAATATCCCCGTTTAATTCATCTTTGAAAATACCGGGCACTTTTTTTATTAACTCTTGGCATATCGCAAACCATATCCTTTAGATTTTTATCTATCCATTTCGCGGGTTCGTTGTGATAGTCGCTTGTGTCAAACCGTTCAATGTTCGCCTTCATATCAGCATAAAAATCATCCGTTTTAACAGATAAAACAAATGAATCGGTGT
The DNA here is from genome assembly GCF_009176505.1 of Sitodiplosis mosellana. NCBI lineage: Eukaryota > Metazoa > Arthropoda > Insecta > Diptera > Cecidomyiidae > Sitodiplosis > Sitodiplosis mosellana. The sequence continues at coordinate 3,059,008 of NW_022601467.1, forward strand.
CCGTATAGGCAACCGTACAATTTTTTCCATATTTAGGTTTTAAAAAGTCGGACAGAAAACTGTACATCGTTATTTTCGATATGTCTAAGATGGACATACCGATAATTATTGGTTTATTCATTTTAATATGTGTTTTTTGTAACTCAATTACTGCTAAATCTTCATCGAGAATTTTGCATTTCTTGAAATTTGGTCGAGAAATTAACATGCCTGCACCACTTCGCCCACCCCACTTGTTGACAAGTTTGATATCTGCACGTAAACGCAGATTCTCCATCGTTTTACCAAAGACGGAGTTTATCATATATTTAAAAAACGACTTTTCAAAGTCGTTGGTAGCTTGCGTACGTAGCTGTGTGTTAATATCGATGTAGGGCTTGAGCCAGCAACTTTGTTCGAATTGAAGTACTCGATGTACTTTTTTTAATACTAGACCGTGTTGTAATGCTAATTTTAGCATGCGATAATGAATGATATAATTTTCTTTATCGTATAGCGTTAACAATAATTTTTCGATTTTATTCGGTTTTATAACGATAATATCGAACACTTCTTGCGGAAGCGTTCGCTTTTCAGCACAAAATGGAAAATCATTATGTGTAGCATGTAAATTTTTTGGATATTGCAGATCCACCTCGAATATATAGCCGTATGTCGAATCGTCAGCTAATTTAGCTATTTCATCTGCATCTGAAAAAGATGTCTTCACAATATTGTCTTCAATCCATTTGAAATCTCTCAGCGGTAATGGTTGCGACATTGCATGTCCATACAGGTTATTTGCTATTAATGTGAATGAAATAAAACGAAATTACATTCTAGAATATCATCAAATTGATTGTGCATGATTGAATAAAATATTATTTACCATCTAAATACATTAAATAATTTGAAGGTTTCTCATCATTGTATACATCTCCCATGTATTTATTGTTGGCTTTAACTTGACGTTTACTGCACTGACTTATGCCACCGCGAATTCCACGTTCGATGAACAGCATCATTTCCACATCAGTTAACAGTTCAATTTCCACTCTGGTATATTTTAGCATGGCGTCCCACGAAAGGCCAGGAGCTGTATAGTAGTTAGATGGATCCAAACTGTAAATCGCATGGCATGTATTTCGAAAATGTTCAAATATATCGGCCAACAGTAGCACATCCGTCTTTAGATATAGTTCGGAATAATCTCCGACCGTTTTACAATTGAATTTCTGCCAGATATCGTGAGCAAATTGGTAGTCGTCATCCGATATTCCTTCTCCACGAAGTTTGCTGTAAAAATCTGCTTTTGATGGTAGCTTTGCCTCTTTTAGCTGCTTCATACCGCTCACATATTCATAAGGAAAAACGCCTTTACGTTCAAGCATAGCGATTTGTTCGGGTGTGTACCCATTTTTCTCACATTCGTTATACAATATTTGTTTTTTATCTGCCGATAGTAGTGATGCTAATTCAGCTAGAGATGCAGGCATGAATCGATATGAATCAATAAATTTAAATTTTACGTTTTCTCTCGTATTGAGTCCACGTGTGCTCCCTGTCACTACTTTCGTGAAAGCGATGTATTGTTCCACATTAGCAGGAATAATTGAAACATCTCCATTAGATGTGAGTCGTACCCCGACAAATTGTGCATAATAACGGGTACAACGTGGCTATCTTGGAACTGTAAATTGCATGCTTGATGGGCTGGACCTCTATATCGACCGGTGAGATGACAGTGATCATGTACTCTAATATCATATGCTTCAAAAATATCACCACAAATCGTACATAATGCATTTGGATTTTGAAATGCATATCTCTCATCTTCAGTTAACGGTAGCATTGGTGTGTTTTTATCAAATAACATTGCAACTCCATGAGCGAGGTTCTTCAATTCTGTGATGAACCATTCGACGCTATCGGTACGATTGCCGCTGCTTCGGTAATATGAAAGTGAATCGTCAAATTCACATTTAAAGTAATATCCAACGCTGTACATATGATGCTGCTGATATGCGGTAGTTGAACATTCCTCGCTAAATATGCATTTTTGATCTTCCATACTGAGTCCCTTTAGATACGCTTCAGTATCAGCATATACAACAAATGGTGCTTTCAGCTGATTTTTTTAGTTGTCAAATTTCATCCATTTCCATGCTTGATCTGGCATTTCAATGCTACACTCGTTTGTACATTTTGCAGTATGTTTCATTAATTTTTCATTTGTTTCATAAAATATTAGACATCGATCGCAAATGAAATATCGAGATTTATGATTACTCAGCTGACTGCTAACAAGACGGCTCAAATTTTTAATCCAACAATAATGAGTACGAATTGAATCATTATCACAGATCTCTTTAATCTTAATGGAAGTTTTAGCTCTTTTAACATTCCTCCCCTCAGTGCTATTAACAATTTCTCCATCTTTGATTAGCAGCAAATGAATGTGATGCTGTTTAACTTCATTACTTACACGTAATGGACATATACGACCCTCATTGTCATCATCGTAATAGTATAAATTTATTGATATAGTATCATTTTGTTGAACAAATTTATCTATTTGATTCAAGCGAACGGGAAAATCAATTCCATCAAAATTCAGTTCGTTTTCATATTGATAATAGTGACGAATTCGCTCTGAATTATTTGCTACTGGGTGTAAAGCAAATAAAATAGCCCATTTAAAGCACATCTCATCATGTAGATTTTGTACGTTGATAATTGCATTTTTATATCGAAGCTTCTTAGGAGTTTCAATATACGATGAACCTTGTAATGGGTTGTATAAGTTAACGTGAACATTTAACTCGATTATGCGAGCGAGCGTAAACCCGGAACCGCGGAATGTAACTTGTTCTACGCTTTCCACTATTTTTTCAACGATTTGTTTTCGAAAATGTTTATGTAAGTTCACACTTGAATCAAGCTTACGTGTTGGCGTTGGGAGATATATAATCTCTTTCTGCGTTAACTCACTATGATTACCGCCAGTATCATCATCATCGTTGGAATCATTATTTTCATCTTTGTTTATAATTTTTTTTTCAAACTCTGCTACGAATACAGCCATTGACTTTACATCAAAAAAATTTTCAATATTTTTCGTAAGTTCCAAGTGATATATACGAAAGGCATCGTTTAGAAATATTTCAATATCGATATGCCCATTGTTTACAATAGCGAATGTGTTTATTCGTCTATCAAACGCACTTTCGCGTGCTTGTAACTCAACACTTGTTACATTTTCAATTGTACTAGTGGACGGTTGCGCTTCGATATTTTCCATTTTTTACGAGTTCACTGAAAAGCACCTGTTAGGTTTAACTTTCTGAAGATGAATGAAGCCAATTATTTCATGAATTAGATTTTAATGAATTAAGGTGATTGTTTTTTAATTGAAGAACTCTCTTTCATATTCATATTCTCTCTTTTACTCACATACTCCCTCTCTTACAGTCATATTTCTCCTCTTTTTCTGTCTTTTTCTCCCTTTTACTGACATACTTTCTCTCTTTTTCACTCACACTTCCCCTCTTTTTTACTTTTTTTCTCTCTTATACTCGCATATTCTCTCTTTTACACTCATACTTACCCCCACCCCTTTTTATATTTTTCTTCGTTCTCTTTCATTTGTTTTTTTTTATCATTCAATCCACGCATATGTGTTTTTGTGCACATTATAAACAAAGTTCAATAAACTCGTTCAAGGTTAAAAACTGCAATTAGCTATTTCATTATGTGATGACATGTAAAGCAGATGTAGGAGACGATGATTCATGTCGTTGTTGTTATTGTTCAAATTTATTGCTATGTATTCAGATGGATTTGAGTGCAGTGTGAACGATTGTTTTAATATTAAAAAAGAAAATATGTGTGGAAAACTTTCAAACTTGAATTTTATTGCGAAAAAAAAATCTGAAAATTGAAGATTTTGATTATTGAACATTGAAGTTCAATATATTGACCACAATATTCTGAAGTTTCATCAAAATCGGTCAACTATTACTATTACAAATGGTCCGTCGAACAAAACGCTCACTAAAAATCAGATATATTCTTGAAAAAACGTATTTTTCTAAAGACACAAAATATGATATACGAAAGCTCCAATGTTTACATATTTCAGCCGTCTACAAAAGCATTGCTAAAGCAATGTCACCTTTTTGCTTTTTTTCACTCACTTCTACTGCTTTTTCAGATTGCTCATAACAATAGATATCTACATAACAATAGATACAATACTTTTCCATGTATATTTTTTCATTCTCTCTGTTCCCATTTCGCACACAGAACTGTTGCCATATAAAAATACATGGTAAGCAGAGACTTTGACCCATTGTCTCTCTCCGTTTCACCTTCTCTTTGAAACGAATAAGACAAACCGTAGAATGAAGAAATCGCGTCGTCCGGTAGCGAACAAATGTTGACCTTGATCGATGTATGATGGTAAATAAATACTTGAAGTTCATTATTATTATTCTGATGTTTTTTTCTAGAATTTCATTTAATGGTGAAATTCACTGTGTTTCTTTATTTGTTTTGATTTTGTGAATTTATTTTGATTTTATTCGCATACACATTCTATTCTTATCGAACATTTTTTCTTTAGAATGAAAACAAAACAAAACGCATGAGAGAGAGAGAGAGTGAGAGAGGAGAGAGAGAGAGAGAGAGAGAGAGAGGTGTAGAGCGAACGAGTGAATGTGCTAGTGAGTTGTAGAGTAAATTGAACAATACAAACAAAGCGTAGTTTTTGTACTGTACTTAATATAATTTTAAAATGAAATACCGCAATTGAAATCTTTGTGAGAATCAATGCATGGCGCTTAGACTTCGCTCTCTGAATGTTGCATGCGACGCAGTGGTGACGCATGGATGACGCAAGGGTCCCTTGCGTCAACTGCATGGTTGACGCAATGATTGCATTCGAACCCGCGTTTTCCTACTACTTGCCTATGCGTGGAATATGATATCTTGCCAAAAGCGAGCGAGAGATGAGCGAATTACATTCAAATTTTTATTAACTGAATCCAACAACAGTGATTGAAATAAATCGTATAGTTATGCAGAATCACACACGAAATCCATCCACTATTAATTATGGCGAATGATAATTACGCATTGAATTCAGCATACCAAATGAATAATATAAATTCGACTGCATTATTCAGGCAACAAAATTAAAATAACGAAAAATATAACAACAACAAACGATCGAAAATGAGAAGGAATACACAAACACGGACACACACACACACACACATAAAAAAGATAACAAAAATTGCAGTTGAACGCGAAAAATTGTTTCAGGCATAATTTAATATATTGATGTGGAAAATGTGCAACTAACGTGACGTGTACAACGTGCCAAACGGTACACATCCACACATACATACGCACGCACACACACACACATGGCAGAGCCCATCTAAACATCACTCGCAGCAACAAACAAATGTTTTATTTATCAGATAGCGGCCAGACGAGATTTACAGCGTGCAGATAGTGCGAACAAGGCCTCTTTACTGATTCAATTAGAGCTTTAAAAAAATATTCTTATTTTGTTCATATTGCAGTGTTTTTGTTTGCTGTTGATACTTGATGCGATGCTGTTATTGCTGCAAAACATTTAGATTATATCAAGTAATTTCTGAAATAGCAAAGCGCCACAGGAATTGTATATTTATTAACATCGACAACCGTTCATTAAGAGATGGTGCCAAAGATTCTAGTGTCTCAATGCAAAGTAGCAGCTATAAACATTTCTCTCTCTCTCTCACACTCACTCACACTCACACACCGGATCAACCATCTCCTCTTAACCCCATGCAGAAAAAAATAAAATAGAATTGCTTATATTCGGTATCACATCGGCCTTGTAAAATATATATATTTCAAACGCCGTCATCCCGTGCGAGAGAGATGATGGCGAAAACAAGACTAAGCCATTAAAATGTAAGGAAAGAAATTTGCATAAATAATCGACATGTCAAAGATGTATCTTGCTCACTTGTGCTGCACACGAACGAAAGAAGACAAAAAAAAACACTCACTCACAAGCCACACGAAGAAGAACGACAGCAAAAATTGCATGTAATAACATAGTAAATGCTACGCGCCAGATATTCGTAGCCGATATGAAATGAAGAGAAAAAAATGAAACAGACAGAGACAGAGACAGAGACAGCGACAGAGAGAGAAAACAGCAACGACAGAAACACTTAGGCGACGCACCTAGGCGAAAATGCATACGTCCATTAATTTTATTGTGCCCTAAATAAAATATATACACTACATCTTCGAGAAATATACAGAGCGCGAAAAAAGCACACAACACTATGGAATTATCTGTTTCATAGCAGTGCGCGCAAAATAAATTAGAACAAGTAACAACAGGAACAAAAAAAATCGACCAAACAGAAATATGAACGAGCAGAGTTCAGAAAAAAAAATTGCAAAATCGCTGAAATTTCACACACAGATAACAGAGCATGTAAGGATAAGTGTGTTTTTTAATTAACTTGTTTTTTCAACCACTCTCACCTCACTGAGTTCAAATTGAGTGCCATTGCCTGTTCCAGTTATTATTTGACGCAATGGATTTTTTCTTCTCTCTTTCTCAATCTTTCGTCTTATTCTCCGCCGTCGACTCGGTCTTTTATCAATTACTCAAAATCAATATTAAGAGGCAATTGAATTTTAAGTCGAGTGGAAAATGCTTATAAATAGAAGTTCCAAATGGATTACTGTATTATTTCTCTCACATTGTTACACTTTGTGTAGCGCCTATCTCCCTCTATCTCGCTCGCTCTCTCTCTCTCTCTCTCTCTCTCTCTCCCTCTCCCATTTCCTGAAGCGGCCACTTTTCAATAAAGTAATTGAATGAGAAACGATTTTATATTCAGAATTCACATCGAAACATCGTTGATTGTTTTGTTATTCAATTAGAATTCTATAGAATGGAAAACACTCTTCATTCAAATCCAATACCATGACAAATGGATTTTCTGCATTCAGTGGGTCTGAATCAACGGGGTGAGCCGTTGGAAAAAAAGGAGTTTGGCCACGCATATCACATAGAACAATAGCAAGAAAAAGCAACAAAATATAGATCGTCAATCAACGGAAATAATAAGCTAGCGATGATAATTGGCACAAACTGTGCACCGCACATCGATTCCATTTAAAGTTTAAAACAATTGAAACGATTTGCGTTAATTCGCGCGCAAGCCCCGAAAAATTTGTGCGCATCAATCGGTCCGTGTTTGGCAATCGATTGACAGCCGATTTTCGAATTCGCTCAATTTGAATTATGCGGTGAGTGCAAATGCCACCGTCAAACCATTGAATAAACATTGAAACAAATTGAAAACATCTCAAACCCCATGGTTAAACTGTGAGGGCTAAAGCTGCTGCTATCGCTTCTGCTGCTGATACTGTGAACTGAAGTTTACTGCTATTGCTGTGGATACTGTTGCTGCTGTCGTCACCACCGTTGGTACTTGCTACTCCGTTCCATTTCGACAAATCTTGATTTCGACTGCACAATTCATGACTGAAAATACTCATTCTGCCAACATTTTCATGTACAGGAGGCACGCAGCTTTTGTAAAGTTGACTCATCAATTTTTGGTCGGCTTATTTTTATGAAAGAAAAAAAAAAGAGTACATTATCATACTTTCTCATTATCATACTCCGTGAACGGCGAGTTGCCATTTCAAAACTGGAATTGATAAGCAAAATGCGTTAATTGTTTTCGTTTTGAATTTACATGAACGGGGTAAACATACACACGCACAATACCACCACCGATGAAAAAGTGTATGTTTGGCAAAGAACGTGCCATCAAATTCATGCGAAAAAATTAAGCATGGATGGCATTTTCAAGCGAATGGAATCTCTTGTTGTGTTGCTTCGCTTGTCTCTCGCTGTTTCTCTTTCCGTTCTTCTTATTTTTGTTGTTTTACGATATCCACCACGCAATGAATTAGAAGTTTCAACAAACTGATTCGCTGATGTAAAGCGATGCCATTCGATGTGTACAGTGCGTGCATACTTGACATGATAACTGTCGTACATGATGTTCTTGTTGTTTTTTTTCTGTCTCTTTCTCTCTCCTTCGGCAATGTTTCGCTATGTCGCAGATATGTTTCATTTCTTTTCTTCTTTCTTCGACGGCAAGGAATTTTTTTTTTCCTTCGCCATAGTCGTCATCGTTGTCATCTTCCACGCTCCATCTCCTTCGCGCGCTCTCTCGTTTAAATAAAGTGGAACAGATATTTTCATAGCATTTTTTTCCCTTCTTTCGTTTGAATAATGTGCGTGACATTCTAAAAACACATCCAAGTTGTTAATGTCACATGAGAGAGGTACACACGTTTATAACTTCGTTTGAACTGCGAAAATATTTACCGAACATATTTACTCGATTTCCCATTTTCCCTAAGTACTTTATGGTCGTCATAAGATTACAGTGGCGCATCGCGGCAACCGTTGTGTTTATCTTGTTTGCCATCGATTCCTTTTCTTATTCAAATGCGTTCAAAATGATGATATTTTTATTCTCTCTCTCTCTCTTTCCTCTTCTTCGGTGCGTGTTGCTTTGCTTCGCCTTTCCTTCAAAGAGCCATCGCTCGGCTTGGCTTTGTGTCGCTGAGCAAAATTGCGCGTGATAGAATAAGCAGAAGCAGAATAAAGAAAATACATAAACACAATCAACAGTGGAATTCAACGCTTTGAATCTGATTTTGGAATTCGAGAGCGAGCAGAAAGAAAAGAATGAATGAAAGAAAAAGTAGCAGCATCATGAGTAGTAGTAGCGATGGCGGTGGCGGTGGTAGCGGACTAGCGGCAACAGTAACCATCACATGATATAAGAATAAGCCAGTGACATTGGGGTCATTCCATTTGGCCAACACAATATCTCCTTCTCTGCCTCTCTCTCTCTCCGTCTCTTTCGCTCCGCATTTTGCTTATTTCATGCATTTTTAGACATTTTTATTTGAGAAAAAAACTTCGTACTTTCGAGTGGAAAGGTCATTTCGTTTCTTCAATTCGCTCCTCGTGCTTTTTTTTCTTCCTTTTTCTCCATTTCATTTGCAACTGTTCGCTTCGTTTTTTCTTGTGTGTATGTGTGTTGATTTTGAAACAAATCTTTGTTATATTGTCCCGCTTTTCATCCAGTCTTTTTCACTTATTCAGCGTTCTTTAGTTCGCCAAAGAGAAAAATATTTATTCAATTTTTTGAAAGATATGAACAAGTGTGTGGAAAAGTTTCATCTTGTTGCTTTTGTTGTGTTCAAGTGCGTTGCATGTTTTTTCTGCGCTGTTGTTTTTCGTTCGATCTTTTTCTTCGCCCGTTTTTAGTGCTTTCGCTCGCTCTCTCTCTCTCTCTCTCTCTATCTCTTTCTCTCGTTCTCTCTCGTTCTCTATCGTTCGTTGTCTAGCGAGCGGTTTTCGAGAAGAAGAAGATCGCCACTGCAATCGACCAAAAGGACTCTATTAGTTTGAACAGCGTTCGATTTTGTGGTCATTGAATTTATGGTCGTCGCGGGATTGTTAGTTGAAATGCCGTTGTGTGTCTATACAATGAACAGTGATGAACAGACAAGCAAGCGAGCGAGCGAGCGAGTGCCAGTGCATACATCACATTGTACTGTTCTTCAAAAATGCCGTTGCGCTCAAATTGAACGAGAAGAGGCATCAGCAGCAGCACCAATTTGATGATGCCATAAAAAATGTTCTAAACAACTTCAAATTAATATCGGTGCTTGATGAGATTCTCATCTCCAATAAATCAATAATGTCTGCATTTTGATAGCGATTCCCATCGATGTGGTGTTGCCATTTTCTCTCACTCTTTCTCGCTTTTCTGTTGTGGTTTGGAGCATCAACAAATAGTCCCACATACACACGACGACGAACCAAGGTTCAAGTCTAAACAGGTACTCGAATCGAAATAACGTAATAAATCGTCGAACATAATCGATCTGGATTTAGTGGTTTCAAGAACACTCTCAAATATGGAAATTGTTTACAAACCAGACACGAAAACAAAATGCAGATAGAGCAAGCAAGTGAGAATGGAGAAAAAACAGCAGCAGCAGCTACAGCACCGGAATGCCAATGCCAAGAAGGAGAAAAAATACATAAAAATAACGAAAAGAAACCACTACCACCACCACCACCATGTGTGATGTGTGCTGAAAAGTTGAAAATCAAAAGAGTGCACATCATTTTACGGGATTACGTTGGCTCGAAGATTAAGTGGCTGAATGAACGAACGAATAAAAAAGAAATGATGACGAGCTAACCCGGCTAACAAGATTTCGATGAAAAAGCCATCGAAAAATAAATAAAAATAAAAATCAAAATCAAATGCAATCACCAGTCATAGCCGTTCTCATCGGTGCACTTCGTGTGAACAACAATGTTAAATTGCGCTGGCTTCTCGTTTAACGGTTGTTGTCTTTTTATTTTAGTTGTGTTTTTTTTTGTGTCGCTATCTCTTGCAAACGGCTACGTGCTCGAATCGAGAAACCAAATATTGGACTTGCCAAAGACATGAGGGAGCGAGAGCAAGTGCGCTCGTCATGCAAGTAGAACAATCGAACAACATGACGCGCGCTGTGGTCTTATTCCATCGTGTACATATACATTGTACATACCTTGGAGTCAGCTTGCTGTCGCTGGAATTTACATATATGGATTTTTAAGATAAAAATAAAGCAACAAAAACAAAATTCGAAGCATTATAAAAGCATTCAAGTTGCTATTACATGAAGGAAAAACAAGAGATGTGTCTAGAGCAACGAAATAAAGCGAAATGAATTGCTGCTTGTCGTCAGTTTAACACGAAACAGCAGCAGCAGTAGCGCAACCATTTTGTGTGCCTCGGCATGCATGAATTGCCGATCAAACAGCAGCGTTAAATTACATGAAAATGCGCTGAATTCCATGGTGCAAAATAATAGTGTCACCAGTGTTGGCCAAAATCGACGCCTAGATAAAAACCTAGGTGGCAATGTGTTGACTGCATACGCACACATAACATTATGAACGACCTTGGGTAATTAATAATTGTATGATAATAAAGTTATCGCCGATCTGATATATTGTATTCAAATAAATACCAAATTGAATGACGGGCAAAAAATTAAAATACCGCGGAGAAGCGTGAAAATATACACCGAATAACAATGTGAGAAATGTGTTGCAGCATGCTGTGTGTGTATATATATAAAACATTTGACCACGGGCGCAAACGTGAAAAAAATAACAACAACTCCACCGCGTTATCGCATTTCATATTTTACTCGATTTATATTTTATTTTGAGATATAAATAATGCTTCGATCCCATCGATACGCCGATCATTTTTGTTGTATCTCCCTTTCTCAACTGTTATTTGTTTTCTACCTGATGCTGATGTTGCTAGCGCAATATGAAGAGAGAACCGGTTTAACAACGATTCGATGTCAATAAATACCATTTCGATTCATGGTTAATGCAAACAAACCACCAACTACTTCCATTTATTAACATCAATATTTCGCTCACACATAGCTACGAACGGTTTCTCTCTCTCTCTCTCTGGTGCTTTTTTGTCTCTCGGTTGTTTTGGATTCGCTTCTTTCGCATAAATTCTATTTGCATTTAATTTGATTCATCCGACCAAAAGTTTTGTAATGCATTGGAATTTAAATCAACTGTATTTGCGTTGGTGCACATTTCTTTGAAAAGTTTCTGCATACTCCATGCATGTATGTATGTATCACATAAAAGCATTTTAACAAAACAAAACACACGAACGAACAAACGAACGAGTGAAAGAAAAAAAAATATTCATTTCACCTGCATAGAGTAGTAAATCCTGTTATACACTTTTTGAAAATGTGTACCGTTCACATATGAATCATTTCGAATAAAAGTGAAGTAGAGCAAAATTTCTGATCAAGTGTAAATGGGAACGTTCGAATTTTTGAGAAAATCTATCTCAAAGACATCAATTAGAATAATTTAAAGATGTAAATCAGAAAAAATCTTTGAAGAAGACAACTCCCAGCAGTTCACTTTTATTCAAAACGATTCAAACGTGCGCGTATATGTGTAGTACACATTGTATACATTTTTTTGGTGATTGTTTTTTTTTTCATATTGGGTGTATGCATTAGTTTTAAAGAATTTCCACTACAGATGGCGTAACTTGTACTATAACGCATCGGGCCATACTGTAACTATATTCACGTGAAAGCCACATCATTTGACATTAGTTGTCAGTAGGTGTTATTTTACCAAAGCGTAAACAACATAATTTTTTTCACTTACAATCATGTCAAAATACGTGCCGAAAAAACAGCATTTGCGGGAAGTTTTACTTTTCTTCTATAGTTCGAAGAAAATTGCTGCTGAAAGTCATCGTTTGCTTTTGGAAACTTATGGTAGCTCTAATGCTCCATCGTCTAGTACATGTGAGTACTGGTTTCGACGCTTCCGAATTGGAGATTTTGACGTGGAAGACAAAGAACGGTCAGGTCAGCCAAAAAAGTTTGAAGAAGACGAATTGCAAGCATTATTGGATGAAGATCCATGTCAAACGCAAAAAGAACTTGCATTGGAGTTGAACGTAGACCAAGCAACCATTTCCAGACGTTTGCATGCAATGGGAAAGATTTGGAAGCTGGGAAAGTGGGTTCCACATCAACTGTCTAAAGAGCAGCGCAAAGCACGGATCGTCACATGCAAAAAACATCTTGCAGAGCACAAAAAACACATTTTTTTATATCGAATTGTTACCGGCGAAGAAAAGTGGGTTTATTACGAAAATCTCAAGCGTAAAGCAGCGTATGTTGATCTCGGCCAACCGGCGCCATCCCAGCCAAAACGAGATATTCATTGCGATAAGGTTATGCTGTGCATCTGGTGGGATATGAAAGGAGTCGTGTATTATGAGCTGCTAAAACCAGATCAAACGATTAATAAGGAACGCTATCGACGCCAATTGAATGATTTGGCTCATGCATTGGATGAAAAATGGCCATTAATAGCTCGAAAACACCACAATGTTTTGTTCCACGATGACAACGCTAAGCCACATCGTGCAACAATCGTTAAAAATAAGGTAGAGCAGCTCGGTTGGGATCGGCTTGATCAGCCCGCGTACTCTCCAGACCTTGCTCCTTGCGACTACTATCTATTTCGATCGATGCAGATTGCCCTGTCTGAAGTACACTTTCAAAATGAGGAAGAAGTGCGAAAATGGGTTGATGACTACATAACCTCAAAAAACGAGGACTTCTTCAAGCGAGGAATCAACAAGCTGCCTGAAAGATGGCTAGAAGTCATAGCTAACGATGGCGAATACATTGGTTAATGTACTCATTCATTTTATTATTTTAATAAATGTATCTATGAACTCAAAAATTCTTTAAAATTAATGCATACACCCAATATTTCATATATGTTTTTAAATCAAATGTATCTTTTGTTTTGGACCACAGTACACCGGGGAGAAAAAAAGGGCAAACACATTTTGTCACTTCCAATTGTTTTATTTTTTGTTTGATATTATGTGACCAAATATGTGTGATGCATTATAATGACATTTGAAAATGACAAAATGGCAATGTGATTCAGGAGCTATCCGAATTATTTGAAATAAATATATTTTGTTGTGCATAAAGCACAAATTCTGTCGAAGTGCTCACTCTCTCTTTCTCGCATCTACGGGTGAAAAATGTGTTTTTCATTTTAAAAACACTCATTCAGCATAAAATAATAAATTGTGGTCAAATAAATGTTGGAAGAATTTGTGTCAACTAAAAATAACGTGTGAATTGAATTGAAACACACAACAGAACTTACTAACAGAATGATCCGTGTATTACGATGTCATATTTTTTTCTCTTCGCTCTCTCGCTCTCTCTCTCTCTCTCTCTCTCTCTCTCTCTCTCTCTCTCTCTCTCATTTACCTGAACAATGACATCGTTTTGTTTTCAAAACAATCATCATAATTTTCAATCGTCTCGGACTCATTCACTCTGCCGCTAGCAATCGGCATCTTATCAAAAGAGTTAGCGTGTGAGGTCCTTATTTCCACGGAGCATGTATGTCTCCATTCTTTCTCTTGCTCCTCTCTTAGTATGTATGTGTGAATGTTCAGTTTCCCATTATTAATTTTTTTTCTCTTTCTCATTTCTTTTTCATTCTGTTGTTCACTTCTCCACTTCATACACTTTTCTTTCCGGCTCTTTATTTTTCATACATATTTCTATTTTGAGTGTTAGGCTATTATCCATTTATTTCACAACGCCAACGTTTCTTTCGTTCGTTTGTTAATCGCATGTCGACTTACCACGTGTATGAATGCATATATATATCTCATGTATTGTGTGTGTATGTATGTGCCGGCACTCCGGAATATATTTTGAAATTCATAGCTGCTCTTTGTTGACTCGATGTCAAAAGACCATGTCCAATTATAATAAAATAAATAGTAAATCCACATTAAAACGATTTCCACAGTGGTTTTGTGTTCAAAACTCTGGCTCCTTCTCCTTCATCACATTTGGTGTGTTTTATTGCTGTCGCTTTCTCGCTCTTTCTGTAAAACTATTATTCGGCGTTAGCCACAAGAACATGCAGAGCCACCAATTAACAATAGCCACGGATTTATTTGTCCATCTCGTATTATTTTATTTTCAAATATATGTTATCTCCATGTGGTGTGTGCGGGTTCAGTTTTTTTTTCTCTTGCCTTCTTCCATTCTCTTGCACTCTCATCCTTTCACAAAAAATTTCGTGAGATTTTATTTATGACGACACCGAGTTCTCATTATTCTCGGCACTGTTCTACGTGTTCGTTACCGAGCAATTTTTCCTTCGACTCATTCTCCATTAGACTAGAGGTGGTACGATATGTATGCATTTTTCTTTCACGGCAACACATACACACGCACACATATCCCATCCATATTTCATAATTCCAATGAAAAATGTCTTGAATTCATAATTTGAATTTCGGTAAATCAAATAGAGTTTCGCTTATAAATGCATTGTTAGTCTTTTGTTGGTTAAACATAGGAACATTGTCATAAAGGCATGAGACACATCATGCCCGTGTTTTGTCATTACAATGGAAAATCCACTTGTGTGGCTTACGCGCGCGCGTGCATGTCTAGTATTGTGCGAATTGCTACACTTTTTGCACCTCACCACATTTTCCTACTAATTGTTGCAATCGTTAACACATATAAATTACGTTTTTAAAATGAAATCAGCGTGATGAAAGTAACACGACCAGGCTATCCTGATCGCCCAAGAAAGAGAGAAGCACGGGAATAATGCCGGAGGGAGTGTTTGGAACAAGTGCGGCTTTCGGTTACACAGAACTATTTTACGTCAGCTAATTCAATGTTATCAGCCGGTTTATGGGGTCACTTGGTGCAGGCAAGCATACTCAAACTTTTACCTCAAAAACATGGCACATTTCATGCAGTCGGACAGACTCCCATGGAACTCTTAATAAAAACACACAGAAAAAACGTCCAAGGAATAAAAGTATGACGTTATTCTCGACTGGTTCCACTCACTCTTCGTTAAACTGATATACATTTATTTATTTGTCGCATTCTTCTGAAACTGAAACAAAAGAATTCGGATGGTTTCCGGTTCAACGATAGCCGTCTGTGGCTACTGCCACACATATGAAATATTAATTGCATAAGTTCATCCAGAGATTTGTACGGTAGTTTTCGTGTTGATCTCTCGCTCACTCTCTCTATCTATCTATCTCTCTCGCTGTATGTGTGTGTGTGTGTCTGTTGGTATGCATACGCGTCACTGTGATATACCGAGCACAAATTGATGGTCTGACACGTTGATAAAGTGGCACTGACATATCTCAGACACAAGCAAATACACAATCAAAGGTAAATCCAAACGATTCACTCACATCACACTCGAAGACCTATGTCTTTTGTCGGACCGAAAACCGAATCACACACACAAACGTTTATTTCATTTATGAAGATGTCGTTTGACAAGCATAAAAATGATTTATCTTGAATCACGCACAAATGCCATCATTTTGTTTGGAAATGCCGAAAACAAAATGAACAAACCACTAAAAACTGTTCGTCTCGTTCACTGATTTTCCGTGTATGTCTCTCTCTCTCTCGGCTGCTCGCTTGCTTTAGCTCGCTCGTTATTTGGCATCCGAAAAGATTATTAACCTACATATGCATAACTTATTAATGCACGTTAGTATGTGTCATCACATTGTGGCTTAGAGAAATGACAAAAAGCATATTTATTTGTAATGCGTACGTGTTTTCAGATGTTCATTTTTTTCCACTTGTCGCGGTGGTTGTGTGGTAATGTGTATGAGTTGAAGAAATGTATTTTTTCGGGGCTGATGCACAACATATCGCACCAGTCTGTGCTGTGTGTTTATTTGTATATGTGTTTGTGTTCTTTTTTCGTTTTGTAATGCGTGTTGTGGTACCATAATTCACAGCGACAACAGCCATCATAATGCAAATATGACAAATTCGTCGGCGCAAAACATTTATTTTGGTTTTTAATGTAAATCAGACTGGCAAATTCGCAATCAACTGTTATACCATAAACAATAGAATTTTGAGTGAGTGATTCCCTTTTTCGGTATAAATGATCTGGAAAAAAGGTAAAGTTCAAGAGAATGAAACAACCATTTGTCGTGAAATTGATGCTTTATGTGTGTATGGTGCGATTCAAGTTTCCTCCCTTTTTTGGAGTGTTGTATAACGATGCTACTACACGCTATAGCTGCTGTTGCTGTTGTTGAGAATGGTGATGATGCTGTTGGTGCTACAGCTCCTGCGGTGGCCGTTGCTGCCCGAGCACATATTGCTCTTATTATGTTTTGGGACACAAACGGAGTGGTCAAAAGCGATCGAAAGAGCTTAGAGTGTCATTAAGATTGCACAACCTCTTTTTAGTGCCGAGATTAACAAGTCAAATCAGACAGACGTTACAGTAATTTCGATTCCCACATGGCATTATGTCGATGGGAAACGACGATGACAATGAATAAACCAAATACACAGAAGAAACCGAAGAGGAGAAAAAGTATATATCATCAAAAATTTCGATGATGGTGAATGGATGTATGTTCGAACAATCATGGAACGATGTGTTTGTAACAGAGTACAGAGGCGAGGAAAAGAGAGAAAGAGTGAGTGAGTGAGTGAAAGAAAGCAGTGTGCTGACAAGCAGCTCAAGAACACCAATTCGCAACCAGCATTGAATTATTTATTATGCCTTCTAAGTTTCGCGCTATGATTAAATTCCAGCGCTTTGTGCGACAAAGGGCATTCATTCGAATTGAGCCGATGCTCCCGACACTCACACGCACATACAAACACATACACAACAACCAGCATTCAATGGTGAAGAAACAACAACGAAAAGAATGCTTGAAACGAACATCTTCAATAAAGACAATGTTCGTGGTGCTGCCATTTTAATGCGTGTACTTTACCTGCACAAATCACACAAATTCTGCGTCGACATCCGTATACAATATATAAAGCAATAATAAAATGAGAAGCTCAACGCATACAACAGCGATGACGGCAAAACGCCGAATGACGAAAAAAAAGAAGAAGCCGAAGAATATAAAAAGATTGCAAAGTGGAAAGTAGCATAAATGCTGTTTACTACGTGCATTTCACCGTTGAATTTCAAACCGTTGTCAACGCGCGCTGCGGTGATGTGTTGTTGGGCCGTTCTATGCTTTCCGCAATATTGCTTTTGTTAGAAAACTTTCGAATAATTTATCGTTTACAAGCATCAACTCTTAAATAACTTCAGTGCGAACCGAAAGCGATTTTCGAATGTTCTCGCCGCATTTTCACTCTCGTTCTCTCTCCCTTGTGCTTTCAAATGTGTGTACGCCTGCAAAAGGATGGTGCGAGTGACAAAGAGAGAGGGAGAGGGAGAGAGAGAGAGAGCGAATCCAACAAGAAGAAAATCAGGCAAATGTGTGCGACGAAATCCTAAAAGAGAAAACAGAAAACAGAAAATAGTGACTCTAACACGGTTACGCCACGCCAAACAAATGCAAAATACACATCATCGTCTGTTATTACAGTTATCATTGTTATTAGCTTGTGCACAAGTACGGGCTTCGACACAAACATATACACAGAAAGAGAGACTGAGACGCAGAAGAAGATCGCGACCGCAAAACACACTCGAACCTATAGTAAAGACATAAACACAGGCACACACACACACACCCACCCACCCACATCAACGAGGACAATACCGTGATTTCGTAAAAATATTCGCATACATTTCCTGGAAATATTCGTGAAGCGGCAAGTAAACTTTGAAGAAGAGCGACAGTCAACATCACCGAACATACATACATCCACACACACACACACACACACACACCCAGCACAAGTGTAATAAAATAAAATCGGGTGGAATAAAATCAAGCAAAATGGTTATTTCAGCATTAAAACTACGGTGCGGTCGCATCTTCATCGAACGATTGCACGAAGTGAAACGGTTTCCTCAAACACATCACTCGCTACTCTGGTTTTACACTTTTTTTCACTCGTGGAAGCATCACTCATGGCGTCATCAGTTCATCGTTGTTACGAAAGAAATTGTGCAGAAAAGCTAAGGCGAAAGCAAGCAAAAGTGTCGGGCAAAAAAAAAATTGTCATGAAAACTCAGTAGATGACGACTATGATGGGAATAAAAAGTGACGAGCACCGGGACAACGAGCATTTCGAAGACCGCATAATCATCGAACCGCATTTTGCATTACATTTTCAATTACCCCTTGGTTAAATTGGCCATAAAATTATAAACTTTTTGATTTGCATAAAAATATATTTGTTTCATTTGTATGAATGTTTTCGGGGTGCTGTTCTGTGTGATGGTCTTGACGCTTTCATTATTTGCTCTTTTGCTGGCGTTGCCGCTGCGGCGGCCGTGCTTTATTGTTCGAGTAATTTTTTGCCACAATTTATTCACAAAGCTGCAAAAGGTTTAGTGAGCACGAACAAGAAGTGAGTGTGAAAGAGACCGATTGAGGACGAATTTCGATTGTGTATGTGTTTGTTTGTGTGTGTGCTTTTTTTCGTTTTCTCTTCTACTCTTAAACAGCCGGTATTTTTCCAAGTAGTGAATAGATTTTCGGTTCGCCTTCGTCGAACTTTTATTTTTCTTGATTTTCAGATCATACGCTTGATTTTGCATCATTGATCATTGACTGAAGGGATAGATGAATGCGGCGCGCACGCACACAAATGTCTATACATACGTGCATGGTGTACAATGTTGGCAAATCACCAAACCAGAAGGAATTTTATGATGAGCACTGAAATTGGAAAAGTCCTGTGGTAGGAAGAAAAGAAATCGCAGCACAAACAAACGAAAGAAGAGAGAGAGAGAGAGAGAGAGAGAGCGAAAAAAAAGATTGTCAAACAAACTGAACGCACATAAAATGCAAGTGGAGCATGCGATTTGGAATGTTTGTTGTCGTTGTTATTGTTGTGGTTGCAGCGATTATGTGAATGAACTGGCGATGAAAAATAATTCACGTGCCAGGCGTCGGACGATAGATAGATAGATAAAGATCGAAAGAAAAGACTGTGACGAGAAAGTTCATACCAAATGTGAAGTAGAAATAATGTACTTGAAAATAAAACCGTTCATCCTGGCTGCTCAAATGGAGGAAAAATCGGCTAAAAACAACGGTATTTTCCGTTTCGCTCTTTTTATCACTTGCATTCACAACAAAACGTCTTTGGCACGTCCGAGAGCAGCGACAAAAGCCGGCTATGGAAACGAAAAATTGTCGATAATATGGTTATTCACCTTATTTGGCGATCGAATTGTAAACGATGTTACGATCCATTATCACACACATGGAATCGGCCATTTATGGTCTTGACGAGCCGGAGATTACGCTGAAATGGCTTTAAATACTTAAACTACACTCTCAACGCGCTGTATAACCGCATCACCATGTTTGTTTCTACTGACATTTTCCCAACAAATAAATGCACACAATGTGTAGACAACGGCAATTCTATTTGGAATGTCGTCAAACGATTCCGCAAATTGCACGGACTAATAGAAAATATGAAGAAGACGAAGAGAAAAAAATAGAGTGATATAAAAGATAAACGAGACCAAAATCACAGACAACGTTCTTCACTTTGACGCGACGTATTCAGTTCGGTGTGCAAAAAGCCGACATGCACACAAGAGAGAACGGAACACTTTTTCCTGTCACACAGACAAATTTGATTGAAAACATTCCCAGAGCGAAATGAATCGCATTCCAAAAGCGATACAAACTTCCTAATCAATAAATTAGCTGTGTACATGTGCATATGCAAAGTTCAGAGTGTGTCGCACTGCGTTGAAAGTTTACTTTTGCTTTTGCAAAAACATTTCACAAGAAATCCAAAATGTTTCCAGAATGCAACATTCACCACTTCAAAGCATTACCATTGGTCACTGTGCTCCTCCATCTAGCCATATTCATTTTTTTTCTTCTCTTTCTCTCTCTTTCAGTTACAGTCCCTTTCTATCTCTTTCCTTTTCTCTTTCACTCCACACTGTGCAAGCATGCTTTTTTCCCTAATACTCATTGCATTTGCTTGGCATGTCATGGCTTGGCTTGGCTTGGCTCGGGTTGCCACAATTCTGTGCATTTACTTAACTATTCGCTCGTAATTGTAGTTCACGTACAGACAAAAAGGATACATGCGATGCTCTCTCGTATCTATTAATTGTATTTCATATCTGTAGTTTTTCTCTCTGACTCTCTCTATGTGTGTTTTATACCATCGGGACGACGAATGGCAATTGGTATAAAACAGAGAGTGAGCGAGTTTTGCACAATGAAATAGAGTTATTTATTTATTTATTTTCGTGCGTTTGCACAGCAAGAGCGGTACAAATGAATTGTTTGCCGTTTCAAAACCGAAATGCGAACAACGAATGGAAGAAAATAGCGAACGTTTGTATGCCATGCAATATAAGCACATCAACTCATCATATGTAAGTGTTTAGCATTGGTATTTGTGAGAGCGATTTTATTTGTGTGGGAGAATGGGTGAAAGAGGGCGCGGGACAAAGCACACCGAATGATCGGGATGAATTTGTTTGCCTGTTTAGCGGCTATTCTTTCTCTCTGTCTCTCATTATGTCGTCTTCGCTCTCTCTCTCTCTCTCTCTCTCTCTCTCTCTCTCTCTCTCTCTCTCTGTGTGTGTGTGTGTGTGTCCTGTCTCTCATTCGCTCAGTTTGCTTTCTCTTTCAAATTTCATTGGTTTGACCACAAGTATGAGACGTTTGCTCCGAACATTCGTCATATGAAATGAAATGCGAGAAAAAAAAAGCAATCCTATGCCTTTTGTTTATTCTGCTCTTGTTTCCGTTCGCAAGAAATCCTGTTTATCTTTATCGAAGCAAACGACTTTTCAAGAAAATAGTTTCGTTTCGTATTTTGCAGAGCTTCACTTCTGGTGTTTTCTGATGTTGCTCGTTCATCTGTGTTGCCCGGTCCTTCTAACTTGCTGATGCAATGTGTACATTTTACACGTTTTCTACTCTCCGGACTGACAATCTGACTTTCAGCGTCTACGCTATTTTTCTTAGAACCATTACCGTTTTGACCATATATGAAACAACATTTCTTCCCATTTTCGATCGTGTTCGTGTGCGCTAGTGCACACAGAGAACAGAGAACAGAAAACATATCACTCCATGGATGGGAAGCGACCGAAGCAGATACATGAATGGCATAAATGCACAACAGAGTTCAATGGTCATTCAACAAAACCATAAACTCAATATTGCCCGTACAAATTGAAATAGATTGTGCGAGAGTGTGTATGTGGGCGCTGTAGAAGCAACAACAACAGCGGCAACGGCAGTACCATCATCAGCATGGACTTGTGTTTGTGTTTGCATTTGAACGTGTGCCTCGAAATGCAATAATTTATTAATTTATTTTCGTTTTTTCTGGTCTTGGCGCAGAGAGATAGATGGAATGAGAGAGAGAGAACCATTTTTTTTTTCAAATGGCCACTTCAAACCATTTAAAGTAGTCACTCTATTTGCCGATGCAATTTGCCATTGAACACACACAGTACGTATTTTGCAAAAGTGTTCCTTGTTGTTGGCGGTTTGTTGCGCCTTTTTCCCCCTCTGCGTTGCGATTTTGCTTTTAATTTTTATCGGTGGTGTCATTTTTATTATGCATTTATCAGGCGGAACATCATTTTTAATCATCTACATTTCGTGAAAATTTATTATACGATTAATATTAAAAATTTGCGATAGAATTTTTTATTCTCCGGGTGGGTCACGCGCCGTTTTTTGGGACCACTGTTTACATTCAATTCGATTGTTTGTGTAGAACATACATGATGTATTCACGAATGGGTGATAACATGTTGGCGAATCTTTTGGTTTGATGTTTTCAATAATGGGGCTTATTTTAATAATTTCGATCGAACCGAGTGACACGCGTCGCACAAACCACATAAAAATGCGACACACATCCCGTTCCAATCTCATTGGAATAAAAATTAGCGCCACAAACTAAATGTACTCGTAATGAAACAAACGAAAATAAAAAAAAAACGAATGTTATACACAGTATAAGAGTAGTTCCAATATTTTTTTAAACGTTGTGGAAAAAAAACGACGGTTATTCGCTTGTTTGCCTATTTTGTCGGTCATCAATTTGTCACTCACTCGCATACATATATTTTTTTCCTCTGCTCTCTCTCTCTCAGTGTTATCACATTTTTCGGTTGGTTTGTGATTCATCCGCGACAAATATGACATGAGCAAAGTAGAGGAAACCTCATAGAGTACATAAAATGACCAAACAAATATTTATAGTTCGAGGACTTATGCGTATTTATAAATAATTTGGATGGCGGAGTAAATGAATTTTTGCACCAAAAGTCAATTACTGATTCATTTTTGGGCAGTAAATACATTAACGCCCACTGTGTGCGCGACCGAGTTGAGACTGGCTTTGGTGACAACGTTTACTTTTTTGTCGTTTTTTTTTCAAAGTTATAAATCGCTGTTTTGTGTGCGCCTCGTCCGCCGCAAAGTTCTTTATTAATGCAATTGTGTAAAGCATCGGGCGGAGTATTGACCGGGAAATTTGTGTGTGTGTGTGTGTATGTGTATGTTGAGAAATAAGCAAATGAGCATTTAAGCACAACCGCAGTACGTACTGCATGCAAAGTTGCATGCTGAGGTGGCGGTTCTTCTTACCTGTAGTCAAGTGACAGAAAACAATTATAGTTGAGTGAGAGTGTTTTTACGTGTGTCAAGCAGTTCCTATTTCTTTATCTCTCTGATGCTATGCTATGTATCTCTCTCTCTCTATGTGTGTGCGTGTGTGTAAGTAAGTATGTGGCGGGCGCGCGCGACCAACAACAAGCAAACGGGAGTCGTGAATTTACTACGTGCGCTTTTGTTTGTGCCAACAAAAGTACTTAGTCGGCACTCAGCATGAAAAATGCTTTTCTTGCACACACATACACACACACACACGCCGAGTACGAAGCGTCATACATTCAGTCTGTTGTCTCTTGCTCTTCCTCATACACACACACATACTCACATCGCTATTTGGCTGAATATGTTTGAATCGAAAGCATTGCAACGATTGCCATTTCCTCTTATGTTCAACGCTTATAATGTGTTCGCAGCTCGTGAATTGTTTCACTTAGGCAACAGATAGCAAAAGCAAGTCAACTTTGCCACTCTATCGTGTGTTCATTCGTGCAGCAGTTATTCGTGTGCACGAAAAACTACACGGTAAAACTTTTCTCTTATCATAGCCGCCGGAACAAGTGAATTCGTCTTTTATTATCCATTCCGTATGAGAAGCACAGCGATGAGCGTTCACGAGAGAAGCAAAAGCACACACACAATGGTTAGATGTGGCTTGACAGTATTTCTGCTGCTTAAGCTGCTGCTGCTGCTGCTGCTGCTGCCGCTGCCGCTGCCGCCTCATAACTTATTTTGTTTAATGTTACACTCTGCCACTAATATTAAGGAATGAAATAATATGACGTGTAGATTCGATTAATTGGCAGATTGGAAAATGCCAGGCTTTGTATTTGGATTCCGGTTTTCATCAATTTATTATCAAATTGAATTATTTTCGGATGATTTGCCATTGTTAGCGTGTTGCGTGTTTGTGTATATCTTGACTGACACACTGCTGCTCGCCGTGTTGCTCCGAGAGTTGAAGTGCATTCGATTGATATTTTCCAAATGCACGCCTAACTGCATGCCACAATTACAAAAGACGTTTGATTATTGCTTTCATTCAGACGTTTAGGGCGGGGGCCGATGTGCTGTGCATTTTCGATGTCGGGTTTTCTTTTGATCCAATTCGACAATGTAGCCATTTAATATCCAATGACAATGATCAAAACGGA
The DNA here is from genome assembly GCF_009176505.1 of Sitodiplosis mosellana. Classification (NCBI taxonomy): domain Eukaryota; kingdom Metazoa; phylum Arthropoda; class Insecta; order Diptera; family Cecidomyiidae; genus Sitodiplosis; species Sitodiplosis mosellana. The sequence goes on from NW_022601467.1 coordinate 3,083,492, forward strand.
ATTGTCTGGTTTATTCAATAAAATCGACGTCTTGTTTGAATTAGTCCGTATATTCCGTGTGATTTGAAAATGTACGTTCGATAGCAAACAAGTTGGATCTTTGTTTAAATATTTCTGGCCCGTTGTTCGTATTTGAGTATGGTATAAAACAAAAGGCATCCATACAAATACACGTTCAAACATTTATATAGATATATTCTGTTGTTGATGTCTTGTCTTCTGTCGCCGTCGTTGTCGTCGTTGCCGTTGCCGTTGTTGTTGTAGCCTCATTTACCCACTTGACTCTTGAAAACTTGTGCAATTTCTGGTTTCGGGCCATATGTGCACAAGAACACGTACTTGTCTATTTACTTAGAGCAGCAGAAACAGCAGCAGCAGCAGCATCATCATCATCATCATCATCATCATCAGCAACTGAAACGGCAAAAGCTAAAAACCAGCAATAAAATCAACAAAAAAAACGTGACACACGATTTCAAGTAGATTGATTTTGCCATCGATTATGCTTTGTTGCTTTATTGCCAGATTATGCATGCGAATTTAATAGAATCAACATGAAAATATATCTACACATCGATGATGCCGGCGTACATATTTTGTAACCACAAAATTGATACAAAGTCTAGCCAAATGTTGTGTCAAATTCGAGTGAATAGATCATTAATCATTTTGGGTGACGCATCAAAGTCGAAACTCTTTTTGAACGGATAATACGCTTTAAATCAGATCATCTTGAACTTTTCTTTTAGTTTCATTCGCTTAAAATTTTGCTGTAGCCCAGATAGAGAAGCAACAACGATGCAAAAATAAATAAATAAATAAAGCAAACGAAAAACATGGAAAACTTTCGGGATGATACATGGAAAAATAGCTCTATCTATATCTCTCTCTCTCTCTTTCTCACCCACTCTGAGTTTATGTGCGTTGTGTATTGTGTATATATTCAATAATTGCATTGAAAATATACTTTGTTTCTGTCATCGACAACGATGCGAATCGTCTGCTTTATGGAATAGCAAATTATGCCGCTTCCCCGGTTCGTTCATCGCATCGCATTTTTTTCTCTTCGATAAATTTAATTAGGCATTCTATTCACTCCATTTCGAATTTACATCTCTGTTTATAAATTTTTGTTCGATCGTGTGAAAATGGCTCGGAAAATTGTCACAACACAAGTGGCGGGATGAAGCCGCCGAACGAGAGCGAGAGTTGATTTCCCGGTGAAATGCACGTAAATCCGTGGCTGAAAGTAGCGTGCTTTTTTTTCTCCATTGCAGCGTAGCATTGCCGGAAAAAGCGGCAATCAGAAATGTTAAATTGGCAATGTTCTTGCGTAAATTTCAATTTGTTTTAATTTTCGACAACATTATTTCGGAAAATGGATAATTTATAGTCTTAGATTCTGTTTCAATTACATGATGTACGTTGTATTCGGTGTGTTGTATGTTGTAGCCATGCGACATTGAATCTCTCTCTCTCTCTGCCTCCCTCTCTCTTTCTCTTCCTTTCAACGACGCGCAGTTTTCAGCAGCAGAAACGAAAGCAACGACAGCAACACGGTAGCTAATAAAATCGGTGCAGCGAAATGGTGGGAGTAGATACCGATTTTCCTTTTGTAAAGCAACACGGTACGTCTCAATTCTAGGAACATGCAGCTGTGCAATTATGATGCTACTTTGGTTAAATTGTATATGCTTATTGTTCAATCAACTAGAAATTCGTGTTATTTTCGTATTTTGTTTAACTGTGTAATTGCAAATCATCAACACAAACGCAAGCACAGTCGTTTTCCAAAGCCAAGGAACACTCCAAACACAACGGTATACCACTAACCGGTTTGTAAATTTTCGTGAAGTAAACTTGTATCGCTGGAAAATTGTGAGCGTTAGTGTGTGTCAAGCCAAAGATAAAGAGGTAGAGAGAGGGAGAGAGAGAGAGAGAGAGAGAGAGTCAGAGTGTGGGAGAGGAAAGTGGATACGAAGACTGTGTGCCCTAGCGATAGACAGACAAATTGAGGCGAACAATTTAAAATGTATTCGATGAGACAGAGATGTGTTGCTTGAATTGTTTATGTATACAAATCGGCTGAATTCGTGCAAATTGGTTTTTGGTATGGGAACGTGGGAAGAGAGTGGAAGTGGTTGGTGTGTCCCAGCACACACACACACACACGGCACAGAAATAGAGAGAGAGAGAGAGAGAGAAAGACCCAATGAACGATATATCTGTAATTAGTGGTATATAACCAACCGGTCATTGCTTCGGCATGAATGCATCGTAATTCATTTTATTTGTACATGCATATCGGAGTGTGATCAATCTATACACATCTATATGAAAATAAATATTGGATTAATTTCACACATCGAAACGCAAATATCCGTGCTCAATAGACGTGTGCAACATTCAAAACTCCGTCTCCTCTTCTCACTCATACTCTTGCTCAACACAAACCGATACATTTTTTTTTCTTCTGTTGTGTGTTGTTTTATGGCTATCGATGTGACGGCGATTATGTGTGTGTGCGACTGTGTCTGTGTCAGTGTCTGTGTCTACCTCTCTGTGTGCTTGTGCACCACTAACGACGGTGATACATGCAAACCTAATTGTTCTGCGGTTTGTTTGCTAGGTAAAATGAAAAGTTTGCGAATTAAAAGACGTGCAGAATGGGAGAACAGGTGGATTGAAAATCCTTTTCAAATTGATTACTGAATTGCATAACTGTCCCTGTCATCATCATCGTCGTCGTCGTCGTCGATATCGTGCAAGTGGTGCGAATCCCAATATTTGGCAAGACTTCAACGTGGCGACCACAAAACAAACCGATCAATCTATACTTTGGTTGTGTCTCATTGTCTAATGTGGTAATTTTTCGCCAATAGCTAATAGCAGTAGCAATTGCACAGCAGCCAGGAAAGTGACAATCACACGCTCAACTGTGCGTGTGCGTGTGTATGTGTATGGGATAAATTGGCGATTTCCATTAGAAAGGATTTTCTTGTCGTTCCCCCCCCCCCCCTCTCTCTCTATCTATCTATCGCACTGCCCTACTTGCTCCGAAAATATTCACTCATTTGCATGCAAAAAATGTAATGGGATATTATATTAGTCTCGTCTGTGTGCATATTTTATTCAACAACCATGCAAGCACATGATTTACATTGGAAATTTGAGCGCGGTTACAGAGGAAATAAAGCGGTTGTTTAAAAAAAGATCGCACATCCATCTATATATATATATATATATATATATATGTATACTCGTTCGTGGGGATGGGAGTGAACGACACAAAATAGTGCAATCGCATGTTGTAGAGTTCCATTAATGCCCATTGCCGCCCACACCACTCCGATGGCATTTAAAATATGCTGAAATTGAAAACTAAAAAAATAATCTAGACATTATTTCGGTGTGTATTTCTGTCATTAATTGAAAAGAGCGTATGCAGGACGCGCGCGCAAATACCATACATTACACATATTTTGTGAATAAATATTCTCGTTCATTCATTGCGAAAACGATATGAATAGATCAAAATGCATGTCAAGTCTGCGCATTAGCATATGTAATTCCCGATGTAATGTTTGCCCAACAAATTCTCTCTCTCTCTCTCGCATATCAAGTCACGATAAAATCGAATGGCTCTGTTACGGACTTTTTAGCGTTGTTCGTTGTTCACTGGTGCTCTCTCAATCTCGGTGTGTCTGTTTGCAATCTGCGGTAGCTGTCGATGCTGTCGATGTCATGTAAATTGACGGAATGTTTCGCCATCGACAAGGCAGCTGCCTTGGAATTGAAGAGTGGAGAAAAAAAAAATCTCGACACAGATTTAGCGGGAGAGAAGACATTGGGCACACTCTGAATGCTTCTAATGTTATTACTCAAGCTATATAAATTGTTATGCTCCTTTCCTTGATCGAATAGTTTTGCTGTATTGAGGTCTATTGTTGCGCTCTCATTTCACCCCCGTGTGTTCAAAAGAAAACTCAGTCGCTCACACACACACACACACACACACACACAACCACGGTCACAAACACATACACAACGACACAAACAATCCACAACCCAAAAACAATGACCATGGCACACAGAGAGTGAGACTAAAGATGAAAACACGATAGAAAAAGAAGAGAAAAAAACACGTCCAGAAGGAATGAAAAGAGGTGAATGTAAGATGATCCTTTTTTCATATGAAATGAAATATTTATATACATACGATGAAAGTGCGCGCGGTTTTATGAAGACCTCATTTCGGCACACAGCGAATCATTTCATCTTTGATTACAGAGTATGGGTACTTAGATATGATGGTGAAAGAGAAAATCGGAAAAAAAGTATATATGTATATGGTTGGTTGGTTGGTGTACGGCGAGGGAAAAGAAACAACGTTTTTCAGTTTTTGTCATCGACATCCGAGCATCAGCATCGGCATTGACATAGACATCGACGACTCTGCTTCTGCAGTAATGGTTGAAATCTACCAAATTATGTTATTATCGTTACATGGTATGAAACCCTCGCCGTATTTCGATGCATACATGCCCCGAGGCACACATATAAATTTTCTACGATTTAACGGAAAATCTTCATTTCACATGTGAAATCCTTCTGCCATATGCTCGTGTATGAACGAATTTCCTATTTTATCTTTTCTCTCGTCTCATCTCTGTGCTCTGTCCTTCCTCTCTTGTCCTTTATCTATTTCAACACTTTTCCGTTTATTTCTCTTTTATTCTCTTTTTTTTTATATTTTTTTGTCTGAAATTTTATTTTGTTAAATGTAAAAGATTAAATTACATTTGAAAAATCGTCGTATCGATACATTGTTGTAGCGCAAGCAAGCGACCAAGCACGCTGAATATCCGAATTTATGCGTACGGCAAAGCAGCAGCAACAGCAGCAATGATGGCAGTAGCACCATGTATTCGCGCCAGCTACGGAATGCAAACAGAGAATCCATTAGTGCCCTATGAATAAATTATTTTTCAGTAGATAAAAATGCTCATGCATGGGTTATATTCATGACTGACAGAGCCTGGGTTTTTTGGGCAACCCACCTACCACACCGAGAAAAAAAACCGAAATCATATCGAAAAACGTTCCAAAAAACAATGAATGCCAATGAAGTGTCTCTTTGAAGTTTATGCACCGATATTATAACACGATTTTTTTTCCTGGTAAAGCAGTCTCTGCAGCCTCGTATGTTCCATGCATACAGCAAACAAGGGAAAGAGAGAGAAAGAGAGAGAGAGAGAGTGGGAAGGAGTGAAACCGTGTGTTTTCGGGTCGTTGTCATTATTTTGGCTCAATCATCTCACTCTCGTTCGTTATTTGACTATTTTTGTTGTCGAAAAATGCTGTGCTGTCGATGAGCAGATGTAAATAGGATGCAGGAGAAAAGGCTTAAAATTAGATTGACACGCGACCTTTAGTAATTATATGAGTTGTTCTTTTTACAGCTGGCTAATTAATACCCCCTAGTTGCTTGTACATGCACCATTTAAATGCGATCAACTTGGGAAAATTGTAACTTATGAGACGTGCTCATCATATGCTTTGGCTGATAATTTAAATGTACAAGCACGCAGTTATTGTCTCTCCGTTCTTCTCTCTATTTTCGTCATCCACTGCCAACCCGCCTGCCACTACCACCACCGAAAATTGTATTTCTACCAATTGAGAAAAGCAGACGAAAGCTAAATGGCATATTCGCTTCCGTCGTCGCATCTTGCAAGCCATATACATACACACATACATTTATGGATAGATAGAAAAAAGCGAAGAAGCGAATAGTTTTGAAAGGCAGAGTAGTGAGAGAGTTGCACGTGAATCGACAGAAAAAATATTGATAACGAAATCCGTACCACATCCTTTTAAAATTTAACTGCCAACGTAGCAGCAGCGTATATTTCACTCTTCTTTTTTACCTCTTCAAAGTTCTCTACCTCAAGGATTTTCTTCAATTTCTGTTATTTTCTTTCTCATTGCTTTGGCTGCCACTTCGTAGAAAGAATTATGTGTGCACAACTGATCATGTACAATTTAAAACGTCATAATACCGTTGAGCTGCGCCAATCGTTACCCGGCTACTCAGATTTATATTAATGTTTTCGAAGTTTAGCGTGCGAAATATGGAATCTGGCGCTGTGTCGGCTGTCTGTACACTTGCAAAATACCATTTGACCAATGTTCGTTCGTGCACGCAAGTAAACACACCATTCCGCCGATAGAGTAATATGAAGCGTAGAGCCAGGTTAAATGTCACCAGGATATGCATTAAGCCTCGATACAGGCGGGTAAATGGGAAGAAGAAAAGTGTCGGCGTTCATAAAACAACAAGAGAGAGAGAGAGAGAGAGTAGTGGATGGGGTAGGAGTGAGGAAAGCGAGTGCGAAAAAAGCAAGGTATGCTCAAATATGTATGGATCGCTTTGAGCAAAACGGAAATAATGAGACCATCGTGCACGAGTTCATGAAACGAGAGAGTGAAAAAAAAATGAAGCGTGCAACAACAACAAAAAAATGCAGCCCGCTCGAGATGCGGCGACAAGGCATATGGCGCCAATTTGCATGTTCGGAAGCATTCTTATCGGGCGGATTGCAGAGAGTAAATGGCTCTAATACACTCGCGACGTGTATTTAAATTGAATGCAATTAAATTGATTCACATTGAACACCGACCTATGTTTTACTTACACACCCTCTAACACGAAAAAATACAAATCCGCAAACAGAGCCAGAGAGACGAACGAACGAACGAACGAAAAAACTCTGGCCAAAATCAATTTCTACGACACTGGCATTTCGTTTTCGCTCTCTTTTTATGTGCCATTGAAATTATTTTCACGTAGGTGTTTTAATCTGTGTTTCGGAAATGGATGCATTCGAGAAAAGAATTGTGCAAGCGTTGCACAAAATCCAGATGCTCGAAATGCTGGATTCGGGGTTCGAATCGGCGGGACAATTGCACATTTTATGCTTCAATGGAAAAATGTCGTACCATATCATCTCGCTTTTTTGTGTGCACCATTTTCGCCTCCGCACACTTCCGTTTGTGTGTGTGTTGCTGGTAAAACGTTTGTGCTATGATGTCACAATCTCTTGTGTCATTTTTATTGTTTAGATCAAATGATGTATGCTTAATGCAACAATAAATACCGTCCATTTTCGCAACACAATGCGAAATTTGTGTATTTTACATGTAAACATCAGATCTGTGAACGGGCAAACGCGCACGCTCTAAATAAATATCCGAACACTTCTTCTGGCATCCTTTCCTTTTTTTTGTTGTTATTATTGTTGTTGTGTTTTTTTCTTCTGTGTGTCGTCTGCAACATTATTTAGAATAATTCACAATACGAGCGCAAATAAAGGAGATGAATACGTTCACGAAGAACAAAGTTGCACGAAAATAACAGAGGCGGGAGTAGATAAGTAGTAAAAAAAAGCCATAGCAAGCAACCAACAGCAACGGCAAAAGTTCAATTTTTCAACGAATTCGGAAAATAACTGGAATATCATATGAAAACTCTGAAGAAAATAACTATAGCACATATTGGCTTAGAAAACAACTGTTAGAACGGGAAATGAAAATGGGGAAAAATCGTTCGTATTAAACTGGCAAATAACATACAATTCGTTATTTTGGAGACAAATCGAATGAAAGGAAGAACGGGAGAACGGGAGAACGGGAGAACGGGAGGAAAAGAGAAAGACAAAGAGAAAGAGAGAGGGAGAGGGACAAAGAACTGGAGAAAACAGAAAACATTCCGAAACGCTTAGTGCTTCATGCATTTTGCCATAAATCTTCCGATGCGAACTAGTAAGTAAATCGCGGATAAGTCGAACATCAGCTGATAATTTATTTGTGGAATATTGCTGTTGGGTTGCCTCAGCGATACACAAACACTCGAATCATCATATCGCATGGACTCAAAAAAAAAAATCTCGTTCGCTTACTATACCACTCACTCTCTCTCTCTCTCTCTCTCTCTCTCTCTGTTCCTCTTTCACCCAGTCTCTTTATCCCATCTCTTGTTCTCGCTCACAAAGCTTCGGCTTGTATTCAGAAACTTCATCTCTCAGCTCTCATCGCAATCTATGCATTTATTGATTTTCATCCAAAATAATTTGATTTTGGTGAAAATGCGAACCAAATTCCACCAATTACAATGAGGCGGTTGCCATTGTCGTCGTCGTCGTTCCATTCGATTCCACCACTGATAACATTGTTGCCGAAATTTTCGATTCGATAAATTTCAAGTGTGTTAGCATCTCTCGGAACAGCACATAAAAACCAATCGCTCCATTCGCAGCTATTATGAATCAAGCGATTGAGATAAGGGTATAAACTTCAATGTGCATTCTGCTCAATAAGCACATATTTTGTATGCGCGCACGCAAAGAATATGACAAAATGCAACAGCAACAAAGTGGCGGCGACAGCAGCACCAGCACCAGCACCAGCACCAAATACCACAACAACAACGGCATATTGGCCGAATAGCATATACCAACCAGTAAAATGCCTCTACAATGACCCCTTTTGGCAACAATTCTAGTTGGGATTCATTCATTCCATTTTATCTTCATTAAATATTCATATGTTGTCAATTAGCCAGCATATGTTCTCGAAGATTGAAAGATAGAGAAGTGATGATAAAAGAGTAAACCCTTTTCAGAAAAATGCCATAAATTTTAAATTGTGACTGAATGCACATCAAAACGCACTGAAATAACGGATTCAAATGGGTTGGTGGAAGAAAAAAAAGGAGACGATGAGAAATCGTTACGTTTAAATGTACACTCTATCACTTCATCACTATTTCTTCGGCTGACTGAACCGATCTCTATGTACGTTGAACGTGCACATATGTGCTGTGCATGTTGCTTCGCTTTGGACGAGACTGGGAAGTGAAAGCGCTTCCGTGTAGATAACACGCAATAACTGACGCCGAATATGTATGCCGTCGTGGCCATTAGGACATCTTGCAAGAGTTGGAAAAACTCGAATTTAACTTATCACTTTTCGATTGCTCCGCTGAAGAGCGACAAAAACGCACGCGAAAGCGGAACATCGTTCTGTTGTGTGTATGCGCGCGCTAACAACTCTCGCCAAAGTAAAGCAAAACTCAAAAGATGAATACGACGACAAGGAAAAAAAAAAGAAAAAAAAATGGAAAATCCGTTCCATTTGGATGTCAATCAATTCAATTCGGTGAAAAACATTTCGCATGAATTTAAAATTGCACCCGAAACAGATAAGCGCGCTCCTTTCTCCGCATCTCGTCAGTTGGTTTTCGTATTTTTTTTCTCTTCCTCCTTCTTTATTTTGGACTTTGAAAGAACATTTCTTTTTCCACTTTATAATGGTGGTTTGTAAGTTTCTTCTTTCGGCACACAGGGAAATCCTTTTCGTTTCTTCTGTTTCAGTTGGCACTTTTTTGTTCTGTTCTCTTCTCTCTCTCTCAAAGTGGTTTAATATATCATAAAATCTATAAACTGGAGTGGAAAGGAACTGGTGGAAGAAGGAAAAACACAAACAAACGAGTGAAAAAAAAATAAAAGAAGAAAAAGGCCACGTAGAAATTTGTGTTTTACTACTTTAAATTCATGGATGAAGTAGACGGTATGAGTGTGTTTCAATAAACTCAATGCACATTTGCACATACACACATCCATGCATGGGCACCGTTCAAAAGCATTTTGCCCACAGTCAAAGAATAGAAAAACAACCGACAGAATTGTGAGTTTAGCTCGCGGCACCAGCCATATCAATAACAACAAGCCAGCAACGGCAGCACACAATGAAATCTCGAGACTGTGCTTATGCTTTCTTTCTTTCAGCTTACAGCCGCATCAGCAGCAGCAGTAGCCAGCATTTGCAAAAAGAAATGCGATGCATACATGCAGATACGAAATTAACAAAGAAAACCGTATAAAAGCGGCAATAACAACTTTGATAAATGACGGTTTCACACAATTTGTGTTTTTACACGTAAAGTTTTTTGTCGAGTGTTAAGGCGCTATACATTCGGCGATAAGTTATTTTTTAATTTTGCCTCATGCCCATTATGCACTCGTACATCTACTTTTGAGCGTGTCGCCTTGCTCTTGTGTTCCTCTCACCATCGCATGATCACTCTCTCTCTCTCTTTCCGTACTCGCTGCTCTCGCACTGTTCTGTACAGGCGAAAAAGTTTTCAGTGCCCAATCAAGTGAACCAGTCAAAAAGCAATGCAAGCCGAAAATGCATAAACCTCACGCATGCACACTTACATAAACAGCTCGATAACCGGCACTTTTGTACTCACATTGAGTGCATGTACTATATGCAAAACCGAACTGACAAAGATAACTTGTTTAAATACGATGAATGCACTACGACAAATTTTCCATACCGCACACTCACACTCCCATACGCAAACACATACACACACACACACACACACACACACACTGGCTTAGAATCACAAACAACCATTTATTTTTATTTGTATGAACACAAGAGGAGGCTCAATCAAAAGTTGAAGAAGAAGGAATAGAAAAAAACCCGGTCCGTGTACACAGAAGACACACCGAAAATAAGAAGAAAGAAGACCAACGATCAAAACAAGACGATGCCAAAGTTTTTACCCACTTAAGTTTATTTGCAATGTTAAAATTGAATTGAATGTTCGTACGGGAGAAAATGACCGACCAACCGACCGACGATAGTTTTCTACATTTTGTGTTTAATTCTCACACGTATCACTATCGTCATGGGCTGTTGAATGTGTGCATATGTGCACAGCAATTGCATTCTCTCTCTCTCTCTCTCTCTCTCTCTCTCTTCACGCTCAAAATCAAAGCTTATTTAGCCATTTAAAGGAAGTGCTGCGCAAATAAAACTTCCATCCGGCTCACTTAGCTTCAACGAACGAAGAAAGTAAAGGGTTGTCTGCACAGCCAAGCATCAAGGTGGATATGTTTCGTATCACGTACACACAGAGACACATACACACACCTACCTTCCCACCCGAACCAAGCAAACACATAAAATATTGTACAACATGTTCATATGCATATTATTATACGTTCATTTGTAGACATCGAGAGCAGCGACTGAGGAAGAGAGAGAGAGAGAGAGAGAGAGAGTAAAGGAGAACGTAGCGATCTATTTAAAGTCGTAACTACTTCAACGCATAATTTATGAGTTGAATTATTATGCAGAATGTAAATTATTATTTTACGAATTTTAAAGATTTCATAATTTGCACACATAAAATATGAGGCTGTGTGAAGTTCGTCGGAAATCACTATTTAGCAATTAAATACGCCGAATACGAGCTAAACATTCACACAACTCCGACGGCACACAAACTTCTCTCTCTCTCTCTGTAAATGTGTAATTTGTTGAAGTAAATTATAGGGTGGGTGGGCGGTTGTATGGTGGTTGATGAAGAAAAATCGTGTAATGAAAACGACGAAACCAAGCTTCGTCAGCTGGAACATTTTGAACTGGAAACCCCATTTCATCCAAAACTCGGTACGATCATACTCATTTATAGAACACTCGGAACATTCGACACAAAAACCATTTTCACGACAACACACACAGTTTTTCTGGGCTATAGCTATGTATGCATAGAGTGGAAAACCATTGCTCATTGGCATTTAATCGATCTAATGTTCTGAATACATACGCATTTCACTCTTGGCATCTCACTCTCTTGTTCCGTTCGGATCAAACGAAAGACATTCAATTAATTAACATCAATATTGGTTCATTCAATTTTCGCAACACAATTCGAGGAATTTGCTGTGTAAAAATTGGCAGTGCAAGGGGAGGAAAGAAACGGATCTATGCAAGTGTTAGCCATCGAATGGCCGGAACCAACAGTTGGAATAATACATGAACGGTTTGTCGAGCATAGAATAAACTATTTTCGGTCACTTAAAACGGATATAAAATCGTGGTTTCGACACACAAGTTTCGGGGAAAATCCAAACAAATTGAATTAAAAATTTAAAGTTAAAATATCTCAGGATTTTATCTGCTTTTGACGCATCATTCGCATGCAGTACACAGTAAAAAATTTATTATACATGTAATAATTATTCGTATACTGCGTTTCTATTGACATTTTTTTCTTCTTCTCTCTCTCCACATTTTTGTTTTGGAATAAATAAGTACACGAATTTTCGAGCCGTTTTCAATATGAGCCGTTAATATATATATATGTGTGTGTGTGTAAGTGTGTGTCGTAATAGTCGATGCAATATCTATTTATCTGATCTGTTATACATCGATATGTCGAGAATTAATGGAAGAATGCGGGCAGTTAGTATGTTCCATGTTATAACTTATAATGTCCAAAGTAATTTGAAATTCCTGCGGAAGTTGATTTATGATCAATTTTGAAGATTGGTTCAAGTACTTTTGTCTTCCTCCATCTCCCTCCACTCACTGTCTCTCTGTCTCCGCTTCTATCGTCCGTGACCAATGTGCGCCATACATAAAGAAGCCAGACCTTCTATGGGAGGGAGAAAGGCCAATCGGTCTGACATGGAAATTGACATGATAATAATTGAACTCATAACAATAAAGCACTTTTTTTTTCACTCAAAAACTTTTTGGGCTGGTAATTTTTCGGCATTTTTCGTTGTTGCTGCTACTGCTGTTGTGGCTTTATGATGTGTTTCGGCTTATGTTTCGTTATTTTGCTATTTACCGATGATGATACATTGCAACATTATCAACTTTTCTAATGTATATCTAATATCGCTTGAAATTAGGCACCAGCCATTCTTTGTATTGTGTCGGACTACGTTCAATGAAGATAGATGGGTACATCGGTGGGAATGCGATACGTCAAATCAGTATAAGCTACTTTAATGTAAATGCGTGTGTTCGATAAGCTTATCAGTTAAAAGGGCATATGATAAGATGGCAAATATCAATACCGTGATAGGATGAATCGTGCATGAATGAACAATGGTTGTTCACCAAAACAGTATTGATGAAACGATAAAAAAAACCGAGCAAGTCTGCAAGCGAGCACACGCAGAGAACACAGCGCACATAAACACACAATGTCCATCCGTCCAGCCTACAGATTTCCTTAGATTTCTTGTGTGCTTAGAATGTCATCTATTTTTCTTTTGGCTTCTCCTTCCTTGAAATGGTCTATTCATCGTGTCTCTGAAAAAAAAAATTAATAGACTTTCTTGTGTCCGTATACGTGGTTAAAGATACGCGAGGTCATTGGGATGAGTCGTATTTCATACGCATTCATTTTTGTTGTTGTCATCGTCTTTTCTCTTTGCTTTCAACCTTTTTCATTCCTTCTCTCGGCAAAATACTGCACACCAAAATCAGTGTGAAGAAGACTCAACTCATGCCACACGTGTGTGTATAGTAACGAAAAATAGATAGAAAAAGCGAAAACGGTATGTGGAATTGCTTTGAATTGAACAGCAACGGATAGTTTCCATATGGGGGAAAGGCATTTTTCAAGCTCAGTTCACACAGTGTTCCGACGAAATAGTTGTGCTGAAGCGAAACGAACATGGTAGCATCAGAATCAAATCGAATCGCATGCATACACATACACACATACACACATACACACACACCCAATGTACAGCACAGACACCAAGAATATAGCCAAGCAATATGTTATTTTGTGTTCGGTCGCTTTGCATCTTATCGTCGTCGCATTGCTCAGCGTATTAGTTGTGATAGATTTGTTTCAATATTTGGTCCATTGTTCGATATACCCAAAGCACATCACCTCCACCTCCATCGCAATGCTCCCATTCGTGCTCTCTCTCTCTCTCTCTCTCTATCTCTCTCTCTCTCTCTCTCTCTCTCGGTTCAATACGAAAAATCACATAGCCATGCTTGCGGCGAACCAATTGCGGGTGATGTGGATGTGGCTTTACATTCAACCATGGTGTTTTACATGTATGGATTTCGGTCGATAATTTTATTACTGTTCAGTTTTTCGCTCTTTCGCTCTTCGTCTCTGTCGCATTAGTTTATTTTATTTCATTTCATTTTTTTCGCTTTCTACATCTCTTTCTTTCCCTGTGTTTTTCTTTTCTACGTTCAACACTTGAAATCGAATGCATCGATAGCGATAAACCTCTTGAGCGAACTTTTCCACTTTTCTTGATTTCGTTAGCAAATGCGTTGGTTCTTCTGTGGCGAAATGCAAATGCCGCAAATAACACATTTATCGACATTCGAATCATATTTCTCGAGGATATATTTTGACCAAGTGTTGAAAGTTGACACAGCCATTGAACCGCACACTACTGCTGCAATATGCTATGTGTTATAAATGCTAGTATACTCACATATGCAATCCACATGCCAATTCCTTACTCACTTCAACAGAAAAACACACACAAAGAGAGAGAGAGAGAGACAGAGACTCGCACACCAAACCCAAAACCTTATAACTTAAAACAGTGAAAAAGCAAGATAAATTATGCGTGAAATCATAAATAAAATAAGAGAGCAGCAAAAAAGGCAAAAACTTCTTTGACTTAAATGAGATGAGAGAGAGAGAGAGAGAGAGTGGATGGAAAAAAATGAAAAAAAGGAAAACTACTACACAGAGCAGCATCTATCACAGCCATTTGTTCCACCTCAAATGCATACACGCAATTCTATGTTTAATTTTTTTGCTGCTCTCTTTCTCTCTATCTCTCCCTCTTTTATCTTCGCCGTGCTCGTCTACTTAAAATGACAGAGAGATAAAAAAAATGTGATGAACATTTTTAAATGAAAAATAAAACCTCAAAACGGGAAATAGAAGTAACGTTCGCTAACAGCGCGCGCTTGAGTTAGATAAGTTTGTATTGTACAACTTAAAATTGTTGATGTGTGCCCAATTCCACTTTTCTAAATGAAAAAATCCAGTGAAAAAAATATTGTGTGTGTTTTTGCTTTTAATTTTTTTTTCCTCTCCCAACCGAGCCATTCTTGATCACTACTGCTGCTGCTGCTGCTGATGCTCTTGCTGTCATCGTTCGTTCCTTTTTTTCAATTCGCAGTATTTGTAGCGCTTAGAAATATATGAAACTTTTGTTCGTGTCCATTCATCATTTCAAAAATACTGTAATAACTGACCGTTTGGATTGTTGACTCGTCCTTCCTTTTTCGTTTGGTTGCGTTTTCGAGGGAAGCGCGAGAACGCGCGTTTGCAAAATGCAAAAAGCGAAACGTAATGACATTTGTGCTTAATTCCAACCCCAAAGCTAGAAAGTCATGAATCAAATCATTTTAAAATCCGTTGCACAAAACGAAATCATAATAATTGAATGACTTTTGTCCTCGAGTGAATGAACAAAAATGTGCATTTGCGTTCAAATTCATCGAACAATAGCGTAAGCGCGGTTGTGTATGTGTGTGTGTGTGTGTGTGTGTGTACGCGATCCTTCGCACTTACCATATAGATATATAGAGCATTCCGTTGTTGGGACGAAAGCTTTTCCACATCCAAACGACCGATTGCAAGCATACCGAAAAAAAACGCATACAAAAGACGGGAAATAATGGCAAATAAAACTAAAACTAATACTAACTCAAATCATTATAATAGGCTGTGATTCTACATGATTCGATGATGTTGATGTTGATGATGATGATGATGGCACGGATGATGTGACCAATAAATAAAAACAACAACGTTTCGCATCATTTATATAGAAATTCATCGTATATTTTATCATTTTACATCATGTTACTTTTATGTATGTGTACTTGTTCGCTGTTGATACGAGAATAAATTCTGTGTGTTTTTTAGTTTGATTTAATGTTTTTTGATTTCTCTGGTTGTTTGTTTTTCTCTTCTCCATCTTCATTTTGTTTGTTCAATTTATTTTTTATCTATCCGTTTCGTTTAAATAGTAAGTTGTGACAATAAAATGTTCATTGTTACGAGAACAGTTAATAAAACGTAGTTCTTTTTTTAAAATTCTTCTTCTTCTTCTTTTCTGGTTGTTAAAGTTCCCTTTAAAATCAATGCGAGGTCATGATAATGACATCGGGAGCTGAATTTCGAATTTCTAGCATTAGTTGTGATTGTTCCATTTTAACAGCATTTTTCTTGGGACCACTGCCGAACGTACGCAATGGATTGGATGATGTTGTTGTTGTTGTCGCCGATGATGGGGCTGGCGATGGCGTTTCATATTTGCTTGGATGTTCATAGGTGTAGACGACACCGACACCCGGAGACGTTGATTTTGGCGTAATCGATGCATCTCGTCGATCGTAAGTTGATTGCATTGGTATTTCTTGTGCACCGACGACGACGTCATCGTCAAGTGGATTATAGCCGAAAGTGGAAAATTTATATGTACCAGGTGCTTGTGTATTTGATGGCGGCAATTTAGTGCTGCTGCTAATTCCACTCGCAAATAGTGATTCTCTGCAATTTCAATAAATACGAAATACATTTGGCAAGATATTAGATTCGATGGCATAGGCAAAACGGTTCATTGAAATGGGCAAAAAAGAGTGAGACAGATATGGAGATGCACATGTGCAATCGGAAAATGCCATGGATAGAATATTAGTGTGTATAGGTATGGGTATGTGTGAGAGAAAGCATGCAATGGGATAGTGAGAAGGAATGTGTAATAGACAGGGCAATTGGGCGACCGAGACAGAAGCAGAATGGGCAAAGAGAGTGATATAGATATTGTTCACGTAAAATAGAAAGTATATACACATATATATGTATGAAATATGAGCGGTTGGTTCTATAAACGGTGCGGTCCATGAAGATGAATCTTGTCGTCGTCGTTATATTGCACGGAGCAAGAAAAAGTTACTGTTATTAAGTCATATTTTAGTTTGGCCTTAGCAGCATTTGCATCAATAAATTGCATTCTAATTACTCAATTGAAATTGAATTCAATAAGCTGGCATTTATACTGACTCTCCCTCTCTCTCATTCTGTGTGTCTATCGCTCCAGTTTTTGCACGTCGCCGTCATGCAGACGGTTGAATAATATTGTCAATATTGTGTGCAATGTTAATTTAATTACGCCATTTATTGTTCTTATTTAAAGCAATTCACCTGGCTCGGTGTGCTATGCAAAAGCCAAATGTGATTTGGATGGAAAGTGTGTGTAAGTACCGAGGTGGAGGTGCAAGTGCATGGAATTTTCAATAGTTCTTCGATACGTGTTCGATGCATGAGGAATGATGGGGATAGTGGCGCAGGCGGGCGGGCAGACGGGTGCTCAGTCAGTATGGGAAAGAATGAGATGAAACACACCCGTGCTATAGAGAGTCTATTTTTTATAAGAACATACCTCGTTTGACATGCCATGTCACATACACCTTCATTTACATATTGTTCAGCGTGTTCGTTATTGTTGAATGCCTCAGGTGGTGGATTTCGTAAAATTTTCTTTAGCTGCGGAATCCAGGGAGGAATTTTGTGCGATGCGAAAAGAAAATGAAAATGTTATTCTCATTGTTATGGTTATGTATTGAGCGCAATTGTCATTCGCACTTTAACCACCCCCCACACAACGTAAATTACACAAAAAACAACCAGCCTCTCCCTCCCTTCACCTCTCACTATTGCAAAATTCATCGAAAGCGAAGCGAATGAATGAATGACTTTACATTTAACTTATCGGAAAATCGTCTGGTGTGAAAATGCTCATTCTGATTTTCATGGTGATGCGCTGATCTCTTTCGCTTGCACCGTATCAAAGTGTGCAAAACTTAAAAATTGGATTATTGGAGTCTCGATGCATTTCAAGAGTGTATGTGTATGTGTGAGTGTGGTGTGCATAAAGCGATTATGCACAGACTGGCACAGTCACATCATTCACTTGAGTCACTTCATTTAGACGATTCACTTGATGCTTATGCATTGTGAGTAATGAAAATTGCAACAACCACACATAAAAAATAAGCATAGAGAGAAAAAGAAACCGTTGAAATTTACCTCATCCCTATAATTATATTGGTTTTTATTAATCCTATTTACACTATCTGATATTGACGATGCCGATGTGGCTTCCCGAAATATATGGCCTGCATCCTCGTCTTGTATTTGTTTTAGTCTTGGCTCTATTGCATAGCCCGTAGCACTGTTTATGTATGTGTTGTTGAGCGTTGACGATAATGGCGATGAAAAAAAGAGACGTAGAGAGAAAAGAGCAGGAAAAACATGGGTGAACGAGAGAAAAAAAAACGTGTAGAAGTGAAACGAGTCGGCAAGCGTTAACACCAATTGAAAAATTGAATTGGTCGTTTCGATGCGATGTGCTAACGGATCAAAGTGGCACTCGCACCGAGGACCACTGTATATAAATCATGCAAAGCTGAAGAGATACACTTAAACTTACCCAGGAATTATTCGATTTACATTCTCTAGAGACCGTTTTATGGACATGCGACCTGCTTCATCCAGCTTGCTCTCTTTTGATTGTCGAATGGTTTCCTGAAAATGCACATTGAACACAGCCGTGTAACAAACAATCAACGTGGTGTTTGTATACAAGTGTGTCCATGTGAATGGTGGAGTGTTCCACACACACACACACACACACACACACATTTCAACGACAACACAATTGCTTACTCTAATAATTTTCTGATCTCGAATTAGCGTTCGGATACAGTTGAACAGAAATACCGATGTCATGGCACCAAGTAGTGCACTAAATACCGCTATTATGACCCACAAATCTTTGGTATCACCTTCGGTCTCCTACGTAGAGAGATAGAAAGAGTGAAAAATGGATTAGTAAATCCAAACCGAATTGCTTAAAATAGATTGTCGGCGTAATCCGGGTGTTGTGTGCGCACTTTGTGATGATTGCAAGACACAAACTCACACGCACATCACAACAAATCGAAAAAGAATGATGAAAGAAAAAAACCAAAATTCAATACGCACACCGCACTGCATCTCGTCCTTTCGAAATTTACAGTTTGCACGCTGGTTGCATTTTAAGGATAAATCGATGCATGTTTCGTCATCGCAATCGAACTCATTCTCTCCGCACTCTAGCGTTGTATTTTTTCCATCGGTCGGTTTCTTTTTTGTGAATGCGGTGTAGAAAAACGAGAACTTGGAATTGATTCCCATTTTTGTGACGAAAAATCGAACGTACAAAATATTCGATTTGGACTCGAACGCTTCGGCAACCACCCCGCAAAAGTGTTTTTTCCTAATGAACATGAAAATTGTGAGCGAAAAAGAGAGAAAGAAAGAGAGCGAGAAGAAAAAAATACAAAAATACAGAGAAAGAAAAACAGACGGAAAATGTTAGAGCTTCTTGTGTAGCAAACCAAGCAGGCACTTTTAATAAACCAAACACAATTGAATTTGATTGCATCGCAACGATTGCTGCTCTGCGCTGTGCCCCGAAAAATTACACCAAGAAATTTGTTACTCACGGTTCCGATAACTTTGTATCACTTCCGATAATATCAACAAAATTACTATCGCAATCGTTTTTCTTGTCCAAATCGAACTTATCAACCGATAGCATGATCTATGAAAATGAAATGGGAAACGACGACCACCACGATGACGATGACGATGACGATGACGATGACGACGACGACGAGAAAGAGAAGAGAAGAGAAAAAAAATAGTATTAAAAGAGAAGTACATTGAAAATAAAACATAACGAATTGGACACATTGCAAATGAAAAAGAAAAAAAAGAATAAAACGACTTGTGATTATTTGATTGGATGGTATGTGGTTATCGAACGGAATCGCTCCGCTTCGACTAGAAATGAAAATGCTTGTGGAGTTGCAAAAGCAAGACGCACAAACACAAATAAAACCAAACCAAATTAAATTGTACAGTAAAAGGAACAACCCGCACCTGCCAATCTGGTCTCACTTCGATCTTCCATAAACAATCGAGTGGAATTGCCGATTCGTTGACTTTCCTAATAAACGTTTCGTTTATATCCTGATTCCCTATTCTGCCTTCGATTTGATTATCTGTATTGAAAAAACACTCCTCAATTGCCTCTGTGTTTTAGTTCAGCGCCATTGTTGAAATTAGAAAGAGAGAGATCGAGAAATGTAAAGAAAATGAGCAAAAGTACAAATTATATGTGCCGTTCGCTTGCTTGCTGCTCTCGTTTTATATTTGCTGTTTTTTTTGTGCAATGCCATTATAATTTCCGCAACGGAATAATTTTACTATATATAGCGTGACTTTACCTGTTTTCGAGGAACGCGGCATCTCCTCATACACACCCTCGAAACCATCGTATTCAATGTTATCATCCGAATGGAAACGCAACCACAAATATCTATCACTTGAGAATATTTCATCTGGAAACTTATTGCCGCAGTATTTTCCTTTCAGATTTGAGAATCCATATTGACCGTCCCGGATCTGTTTCGTGTGGAAATGATAATTTTGCTTGGAGTTTGTGTATGCGATAAAGACACGACTGCTCAATAATATGCCTTTTATCGACGGTAAAAATCGGGTGCCGTAGCAGGTGCCCGATTTTTACCCGATCAAAAATGAATTGAAAATGAAGATTGAAAATGTTGGTTATTTTCTTTTTCTACTTCATCTACTTCATCTACTTCTTCTTAGTTACCTCTAAATAATCGTATTCGCATGTTGCTGACGGCTCGATGTAGAATCTATTGCGAAAATCGAGCTTTATAACAAAGCCTGGGTCTACTGTTGGAAGGCAAATAACCAGAGAGAAAAACGTGTTAATTTGTGAAAGAAATAGAAAAAATGAAGAAAAAAAAATGTGCACAAAAGAAGGAGGAAAAAATGGTAGAGGATAATGTGCACAAAAGTGAATGTGTTGTGTTTTTTCCCTCTTCTTCACTTTGTATTCTTCTCAACCAGAAATACCGATGCAAGCATTCTCTCTAGTTGGTCCATTTTTTTTAATCCAATCAAAGGAAAAAAAGATTTGAAGCATTCGAGTGAAATACGACTCGATCGCTTTCTTGGAAGCTTCCTTAAAATTAAATATACATTGGTGCAAGAGTAACCTCGTACAATAAATAGAGCCACACACAAATACAAATACAAATACACATATACATACAATACCAACCTGTTATTTTTAATATACAATCAACTTTGGGTGGATAAGTATCGCTTAACATAGTTGTATCGATTGGGCTGAAGAATGTTTTATTCTCCATAGGAGTTGAAAACCGTGCGCAAATCGTTTCTGATGATTCAGAAAGTTCTCCCTGTGAACGTTTACTTCGTAGCTTATTTCCTAAGGTGATGGATGTTTGTGAAGCTGTCGTTCAACAAGTACGTGTTAGCGCCAACGAGAACAAGGACGGTGACGACGACGACGATGGAAACGGAGACGATGATGGTGGTGGAATGGGAAGACATAGAGAGACAAGGTGAAAAGGAACATCGAATGGAGAGATGATGATGGGAGAAAAAAAAGGATGCGGCAGGATAAAAGAAAATCAAAATTCGATTTAGTACTCTTATTTCCTTTGTAACTAAATAAAAAAAAGTATTTATATTTTTATCGCTTTTTCTCTGTGCCACTCTGCGTGTGTGTATGTTTGTGCAGTCAGATTCGAGCTTTTATTGATGTGCATCAATTGGATTTTGATTTGCGATGAAATCAAACTAAAAGGTATCCAACTGTACAGCACACATACACAAACATATCTATCGGCAAGTTTTCTTCCTCTTTGTGCCCGAAGAAATGAATTTTTCATGTATAAAAAGAGATTCGAATGAAGAATGGTGAATGTGAATCAAGTTCACTCATTGGAGAAACACTCACATGCATGCACAATTGTTGATCCGGCTAAAAGAAATGTGAGCAGAAAGCCCGGTTTCATTGTGTAATTTGAGGCGATATTCAACCGTTTCCACACCAATCACAATCGTACACAATGCGGCCACCTCGTATGTAGCCGCTGTAATCCGTTCACTTTGTTGGCAAACCCGTTGAATCGAAGCAGCACGAGCACCAGCAGCAGCAACGGATTCAAGGAATCAGCTAATCGCTGGAACACCGATAACGATGACGACGAACACCACCAACACCACCACGTTGGTGCAGAAAATGATGCAGTGGCAAACAGCAGCAAAAGCAGATCAACACACTGCCGCCAATCCATTCAAAATCCAATTTGTCAATTTTGCTATTTACTTGTTAGCCCAACTAAAGATCAATTGATTAAAATTCACGCGCAACAATTTATCATTCGGCTGTAACATTTTGCTCCAATGTAATTGAAACATGTGAACAACGAATTTCGCTGCCTTAAATGTGATTAATTGAATGCCGAAGAGGATGCTCATCTGAAAATACAGACACAAAACACATACGCGGAGCGAAAATGAAATGTAAAGAATATATAGCAATCAGTGCAGTTCGACAGCTGGTTACACAAACAAGCAGTTCATTCATGAAATATAGATTCTGGCATACGCTTTGACGTGGCAAGAATGTTTCGTCAAACGAACAGAGAGAAAAAAAGACAAACGAAAAAAAAACAAAAAAATGCGAGGTAAAATGAAAGATCGGAAACGATATTTCAAACAAGAACAAAAAAACAAAAACTCACAAAAGAATTAGGAAAAGTAAAACTTTCGCATACTAAGCAGTGAAACGAGAGTAGAGCAACGACAACAAATCGTTTCGTTCATGGTGGCGCAAGAGCTAAACTTCAGTTGACTTGGCGAGTAAAATTAGAAAAAAAAACAACACCAAGGAATAAAAAAAGACACACTGAAAAGTGGCGCGCTCGCTCGCTTGCTCGCAGCGATTTTATTTTTCCTTCTCATTTCGTCGAATTCAAGTACATTATTGCTTTCATTTCATCACTTGACATTTTTATTTGAAGGTTAATTCCCTTTTTTACGCAATTTCTCATGCTCTCGAGAGTGAAAAGAAGAAAGATGGCATTTTTCTGTCGTTCTGTTGTGTTTTTCGTGTGTAAACTCGTTCATTGCGCGTTCAAAAATTTATGAATGTAATGTAATCCAATTTACGATTTTGCCTTTCGAGCCCAATGATGTGTAGCCGCCACGTTTTCGCATTAGCATTGCGTAATTTTGAATGTGTCGCTACACTTGAATGCGAAAAGTGTTTGATACCTTCCTTCTTCTTGCCATTTATTCTATTTTTTTTCACACGCAAAAATAACAGCAACACTTACAATAATCATCAATCGGCACAGTGTTTGAAATTCGTTCATTTTCATTTCATTTATTTCGTGCCGTTTCGAAAAACCACTTCGATTTAAATCGTCGAAGTGATAGAATAAACATAGTTAAGAGTGCGCGCCAAACGAAAAGGTTTAATGGATATTTGGAATGAATATTGAGTTTTTCCGTCGGCCTTGATACTTCACGCAACAACAAGACAACCGAGAGAGAGAGAGAGAGAGAGAGAGAGAGAGAGAGAGAGAGAGAGAAATGAATCAGCGGCGTTCGAAATGCGAATCGTTAAAACACAATATTTGCTACAGTAAGCGATCAGAGACAGAGAGAAACGAAGAGCCGAATGACTCGTCCTCAGGAATTTCACTTGATTATTAAGCAGGGCTGTCGGGGCCTCCGAATGTCAATGGAGCAATGCTCTCTCTTGTTCTTGTCTCTATTTTGTCAGCCTCTCACACGCTCGCCGAGTGTATGTGTGCGTATTATATTGAATGGCAATGATTCGAAATTTGTTTACGGTTTTGATGCCTTTTCCGACCGATTGTCTTTTGGCAGAAATTGGCCACGATCCGTTTCGATGTGTGCTGAATGAGTGAGAGAGAGAGAGAGAAAGAGAGAGAGAGAGAGAGAGAGAGAAAGAGAAAGACTGTGTATTTGCTTTGTGCTCTCTCTATCTCTCTAGTGCTCGCTATATTGCTAGACAGCATAAAAAAGCGCACATATTCGACTTTTAATATTATATCGTCAACAGTAAAAACCATAATGCAATTACTTAGCGTGTTTTATAGAGAGACAGTACGAGAGACACATTGTGCTCTGAGGAAAATATCAATGAAAATACTTTCTCGCCATTTCGCCGAGATTGTTTCTTTTCTTCATTTTATAATGCTATTCATTAGATTGCTTGCTGTGTGATGGCCTGGTTTTTGGTTTCAGCTTTTAAATTTTTGAACAAACACACACACTTGAACACGCTCGCACAGGGACACATACACACACACGCACGCACGCACACATCCAGTCAGCCACCATCGAAATAATGCCGGAGATGATGTGCGGCTGTTTGTTTCAGTTTAAACGAACATAAGTTCGTTATCTATATTGTAGAGGTTTTTCTCTTGATAAGCAGCGCACAAAGTAATAATAATGACGAAATAAAGTTGAAGTACATAGAGTTTTTGCTCCCTAACATAATGAAAGCTTTCATTCTTCTATTACATTTTTTCTTCATCTTCGTTGCTTTCGCTCTATCTCTTCCTGTTGTCCTCTCTCTCTCTCTCTCTCTCTCTTCATCTCCTTCTCACTTTGGCAATGCGAAATTTTCAGGCGCGCCACGTAGGATATTACATTCTGCGATATATTGATATAGAAATATTTCAGAAAGGCACATAATTTAATTTCACTTTCAATTAGGTTTTTCTCGATTTCGTTCTCCTTTTTTTTGCTTTTCATGACCTGCCCTTTGTTTCGTACTCTTTTAACGGAATTTAGTCGTTCTTCGCATTTTTGTTTTCGGTTTTTTCGCTCTTTCATTCGCTGCAACAGCAGCAGCAACAACAAATCACAATAATAATAGAACAACCACTATACAAATGCAAAGGAGCGCCGACCACCGAAAAAAAGTTCCGTACAAAATTCAAAACAATCATAATTATTGTGCCAAAAAAGAAAACGAGTAGAGAGAAAAACAAAACCGACATTTTTTTGTCGGTGTATTCTTTCATGCCATCGAGCCGAGCCGCACACGGAATTTTGTGCATCGAATCTTCATTGATATGCTGAATAAATACAACCTGAAATTCTTGAAATCGCTTCCAACGACAATTTACTCAATAGAATGTCTAATGCCGACGTTC
This sequence comes from Sitodiplosis mosellana, assembly GCF_009176505.1. Taxonomy (NCBI): domain Eukaryota; kingdom Metazoa; phylum Arthropoda; class Insecta; order Diptera; family Cecidomyiidae; genus Sitodiplosis; species Sitodiplosis mosellana. The sequence goes on from NW_022601467.1 coordinate 3,108,521, forward strand.
GTCATTTTCGGCATGGTGTTGCGTTGCGAATGAGAGAAGGGTGACAAAAGGGCATAAAAGAAAGTTGTCGAAAGTCGCCGTTAACAGCAACGATTGTGTATGGATTTTGTGTGTATGAGTGAAAGCGATAGAGATAGCGAGAAAAAGAAGTGAAGCGGTGGAAAGAGTGAGAGGGAGAGAGTAGGAAAAACGAAGAGGAAAAAGGGCGGCCAAATGCAAACGAGAGCAAAAATTATGGAAACGGAATTATGGAATAAATTTATTCGAAGCTCGTAGTCAGCAATCGTTGGCATTGGCATTACGAGCAAATATGCACATTTCGTCTTTCATTCGATGCTGAATTTGAATTGCCGAGGGATAAAGCCACAAAAATGTAGTTGTTAAATCGCTAAATGGACGCCAAACATCGCACATGACCGAACCTCGATAGTCCATAGAAAATTTGGAACATATTTGTGTGAGTCAGTGTGTGTGTGTGTGTGTGTGTGTGTGGCTGTGTGGCGCGAGCTATATTCTTTTCGCACCATCCATTTGATGCGAGAACAAGCAAAGTGATCGCCAGAAAAAAAGTCCCCGAGAAATATATATGTGTACATAGAGAAGATGAGGGCAAAAAAAACGCACAACTAGAAAATGCTCGAATTGAAATGTGTTAAAGAGTGTCAGCACCGACGAGCAAAAAAAAACTCAAGCCAGAGCGAAAGAGTGTGAAAAAGGCAACACCAACGAATGAACGACATCGAATCATGAAAAATGGACATTAAAAAGCACACAGTGTCGCCGCGTTTAGACCGAGATCACATCAGCACGTAACTGAACGAACGCATAATGATGTTTGTGATATTTGAATTATTTTTACGTTCATCGCACGACACAGCCGAAAAATGAAAGGACAACCTGTGTGTATATGATTCTCGCTCTCTCACACGCACACACACACACACACACACACACACCGAAGTGAGAGTACGCGTGAATATGGTTTTGTTTCGGTGCCATCAAGAAAATATACACATAATTATAAATAAATGAAACTAGATGAGATGTAAAATGAAACACTGCTAACTACTGACCAGAGACTAGATTTCTTCAGCCGCACAAAACCATCGTCATTGCGAACATAACCCCGACACTGTGCTACTCTTTCTCTCTGCCTACCTCTCTGTCCCTCTCTGTCCCCCTCTCTCTCTCTTTCTAAATCTCTCTGTGTGGAAAATATGAATGAATCATTTGCTGAAAATTTGCTGGAATATGGGTTTATTAACACATTTCTGGCTTATTAATGGCATTCCTAACCGTAGCCGTTGTTAGGAGTCGTTCACTGCCTGCACACACAAGAGTGTGTCTCTCTCTGTGTGTGTGAGACAGAAAAGGAAATCGAGTATCTGCCACTGACCAAATCGTTTTTGGCTATAGTTTGTCGAAAGAATGCTAATAAATAGGATAATGTGATGTGTGAAATCCGAGCAAAAATCTCAAGCTCGATTGTAAACGATCGGTGCAATAGAAGTGGCAATCAGCGAACGAACAAATGAACGAACAACCGACCGACCGAAAAAAAAAGGTGAAACAACAAACGCATATTGAAGCAACTGAACCTGAATATAACCATTCGAATAAACGAGCGCGGAAAACATGATCATTACATTATGCGTGCGCTCGCGAACAGAAGCATTGTTTAATAGAGAACACATTATACTCGGCTCACATACAAATTATTCGCCAATGCAAGAAACACTCGGTGAATTAAATCGAGAGAGATTGTGCTGGCTAACTGGTATGTGCAAGCCGTTGCCGTGGACATCGCTCACGGTAGATTGAACATCAGAACATCATTACAGCATCATAATAATATCGTGCGATACTCGTCGTCATCTATTCCATTTTCTCGCTCGCACTCTCTTTCAATCAACGTGTATGACGGTACGAATCTCTCTTTTCTATTGCTTCGAAAACACACTCCACGGAGAAATATGTAATTATTAATTTTCGCCATCATCGTTGTTATTCCTTTCTATTTCATATAAAATGTGTATTAACGTACGGTGTCGTTTGCCTTTTGATTTTTACTCGTTCGCGCTCGCTCTTTTCGCACTGTCCTCCTTGCATATATATATTTTTTCTGTCACTGCCTCTCTCTCTCTCTCTCTCTCTCTCTCTCTCTCTCTCTCTCTCTCTCTCTCTCTCTCTCTGTGTGTGTGTGTATGTGTCGAGGCTCTACCGCTTTTCTCATGTAAATATGCTACTTGCCCATCGTATTCCGCATTTGTTTTCGTCGTTTTATGTGATGTGTAGCCTCTCTATATCGTTAAATAAAACTGAAATCGTTCAACTAAATTTGTCTCTCGAGACATGAGAAATAAGTATATAATATGCCGTATACAACGCATTCTTTCCTCTATATTCTATATTTAAACAATATCCGTACTTTTCTTAATATTTCTTTATCCTCCTTTTTGTCTTCGCTTCAATTCAATTTGCATAAAACTAATGCTTTTGCCACTCAGTGTTTGTTCTTTTTTTATTCTGAAGAACATCATAACGAATGAGAGTAGGAAAAAAAACTGTCGACCAGATTCGCAGACTGACACATGCACACCGTGGTAATTTATTTTACGTTTTTTTTTCATTGTTGCTGCTCTAGCTCTACAAAATGATAATTATTTTTTCTTTTTTTTTCTTTCGTTCGTATTCTTTTTTGTCGTTTGCTTTTTTTTGCACATTCTTTTTTTTTCTGCGTGTGTCTTCTTTTCAATCTTATTGTCGCATTTGTCGCTGTTTTGATGCCCATTGCTTCAGTTTTGCAAATTTGTAATAAAGCAAACAGAACAAAAAAGAAAAACAACGAATACAGAAGAAGATAAAATAAAAAGTGAGCAAATTTTACTGTATAAATATCAGGTCTTAGCACCACTTAGCGTTAGAAACCGTTTATTATTTCACTCACCAAACGACGCACCAAAGAACAACAACTGTGGCCAATGACAACTACTAAATAGCGAAATATTGTTTGTGTAGTGAGCGCGAAAAACAAAAAGAGTCAGCAATACTCTCTCTCTCTCACGCACGCATAACACAACGAACTGAAGAGCGAAGGGAATAATAAAAACTAACAGTGATATTATAAATCAAAAAACTTATTCATATTGCTGGCCGTTTTTCGTTTTCTATATCCTTCGCAGCATAAAATGAAAGGCAAGTGAAGAAACTGAACATGAAAAACTATTTAAAGTTTGTTCGTTTGTCTGCTCTGTGTTTTTGTTTTTGTTTTTGTTTTCTTTCGATTTTCTTTCTCGTCGATCTAATGTCAAACTTAACATAGGATGCCTTTTCTTCTTTTTATTCTGTTCTTCGCGTTGTTGTTGTATTTTTTTTCTCAGTTTTTATTTTTCTTTCTCGCTTTCGTTCGTTTATTTTTCCATTTGTTTGTTCCTCTCGCTCTCTATTTTATTATTATTATTTTTCTCTTACTGCCACTGCTCTAGTGCTTCTTGTTTGCTCGCTTAAATAGTCCTTTTGCAATCAAGTTCACACACATAAGGTGAGAGCATGAACTACTGCTTTATATTTTATTTTTTGTTGTTGTTGCTTTCTTTTTAATTTTTCAAAACAACAACTTTTCCTTCATAGATAATTGTTTCTCACTCATAAATGTTCATAGTTCATATATATATATATATATATATATATAAAAACACTGAATGAAAGAAAGCGGATGTTTTGTTCCCATTTTTTTTCTTCCTGAAATTCTGAACGTTCCACAAGATTGCAATTTCAGAGGGACGTTAAAACGGTTCTTTTCAAATGATCATTATCGTGAAAATTTATTTTTATTTGCCATTAAACGTCTCTGTACATTCTCTTTGCAAACATAAACATATTCACTAACAAACACAAAAAACGCTAACACACACACACACATTGGCATCTACTATATATATTTTATATTATTCACTGGGTTTTCAATTATCTTCAATTCCAACGAATCACCATGATTCTCATCATTTCAGTTCACTTTGATCATTTTCTTGTGCTTTCCATTTTTCATCATCTCTTCATTAGATGTTTTGTCACATACATTCACCAATTCCACCGTGCACTTCACATCACACAACAGTCAATTTCCGTGTATCACTATCGCGGTTCCAAGAATGAGAAAAAAAAATACGCGTACGCATACTATTCTTCGGCGAAAACGGTTTTATTTTATAACTTTTTTTGTTGTTGTTACTGTTCGCTGCCTCGCTTTCCTTCGTATTCGAATAATTCGGAGCGAATAGAGGGATAGAGTGCGTATGGAAATGAGAGAGAACTGACCGAAATGCGTGTATTTCCTAAAAATGCGATATTGATACTAAAAGGTAACACGGAATCGAGAGTATTGTTGGCGTCGCGAGTCGGAAAAGTCTTCTCCTAATGGTATAACTTTCGATGCTCCGTTGTACAATGTGTGTTTGATGCCGTGTGATGATGATGCTGCTGCTGCTGCTGATGCTGATGCTGATGTATGTTGTGCCGTTTCACAGCCACACACGAATATTTTCCGTACGCAAATGTTTGGGATAACATTCGAGCGCGTTCGAGGCTATCGTCGAAAATGTGAAAAATCAGATGCCAGAGAAGCGCCAAAATTGTAGAACAGACGAGATGCGACTGAATAAAAATTGTTCTACACATTGATGAAGGAAAATTCGCCTGTTTTTTACGCATGACGACTTTGCATTCTCGACGTGGATATACTACCAGTACACAACGGGTGTATGATTCATGTATGTACAACGTTATGAATATTGTGTGTTGGCCTCCGTTTCCACTCGTGCCAGTAGAGGCATCAGTAGTAGCAGTAACAGCAGCAGTAGTATTCGCACACATCGGGAATCCCAATGATTTTCCGAGCGGTACATAGCATTAGAGCATCGTGTATAGACGACATCGAACGCCATTTCCATTCGCACAGTGAGCGTGCGACCGAGCGATTCGCAAAAAAGCTACACACTGTTAAGTTCGGTTGTTCAACGCTCTCGGTGTGTTCGAGCTCAAGTGTGACTGCCAGAGAGAAAAAGATGGGGAGAGAGAGAGAGAGAGAGAGAGAGAGAGAGAAAGAGATCCCTTTATCCGTTCGATATCGAGAAACAGACACAATCCCATTCGGAATATAAAAATCAACCACCCGTTTTTCGGTTGGACCAACATTGATACTGATGCTGGCAGCGCAAACAATGTACGAATGTCTTTTGTTTGCCCATTCGATCAAATAGTTATTCTACGTTGTCGTCGTCGTCGTCGTCGTCGTCATTGTTGTCTTTGTGAAATTTTGACGTTGAATTTATGTTTGTAGTCGTCAAAAACAAGTCATTTTTCCCGATGGATCGTCGCCATCACATTCATTGACAAACACGCACGTGCCGCATACCGATCACCGTCACAATTTCGCCCCATGACAAATGGATTCCTCGTATGTACTTGTCATAATTTCAGCGTGAGATCAATTTTTAAGTTTGTTTTCTTTTTCGTTTTCCTTCTCCTTCTTCAATTTAAACGATGGCACGATTGGACGAGCTGAGCATGCGTGCCGCTCATTATTTTCGGTTTGGTGATTTTCATGCCACGACATTGAATACACGAAAACAACATTTTCAAATAAATGAATAGCCAAATGGCAATGCAAACAGTTTAGACGTGTGCCCATATGAAGATCAACTCGGAATTTCGTTCGAGCCATTGAAATCGACACAACAACTATGACGATGGCAACGGCAAAAGCAACGGCAACGGGCGACGAGGACGACAACGACCGACAAATCTTCTCGAAACCACACAAAAGCTATAAATATCAATTCGAGCATCTATCTCAATGTGTATCTTCATTTTGTGTGCTGCCTGCCTTTCGTTTCTCTATGTCGCTATGTCTTGCTCGACGTTCAATTTATTTCATTTCGTTTTCTCATTCTTGCGCGCGCACACGGTCGTTCCTTCGCTCGCTCACACTCGCTCCCATTCAATAGAACAAAATAGTGTCACTTTTGATTTTCGCCTGCGTTCAAAGTGAATCAAGGCTCAAATTGTGTAATATTCGCCCGATAATTTAGCTCAGTTCAGTTTGATTTCGTGCTTTACGATCGTTACAATTCCTTCATTTTATTCGTGCTCTATTTCTTTCGTGCGCTGCGAGCATCCGTATTCCCTTAACTTAAATAAATCGGAACGGATTTACTCGATGATAGCTCACTTTTATTAAGATTACACCGAAAGCTTTCGACTCTCATTCTCGTCATGTTTCATTGAAATAGATGACATCGAACAAGTCGAAGCCACACATTAGCATCGATTGAAATAGGCATGGATCGAGAGTCAATCAACCGATGCCACCGAATAATTCTCTCTATTCCTCTCACTCACCTTTCGTTCCAAATCATACAAGCACACATACACAAACACTTCAGAATAGATGTACGCATTTGCTCGCTCACTTATTCACGCTTACTTATTGAGGATCTCTCAAGGATTTTTCTTATTTTAAATAGATTGCATGCTCGTTAGGATTTGTGTTATTGGAATTATTCGCTATAATTATACCCATTCAAATCACACTTGCGAAGCTTGAAGGCGTGCGCACCAGAGCGCTCATTTTTCGTAAAACAAAAGTAAATGAGTTCATTTGATTTGGCCGGTGAGTGATGGTTTTTTAGCTTGCTCTTGGTGCGAAACGAATCATTTGAAAGGATATGAATCAGCACGTTAAACATCAGAAGCATCGGTGGCAGTCGCAGCATCGACGAACGCGGGCAGCATAAGCCGTAAAAATACAACATAAATGCAGCGAGCAGATCAGAATCGAGCATAATCGACACATTACACACACGAATATTTTCGCATCGATTCGGTTGTCTATTTCAATTCATTTCATTAGTAAAATTAACATGAAATAGTTAGAGTCAACACCCATTATGCGAGTGAGCGATCGAATCGCTTGTGTTGTACGTACAGTATGATGTGCAACAGTGGTAAACGGGCTGGCTCGAAAAATTGCTTGCGTTGAAACGGTACGCATTGAAATTGCATGTGTGCTCTCAAGTTCTTGTTGGTTGTTTTTCCCTTCATTTGGGTGCAGCCATTGCATTTTGCTCTCTGTTCACATGTAATTCCACCAGGCTCGTGTGCATATCATTAAATGCAAATGCACATCTGGTTCAAGTGAATTCGATTTGTGCACTACCACGTCCCAGTTTTACGAATCGAATAACGTAATAGTCATTAAATAATGAGAGAGAAAGAGAGAGTGAGAGAAAAAAGCGCACCAATCTACACACTCAAAGAGTGAGAGAAAGACAGGGCCATCATGTTCTGTAAGGAAAAGTCATTTTGCTTATGCACAAATGGAATAGTTGAATTCGCGAAGTGGCTGTGTGCTGTGGTTGGCTTTTGTATGAATTAGAAGAAGCGCGATCGGATATGTATCGTGCGATGCGATGATGTGGCGCGTGAGTTTTTGTTTTTCTTTTACATTGCTGCCCTTTTTTCCGTATCTCTCGTTGCCGTTTTTCTGTCTTTGTTTTATTGCAAGTACACATCGTTGATGTAATCCAATTCATTTTGTAAAAGCTTGAAATCCCAAGCTCTGCTCGTTCCACATTGTGTATGGGTGTATGACATACACACACACACACACACAACATTGAAGCCGAAGAGATGAAGAGGGAGCGAGTGAACGAGTGTATGGGTGTGTGTATGTGATTTGGGCATCGAATCGAGTGAAAATTGAGCACGGATTCATTTAATTTGGCTATTTATGGAAAGTGAACTACGATCCCAACAAACCGCGTTGAATCATGATTATATCGGCCTCGAATTTATCGTCAGCGTAATTCTTTCTTCTTTTTTTTGCTGCTCCCAACAATGTTCCCCCTCATCTTTACTTTCATTACGAGCATGCATATTAATTCAACGTCGGCAACCGTTTTTCCTTTTCGATTCAGTGTTTATCATCTCGACGGTATTTTGCTCGTTCGTTTCGTCGAAGCAGAGAGAGAGAGAGTAGGAGAGTTCATTATGGTTTTTCCCGTCGACATCGTTTCGGTTTTGTATATGTCGTGTTCATACCAGTAAGTAAGATTTTCTCTCTCTCCATTTTTGTCAAACCACTGAAAGGTTCTTCGCAATACGATTATGGTATTTTTGCACTCATCTTTCTTTGCCTTCTCCTCATGCCATGCGTTGGGTATCTTTTTTTGTGTGTTGTTTATACGCTTTCTTTTTCGTCCCTTTCTCGCCTCTTGCGTTACGTGTGTTCTTGGTCGTTTATTTTTTGTTCATTTCACGTAAAAATTACGCTCGCTCGCAATAGTAGTACGTGTGGATACATGAATGTGCTTGTCAGATCCAAAACGATCGAACTAAATGCATACACGTAGAGCACATATTCCACTTGTTATAACAGGTTTGTGTATAGTGGCATTTATTCTGTTTCCATATCGAATTGCGGTTGATTTTCGTCTATTTGCTTCATTGTTTGACGCATTCCACTCAGTCAGTAGTAAGCCAAACCAAAAAAAAAACAGTGCCCGAAAAAAAACAAGAACGAAGAAAATAGCAGCAGCAGAAACAGTAAAAAAAGACAAAGCAAGTGAGTTGCTTTTCGATGGGATTTTTCTTTCGAATTAAGTAAACACCGATCGGATGCACTCAACAAAAGCCAGAGAACTGATTGAACATTCACGTACATCACTTGAGATACCTATGGCAATCGTTGTGTGATTTCTTTGTTGTTGCTGCTGCTGTTTTCGTCGCTTTTTTTTCCTTCACACACCGAACGAAATAAAAATGAGCAAAATGCCACATATATCGGAGAGCGAAAGAGAAAAGAAAACAGAAAGAATAAAGTAAATGCTCTTTGCTTAGTTTAGTTTGAATTGGTTTTGGTTGTTGTCGCGTATATTCACAGACGACGAAAAAAATGAAGCATGTACGCCTTACGAGGCTATGCATGTATGAAGATGTAGAGTATAACATAACATAACAGAGTCTTCCTTTCGAATATACCATACACACACACACACACTACACGGACTGCGTGCATGTGTGTATATGTTGCGCTGACAACACACAGCGTACAATACTCATACAGACGCACGGTTTGCCGAGTCAGCCAGCCAGGCAATGTGATGTGTCGGTGTGCTGTGTCGGCGACGGTGACGGTGACGGCAGCAGCGACAAAACGGTATAGAGATAAAAATGTGTGTTAAACACAGGCGGCTGTTGTGTCCGTGTGCTTTTACCAAGCAACATGCTCTGTGTGTATGAGTCGTCGTCGACGGGCTGAATGAGAAAAACGAGACTGAGAAAATACATCGCACACAGAAAATATATACGACCAGCGCAATTTAGTAGTCGGTAAACAACGTACGAGTGTTGATGCTTTGTGTTATTGGCAGTTGTGGCTTCGATTGCAGCACCGTTTTGTATCTGGTATACCTATCAACAAATTGACTTTTGCCGATCGAATGGAGTTGGCGAACCGCGATAACGAATACACAAATTTACGTATTTGCAACCGATATCGAATGGTATTGCGTGCCCAACAATTTAAAGCGAAGAGAGCTAACCGAGTCGACCCCAGAGCGGCGATGTGAGAGAACGCGCCGAATTAAATGTAACAAACAAACAGAGCGAAAAAAAGTCGGCAAAGAACCCGAAATAAAACAACAACAACAACAACGAAATACATCGCATAAACCAAAGGCATTTATTCAAAATCATTTCGAAGTATCGAAAGAGTCACACACGTTCGAATATCTGCTTTTCGCAAATGTTGAGCGTCAACAATGCTTAAGTGTGTCCAAACATAACAACAAACAAAACCGTGTGCGGCGTTCAACATTTTGTGCTGTGTAGTTTTTTTTTTGCATTTTTTTTTTTGGTTTTTATTCGGCTGTTTTATATTTCGTTTTTCGGTTGTGTATCTTTTCTCCCTCTCCCGTGTGTAATGTACAATTTTTGTTTTTCTATGTAAACGAATTCATGTGCCAAATCATTCGCAGTGCTTTCAGTGGGTTATTGTTGCTGTTGATAGTGTGCTGTTGGTTTTTTGTATGTGTTATTCCTTTCGCGATGGTAACATTTTGCGAGTGAGCAAGACAGCCAACCGTGTAACTTATGTGTTTGTGTCACTTTTTCGTATGAGAGAGTAAACATTTGAATATTTTGGTATGCGTATATTAATGCAACGCTAAACACTTGCAAAAACACATACAGTGAGCGAACCATCGAGAGAGCGAGCGAACGAGCGAACAAGCAAAGCAAACGAGCGAACCGAAGCTTTGCATGGCATACACAGCGAGAGATAGTGATACAGACGCTGCGACTGCATGAGCGAGAGAAAAACGGTCCAGTTCGTATGAAGTTTATTTTGGTTGGGTGTGAAACGTGCGGTAATCAACATAGGAAATTTGTGAAATGAAAAAGCGACTCGAAATCAAAAGCAGCAGAACAACACAGTTTGAAAATGTAAACTACTCTCTCGGAATGCAATTTTAAATAAAATGCAAATAAATTTAACATACGCGAATAAAAAAAACACAACTCCGATGTGCTTGTTAAGTGTGGACTTGCACCGATAAAAAAATATTACATTTCAGGATCAACAACAACGAGAGAAAGCGACAAAAAAACATACCGTAAAAATATATAAAAACAACAACAACGAAGATACATACAATTGAATAACATTTAATTGAATTTTCAATTTTTGATTCTGTGGCGCGCACATGAGAGCCTCATGTCTCTCAATACGTGCATCTAGCAACTAAAGAGTTTTTTTTTATATTATTAATTGCTTACACTGCGCCATCGATACCATTAAATATCAGTTTTTGTTCATTTCGGCAAATGTTCTTTTTTTCGGGCTCCCCTTGCATTTGTAACTGTTTTGACTCTTTTTCATGCAACGAATGAATAACAAATATCAGTTGAAATTAATAATAATGGGACGCTATGAATAAGAGATTACAATGTGCTTGTGCGTGACTATTTATTCTTCACCATTTCAATGACAATCGCAACGCGCTCGCGCGCCCTCACACTCCCATACAACACACGTTACGGAGCTTACAAGCAACTAAAAAACTGAAAAAGAAAAATGAGCCATAAATCACATTGAAAATAACTCGTGACGCTCACATAGGTGTGTAGATGAAGTGCATCAAGAATTGTATTTGCCCAAGTGATTAAAACGTGCGTTCAAAAAAAATCACTGCACTGAAAAACGTAGCAAAAGACGAATTCATAAATAGACGAAAAGTTTCCGCGAGACACAAATTCCACCGGGACACCGACGAATAAAGAAGAGCTAGCAGCAGCAGCAGCCGTTGCCACCAGCCAGCCAACCGACATACATATATAGATAGACAGACAGACACACAGAGAGAGAACATCACTTCAACGGAGCAATAATGGTGCACGAAAATTCGAATATCTGTTTCGCGGCAACAGCGGCTTATTCGACAGCATCACCGAACACTGTAAATAAGGTAAATAAAGTCGTCGCAAGCCATAATCCCATTATAAATCTTATTTAATTCCGCAGACATTTCCTCTCCATCTTGCTCTCGTTTAAATTGATAAGCAAAAATGCCAAATCCAAAGACCGAATCCGCACGCTCTCGCTTATACACTCACATTCTCTTTCAGTCTCAGTGTCTCAAGGTAGTATGCAATCCATAGTCAAGTTGTCAACGTCTTTATCAGCGTCGACGAACTTACTGAATGGTTATTAACCATCTCAAATGGGATTTCAAATTGAAATGAATATCACAATGAACCTTTGCATTTAGCCAAGGAAAAAGGATGTATTTATTTGTTTATTTGTTTGTTGGTTTGTTCTGGTATTTCATATTGTTCTTCTCTCACATTTTCCGTCCAAGCAAAAACACAGAATACAAATGCATACACATTTTTAACCATGGTAACAGAGCCCATTTTATTTATCAATTTGGATACACAGATTAAGTGATCAAATAATTCGATTCTAATAATAGCATTTGGAGTATTTAGTCGGCTTTGATTTTCGTTTAAAATAACAATAATAACAACAACAACACAACAACAAAAACAACAACAACAACAACAACCACAACGACGGTAACAAATCGATCTTTCAATCAAACTGAATTGCCGGTTCGTGATTCAGATTAGGAATGACATTTTGGTTGGCATCGCTTTCGAGCGTGTGTTCGTAGCGTGTGTATCTACTTGGTGATGGTCTTTGTACGTCTGAAAATTCAAATTCATTCCGGAGGTATTATCATCAAATTTTTATTATATTATGTAACATTGTGGCAAAGCCTCGACCCAAATGATTTTCTTCGAAGTCAATTCCCGTATTAAATGAGTCACACACACAAAACCCCAAGACAATGTAACAATGAGCAATATCTGAAGATTAGTACGTGTTATGACGTTTAGACCCATGTAAAAATAAATTTTTGGTGCAGCTTACACATGTCGACAATATTTCGTTTCGATTATTATGTTACAAGTCATTCACATTCATTGGAAACATTGTTATTCATCTGTGTGTGAATGAGTTTAAATGGATTGTCGCATTCAGAAATTTTCAAAAGCTTTATCTGGCTGGTTAATGTGTGTGTGTCTGTAGTATGAGTACATTTGAGTCATCCTCCTTTTCTCTCTTTCTTTCCTTCTTGCACAACAATCTCATATTGGGCATTGTTGCATTGTTTGTCGAAAAGGTGTACCATGTGTGTACACAACAAAACCGATTTTATCCAAAAATACACACGCCGCACCGATAGACGACGGTCGACATGTCGATCATTACGATGAGATTTCCGTGTTTTGTTCTAAAATGCCTAGGCATTTTTCGAATGACGATGAGTTTTAAGGTTCTTGTTTAATGCTTTCGAAATGGCTAGAACATTTGACTCTGGTTTGATGCGTAGTGATTTGATTGCCGCCATTCGGACGGTCAAAAATGGTTATGTATGTCCATTTTTATTGTATGATTTTACCACAAATCTAAATGTACTCTTCACTCTCGCACGCTCTCTCTCTCTCTCTCTCTCTCTCGCTCTATCTCTCTCTCTCTCAAGGATGTTGTTATACTTTTATTTTTACTATGTGTATAATATCCGTATAAAACACGATGGTCAAAATAGAAATGCCATTTGTATGTTTCGACCATTCTCATATTGAATTTTTCATAACAAATGATATGGGCATTCACCATGAACAGCCATTTGTTTCTCCTCCCCATCGTAGTCGTCATTGTCGCCGATCTCTGCGATTCTGAAGCGAAAAAGCTGTGCAAAATGTACCATAAAATAGAGAGTGTTACGGCTATTGAGTAGACACACTAGACAATATTGCAATGGTTAAATATACACATTGGCCACATTGGCTATAATAAAAACATACATCGCCAATTGATTGCACCGTTGAGGATTGTAGAATCGAATTGAGAGTTCAGCACATTCAAGTCAAATGCTTAAATATGAATAAAAACCGATTGCAGTGACAGGAGGCAGAGAGCGAGAGAGCGAGAGAGAGAGAGAGAGAGATATATAAAAAGTGAAAGTGAACGTGTTTCGGTCGAATCCAATAGATGTATTGACCGATGGTGATGTGCTCGAGATGCTGTTATTTTTTATATGAATTCGCCTGCTTGTTCATTGCCCATTGCTCATTGCGCAACTTCCACCGTTTCTGTTTTACTTTTTCTCTCTCTCTCTGTCTATCTCCATTCACACTCTCCTGGTCGTTGTTGTCTTTTTTCCCTCTTTCTTTTGGTCATTTCTTTGGCTTTCTCGTTGGTTGCGTTTCGTCTGGTTTGGTCTGGTCTGGTCTTCTATTTCTTGTTAGACCGAATAACGAAGATGTCATTTGCTTTTATATGTTTTATCATGTTAGAAGATACACAGCCAACACGGCCAAGAAAATAAATGCGCAATTTAAGTGTGGACCTTGGCAAAACGGTCTCATTTGATGGGGAGAGTGTACGTAGTGCAATAAATAATAATATTATTTCACTGGCATCGTTGTACCATTTATCTCATTCATTTCGTTTTTTTCGTTTCCTTTTTTTCTTTCTGTTCTTTTTATATTTATTTTCGTCATTGTCCTGTATTTTCTTTTCTTTTCTTTCTGTCTTTCAGAATGTCTACGCCAAAGCCATTTATGATAATATAGCTGAGAGTCCTGATGAATTAGCATTTAAGCGTGGCGATTTGTTAACTGTCATCGAACAAGACACAGATGGCCTGGAAGGATGGTGGCTGTGCACGTTGAGAGGCAGACAGGTAAAAATCCATCCGTAAAGCATTTCAACAAATTTCATCAACCCCCACGTTCCTCATTCCTCCAAAAACCGATTTTCATTGAATTTAATTCGCTGCTTTTTGAAAATAGAGCAGTGATGTGTATGTACAGGTACACTGTACAGTGTGGCAATACGAATCGATGTGTATGTGTCTATGTCGGTGGTGTGTGCTGGCTTAAGCCAGAAGAGTACAAAACCGAATTAGCATTTGTATGTGCCAGGCACATGTGAAAAAAGTCTTCGTCTGCCGTGTTTTATACCCTGACTAGCTCTTATTCAATTCAAATTATTTCAATTTTCTTTTGCTTCTACATTACATCTTTCGGGTTGGCGTCTGTCATTGCAAGGCGTATAGTATGAAACCAGCCATTTGATTTAAATATGAGTGCGCTGTGACAAAACACTCTTTTTTTTCTTCACTGCTCTCTTCGTTTTCTACTTCTTCTTCATTTTTCTCTTCTTCATCATATTATTCTTCGATGTGTTTTTTTTTTTCTGTGTATGTATTTACTCGTCGCTTTTTGTCATTCGGGTTTTTTTCCCGACTTCACTCGAATAACATTTACATAGATGTGTGAATATTTTGTGTATCTATGCGTTAAATTTACACAATCTGCGACGCGACATGGCACAACATGATCAAGTTTACTTCAGGGTATTCCGCATGAATGAAATAATGATAAATAGGCGCTATTTTTTTTCGTTTGAATAAAATTCATTTCGCTCTCTTTATTTTGTCATAACACCAGGCAAAATAATATGCAATTATTCTTCTTCAGCAGAAAAAAGGAGCCAAACAGCGAAAGAAAAAAAAGTATCGAGTTACGTCGTCGCATCAAAAGTGGTGAGCACAATGAAAAGTGAGAACGAAGAACTGAGTGAAAAAGGCAACGGATCATGAAGCACATTACCGTCATTGCATTTGTGTGTGTGTGTGTGTGTGTGTGTGTGTGTGTGTGTGTGTGTGTGTGTGTGTGTGTGTGTGTGTGTGTAAATAACCGTTATTTTTTTCAATTATTATTTTGGTCTTTCGGTTTTTTGTTCCGCTTTAGAGAAAGGAAAAAAAAATGCGAAGGGAAAAAAGTGAAATAGTAAAATATGGTCTCTATATAATATAAACAAAGGCAACGAATCACCATGAAATGCGTTTCATTTAAATAAAATTGGACGGTGCTGTCAGATCACTCCGTTCGCGCGTCCATCTCTAGTCGTGTTCAATTTCATTTGCCTTCTTCCGTTACCACAAATTCTGTTTCAAACCCCCTTCCTCCCCGAAAAAAAAATTCGGCCCGCTTGGTGGTTCGGTGTTGCGATGCGTGCTGTAATTTTTTTTTTTCAATCTGGCAAACTATTCGACCACAGCGAAAAGAAATGCGCACAAATTTCACTGCGAATACTTAGAGATAGAGGAGACAGATTCGATCGATTCCAGCGGAATAAAAATCGGCATCGGAAGAGGAAAAGAAAAAAAGCGAAAAAATGGTTATGTCATGCCTATTGGCCACAGCACATGGCATTCCTATCATGGTTTTTTTCCTTTCTCCATCTATGTCTCTCCGCATACATTCTTTGTTCTCTCTCCTCTATTTCCGACCGTGGGGTGTGTTTGTTTTGCAGTTAATTTTTATTTTTATCTATTTTATATGACAGTTCTGTGCGTATGTACGCCTGCAGCTAAATATCGAACTATTCATTTTGTGTTGGCCTAAGCGCACATGCCACATATTTTTCTATCTTTTTTTGTCGTTCGTTATCGCCCCGATGTATACCAGAGAAAACCAATATGTATTCAAAGGCATTCCCGATTTTTTTTTATTTCGAAATTGTCGATGAAACATCAACAAAGTAGTCCAAGTGTATCGATTTGTCATACACACCGAATGTTTGGCATTTTGTGTTTCTGCTGATATTGTCGGCTTGTCAAACGATACTAACGAATTAAAGATAGATTTGATACGTTTTCGATTTCAAAATGAACGTGTGTGTGTGTGTGTGTGCGGCTGCTGCTGCTGTTGTTGAAACATTCCGAATCAAAAACGCAAATTATACCTTCCATAATATGCTTGAATTTAACCGCTGCTCGATTGCCATTGTAAAATCTGAAGTGCGTCAGCGAAAAACAATTCGTAAGCACAAGCAAAATCACAGGCACAGGCACATATGCCAGGAAGCCATCCTGTAATAAGTTTTCTATTGATTCAAAAATTGCATGTTACGTCATCGTTACTTTTTATGGGGTAGGAAAATACAAATTCAAAATGTTTCGCCTATTCGCGTGAATCGAAACGAGATTCGAAAAGATTGCTCCAGCTTGTCCCTAATGACATCGATGATATTTGAAACTAAATAATTAAGCCGGAAATTCGGTACGAAAATTCCGAACATGTCTGTGTGTTTTCATACTTACCACACATATATACACTCGCACTCTTGCGTTCTCTTTATCACCATAGTTAGCTCACCACGCATAAACCCAATAATCAATTGGGAAAATCACTTCGTGAATTATCCCATCGAATCGATGGTTTAATCGCCATTCATCATGGCGCACACACACACGCACACGAAAAAAAACTTGGAATCGATCGTAATTTTCGAAATGAAAATGTGTTATTAAACACATTAAATCATTTTATTGGGATCTAAAACGCGCGCTAGCAAAATTCACCAACAGATGGAATTTTGCACAGTGTGTACTGTGAACACACAAGCCCAGTGTGCAAATTATTATGGAATGCAAAATGGTAAAATGATCACTTTATTGAATTTTTGATACCATTTCTGCATAAGTATATTCAATTACACATACATTAATCGGATAGCCTGCAGTTATCGACTTCAATAAAATGATATGCGATGAGAGCAGAAATTTTGCGAAATGGAACGAACGCACACACCAATGGTCTCTCTCTCTCTATCTCTATCTCTATATATATCGCTATCGTTTACACCACGTTCAAATAAACTAAAATAGAATTCGAGTTCCAGTTCAATTTGGTTTTGAACATTTCGAATAACAAATGGAATATTATATTTTATCATACAGAATCACGAGTAGATAAGCGACTGGTTATCGAAGATACATTTATGGCTGTTATCTTTCAATAAAACAGTCGAGTGAAGGAGTACTAGTACCGGAGCGAGAGCGAAGAAAAGAGAGAGAGAGAGAAAGGCATTGTCCAAACATTTCAAAAGTCAATGGGGAATTATTGCCATTTTTCCCGTTTGAGTCGTGAACTGTGTGCAGTGTTTGTATGTATGATAAGAATAAAAATTTATAGATTTTATTGTAATTTTCTAGTCATTAAATGAGATAGACTTTTGTAGGCCAACAGTGATAAGCGTCGGAATTTATTTACAGAACGTACAAATCATTTACGGTCGTTCTTTATCGTGGCTGCTATTCTCAGTGCTGCCGTTTTGGATTTGTGCAAAAACTAGTGTCGAGGACACTGGGAGGGCGAAGAAGAAGAACAAAATGAAAATAATAGAAATGACAGTTTGTAAATGTGAAAAAGTTTCACTGTGTGTTGAATAGGCGCATGGCACACATTGCAATTATGTGATACACAGTTTGCTTCTTTTCCTTTCATTCTTTCTGTCCTTCCAAAGGCTTCATTCAGTGTCGCTTTTTTTCATACACTTTTGACGCTGTGTATGTATTGTGTATCTGTATTTGTGTTGACTCCCTCGAAGAAGTCGCCTTTGTCGCATTCATTTTTACAACTTAAGTGATCACAACTAATTTTCTACGCGTATACGCTTATGATTGCAATTTTATGACTTTTCGTTTGCGTGACGCTATTATGTACGTGATGGCTGCGGGCTGCCTCTTTCGCTCTTTGCAATGGGAACAACAACTCCAGACTCACAAACTAAGCGCAAAACTCACTTCATTTTTATCGTTTTTGAAACTGTAATAGAAAATGAGCTGCTGCTGAATATAAATATGCGAAACGTTACACCAAACCATCTAACGCCAACCCATCTAAAGTATATATCTATGGTATAGCTGTGTATTGTTTTGGAAGTTTTACAAGAAAAGCCGTCTCATTCGAATAAATGGCATAATTTCAAATTGAAATGTCAACGATACACGACAATGATGTTGACGACGACGATGACTACTACGATGACGGTCACGGCGGCAACAGAGCAACGAGAAGAAATAGTTTGCTCTTATGCATCACAGAATATGAAACAAAGTTATTTTTGCGACGAAAACACAGTGATTTTTGCTCTGTGCTCCCATTCTCACACGACGATAACAAAGCCAAGAGCTGACAAAATAAAGACAATCGAAGACATTTGTGTGAAATGTGTGTAACAAGGAATATAGTAGCGTCAACTATCGTATAGCGATAAGCAATCATCGTCAACCGTACGAATGCTAATAATAAATTTTCATGGAATCTAATTTTCAGATCATTTTCGTTGGAGATTTATGTGATTTTCGATAGAGAATCATCAAGATGGAAGAGCGTGCGCTGGCGACTGCGTCTCTCGCGAAACGTACGCGATTGAGTTCGACCGTGATCTCCTTTCTGCTCGCTCTTCATTTTTACGCCAGATAAATTTTGACATAGTGCGCAAGCCATTTGTTGGTATACTTTGCACATAAATTAATTTCAATTTGTCTCGGAATTGCATCACTTGATTGTTATCGTGTCGCCGCTCCGATGAAGCACACTGTGCTGTGAAGCTACTGCCACTGCCACTACTTTGCCGCTTTGCTAAATTGAAATGCCGACGCGCATTTAGAAATTCCACCGTTTTCATTTGTTAAATCGATATTGGAGTGAAATAAATAATTAATTGGTCTTTTGATAAATGTTGGCAGTTGGCGATGCAATGTTTGATCTAATTTATGAATATTTCGTCCGTTGACGACTTGCAAATAGACCATTTTCTTTCATTATTTTCTGTTTTATTGACTAAATGCTTTCATCAACCTTTTTTTTTCCTCCATCCAACCATTTATTTATCGTTCTATTTTTTGTTTGCCTCTGAGTTGTTGTTTTTTATTGCGATCGATTTTTTTTGTGTAACTTGTGTCTTTTTTTTCTCTCTCCCACTTTTTCTCATTCTCTCATGCTGCAGGGCATTTGTCCAGGAAATCGATTAAAAATAATTTCGTACGAGGCCACTTGCTATAAACCATCGCCAGTATCATCTCCATGTCCATCGATACCAAGCATTTACTACAATAATTCAATTTTATCGTCCGCTGATAGCATCCTGTACGAGAACACAGTTGACTTTGGTGCCACTACTTCGCCAAACCATCAAAAACTGCAGGGAAAGCGTAGATCATGGCATATAATGCCGAACAAGGTATTGTATTATCATTATTATTTTATCTCTCTATCAAAAGTTTTGAGTAATCATTAATCAAACTCCGATGGATTGGAGTTTTGTGCATAGACATTTATTCATTCGCATATTTCCGTAGCATGCTACTGTCATTGTGTTTGGCAAATAATTTTAATAGTATATTGTGCAGCACATTTACGTTCACAAATGAGATGATGATGATGTTGATGATGATGATGATCATTTGCTAAAATTGAAGCTGCCACGCGTTTCATTGCATTTGATATTTATCATGAATTTTCGATTATTTTGATTTTATTTGGTGGCATAAGTGGGCAGCAAGAGGTTGGGGGGACGTGAGGAGTGTGTTAGCGTAGAGCTAAATTCATTTGCTTCGTTTTTGCCCTATTTTGATAAACTCATAAGAATCAAATTCGATTTATCTACTGCAAATGACATGGCTTCCCATTCAGTTCACCCACTTCACCTCCTCCTCGTCCTCCACCTCCCCATCCTCGCACACACTTAAATCAAAATCTGACCAGCGAGAAACCAATTCTATTATTCGATTCATTAATAATTCATTCAAAAATTCAAAACCATCAACGAATCAAATAATAGAATAAAAAAAAAAATTGTTCGACATACGCTCTGTAGATGCCTTGAATAATTAACTCTTAGGATATATAGATTATACTCGTGATTCCCAAATGATGGAAAGCTGTGACTGCTACTGCTGCTATGTTGCCATTTGGTGTTTGCGCGGTTTCTGTTTGCATTGCTCTTTATCAGCATATTGCCAACTTTAAATTACAAATCAAATGCTTGAAATGTTTTAATTCTTCAATTATTCCATTCTCTTCTCGGCAAAAAACTCGTCTCCGGTTGTATTTTCACGAGCCATTAGTTGCATGCGTGCGCGTTTTCGCAAAATCGCCAACAAATGAGGATCCGGGCATGTTCCGGTTCCCATTCTCTCTCTCTCTCTCATTCTCTCTCTCTCTCTCTCTCTCCCTATTTACATTCATTTAAATCGCTTAAATATTTTTCGCTGGTGGTGTGTCGGTCCGAAATGTGTAAGGCTCAAACGACTGGAACACTGGTGTAGTCGAGTCAATATAAGCGAAAAATGTTCGTGGTATAGCTTGAAGAACATTGAATGGAACATAACACGTTCGCCATGATTAAAACTAACTTCTACTCAACGGTGGTGATTTTTTTTTCCTCGTTCACAACCCGCTGATGTTCCATCTCTGCTGTAATCGGCGAAAGAACGTGAACGCCACGGCTTGTTGTTCGGTTTGCTTTAAAACAAAGTTCCAAATCGAATGAAAATAATGGACACCACCATCGCCGCTGCCTTATTTGTATTCTGGGTATCCAACAAATATGCTTTCAGCTTGATCCATTTTTCCTGTTTATGTATATGTATATTGAATACGACCGAATATTGTGTGTTTGTGTGTGTGTGTTCGCATTATCCATTAGATGGTTCTTTTTCTTTCTATTTTTCTTTTTTTTTTTGTTATTTATTTATTTATTTACACGATGCCATTACGCTCATGTTCCCGGCGACCAAAAGCTTATGTTTTAAGGGGAAAATCTCATGTGAGTCGACTACTCCATTGTGGCATCGTTGTTTTGTGTTATCTTTTCACTGTCATCGTCAAGAGGCTAGAAATCAGAGATGAAGAACATTTTTGGCGATGGCGAAAAAAAAAATGGCAGAAAAAGAATCCATGCTGCATGTAAACAAATTGATTAAATTTTCGGTTCTTGGGAAAACGACCGACAACAGTGAGTGAGAATCGAATAACCAATCCAAAAACAAGCCAAGCCAAGCCAAAAGCAATCCTCCGGCACCATTCATCATTTCCACACATATGTGATGACGACGATGATGATGATGACGGCAACGGAGTAACTAGGAATGGGATCCAAAGCGTTTCGAATGCAGAAAATAAAATCACACCCAACGGGAATTCGGATGCCTATGAATGCTTTCTATTTATTTTTGTTAGTGTTAAGATTGTTTTTGTTATGCGAGATCATAAAAATAACAGGCAAAAATAGAAGAAGTAACTCAGCAAAGAGATGCTCTCTTATTGTGTTTTGAATGGATGTATACACACCATATAATATATATATATTTTGCGAGTCAGAGAGATTTCCGAAAAAAAAAACCAACAACAACACGACAAACAAACAGAGGAGAAAAAAAAAATGTATATGTATAAATGGTGGAATGTGTTGTTGTTGTTGTTGTTGGCGGCGATACGCTGCAATATTTACAAAATTGCTCACTTTAAATTTCGAATCTCCTCGCTGCTCTCCAACTCTCTCTCTCTCTCTCTCTCTCTCCATCACTCCACGATCTCATTCTCTGGCTGGCTTTGTGCTCGTGCACAAATAAAAATCCACATGAAATTCTCAATGCATACCTAATAGATATTCCGTTCGTTTCGCCCTTTTTTATGTGCAGCTGTATGAATCACTCGAAGTGTGTATTGATATGATTTTGTGTGTTGTTGTTGCTGTTGTCGAGATGCGAATAACACGCGCGAGAAGCATTCGAACAAATAATGACTTTTTTGCTTCTCTCACACTCTTGCCTTGTTTTTTTTTGGTTCAGGTAAAAGGTAATTTAACGCACTTCCACCTCGATGTGCGCTGAATTCATAAGTCGATGCTCATCTCGTTTAGCACTTAATGGAAAAATATTGTAAATTAAATTTTCTTCCTTGCGAAAGTAAAGTCATCATAGCATCCATTTCGCGTTTTTGTCTCATTTTTCTTCTTCTTTCGGTTGCCTCCGCTGCTGCTGCCACTGCTTCTTCCTTTTCTTCTTTTGACAGTGCATGCTAACTTTGTCTTTTTCCAAGAGAAGTTCACGAAAAATGCGTCCAAAACAGAGCGAAAGAGACAGATAGTGAAATCTTATCTTCATCGCTGTGTCAGGGAATCTCATTCTCGTATTTCGATAGAACATAGCAAGCGAAGAATACCTTTTACTGGCGCTGATGATGTTCCTCCAAATGGATTTTGATTAAATTCATAAAGGCAAACACTTGTGAAATTTCACATTGTGAAGGAGACGAAAGCTGCTGCTGCGTTCGTCGTTCTTCGTTCACTCGACCCATCTTTATGGATGATGGAGAAAACCACATGCATTAAATATTTATATAATATCGGTGGGCAATTAAAGAAAAAGGCGAAAAATGGATGCGGGAACAGTGGTAGAGGGAGCAACAAAAAAAAAATGTATATTCCAAGAGCTCATGCATAAAATGCGGTTCATGTATAATTATAATATTCAAAATATAATCCGTTTGAGCAAGAAATCGACTCTGAAAATTTAATCAAATGAAATTGAATTGGTTTGGGTTCAGTTCAGTTCGGTTGGATGTGTTTCATTTTGCCAATGTTGTTCGTCGTTGTTGTTGGTGTTGCCAATCGACAGGCATGAGCCCGAGCGAGACAGCAAAGCTCCGGTGCAAATTAGCGAATAAAAGTAATAAGTGGATAAAAATGCCGTTAATCGACACAGCCAACCATTCAGTAATAGCGTTTTAAAAATGCTCTCCACTCTCATGTTTACTCGCCAAATGTTGATTCAATCACTGGCTCGGAATTTTCTAGTGGCGGCTGCCATCGAATACACAGCAGTTAAATGAAGTATACTTGAATGCAAAAAGTATTGAAAAAAAAGCATGACATCGAGTTAATCCAAATATTAGGGGGGCGGGAGGCAACAGCATTAAAAAACGAACAAAAAGACGGTAATATGTACATGGGCAGCTACAGAAAAAAACAAACACACACGTACATAAATACTAAACTGCAATTGGGACTCGAGTAAACAACGTTTAAAATGAAAATGTGCAATAGTCTTTTCAAGTGCAAATTGTATCTCACGATTCGCAACTAATAAAATTATTAGACGTGACGAATGAATCGGACACACATATTATACAGAGATAAAACGGCCATTTGGCTTTTTCATAATGGCGTCATGCGTATGTAATAAAACCATGCTTCAAAGATGCAAACAGACACGAGCGTGATAGCGGGAGAGCGAGAACGACAGAACGTGTGAAAAAAGTGTATGCGGCACAAAAATACTGCATAAATATTTGCGAATAGTTATGGTGTGTGCAAAATATAGATTCATTCGTTTCAGGTGTAATATTTGGATCGTAACCGTTAGCCATTTTTTTTCCGCTGCTAGTTTGGAGAGTTCGCGTTTTTTTATCTCTCTCTCTCTCTCTCTCTCTCTCTCTCTCTCTCTCTCTCTCTCTGCATCCGCATACGTACACTTTAATAAATCAATCGACTCTGAATGGCCAAAACGGATGGGATAATTCATGAATATGAAAACATTTTTGCTCTTCGTTAAACCCCAATTTCAGTCAATTTGGTAAATAGCTGATGTGGGCGACGATCGTTATTATGAATTAAAAATTATTGCCGATGCACATAATATGCAGCGGCGACCAGATGGTGTGTGTGTGTGTGTGTGTGTGTGTATGTGCGCTTGACTCACGCCATCCTGGTGTTTGTGATGATGATTATGCGATGAAAAACGTGCTCACCGGTCGTTTGGTTGGTCTTTCATTCGACACTTTTCTTTATCGGTCGCTTTTCCATTTTGCCCCGTTTCATTCTCGTTCATTCTCGTTCATTTTCGGATAGATTGTTTGACACACAATACTAGTCATTTGCAATTATGGGCTGCCTATTCAAGTGACGACGACAGCAACAGCGACGACACCAGCGGCTGCAAATGCATTTCACAGCAACTCAAGATTTTCCCTCTTGCAGCCACTTCAAATATTTAAAAGTCACCCTCATTATTGCGATTGGTTATTATTTAAACACTTGAAATTGTTTCATTCTCTCTTTTTCTCTTCGTTCGCCACACATTTTCGTCCATCTTTCGTTCGACCGACCGAACGAGACCTCTTAAATTGCGGCACGGGAACACAAAAGAGAAATAATAAGTGCATTTTATTAGGTTGAAGTTCATTTATTACGTTTAATAATAATCAGGCAAATGGTTTGTGCCATGCCATTTTGGATGGATCGTGTGTGTGAGTGTGTTGGTTGGTTGTTTGGGTCGAAATAGCATTCTGATGGGCATTTCTTTCTTTAATTTTTTGTTCCATTTTGTGTCCGTTGCAATCCTCGATGTTGTTGTAACTAAATTCACTCAACGGATGTAATGAAATAGCAGTCAAGTCAATCTTCTGGAATTGTTCGCATTTTGTTAGTTGTCGTTTCCCATTTGGAAAACATAAAACACAAAATGAGTGAAATTTGTAAGTAAATTAGTCCAGCAAGCGGGTTTTCGGCGTTAAACACACTGCAGATGTCAAATTCTTGCCCGAATTCTATTCATGCTGTGTTTGCATTTGTGGAATTTTTGTTTGAGTTACAGGACACAATGTTCGACACAAATGCATGGTAAAGAGATAGAACAAGGAAGATCGAAGTGAAAGAGAGATAGAGATAGAGTCGTGTTTTGCGCCGAACCATGTACATTGAATGAACAACACACAAAACATGCCGCCGACGATGATGACGACACGACAACGACAAAAACGAGAAGAGAACAGAACCAAACAGGCGAAACCCACAGACATGACAATTTCTAAAGGAATGCCAAAACGCTATATATGCTGCATTGAAGCCTCATAAAAACACGACGCACGATTGGGCCAAAGAAAACGAAAATGATATAACTAAACTATACCTGATGCCACAGAAAGCTTATGCCTAAGAATTGTCGATCGTTTTTTGTTCACTCTTTTTCGCTGGCATTCAACGATAAAATTTATTTCGTTCGCCTCTGACTGAAGAAGATTCGGTCGTCGCTTTTGCGGCTGCCGCCACCACCGCTGCTTCTGAAACTTACAGTTGGCCTCCTTTCCTTATGCTCATCTCAAGTTAAT
Source organism: Sitodiplosis mosellana (assembly GCF_009176505.1). NCBI lineage: Eukaryota > Metazoa > Arthropoda > Insecta > Diptera > Cecidomyiidae > Sitodiplosis > Sitodiplosis mosellana. The sequence goes on from NW_022601467.1 coordinate 3,134,117, forward strand.
AAATCTATGACCTTTTCAGTGTAATGTTACAATGAGCAAAATAAATTCAGCGAACGAGAAATGCTCGGCATTTCAAACAAAAAGTCGAAACCTAAAAACCTATTCAAATGTTTCGAATTTTTTTTTCGCTCCTTTCTCTCTTGTGTGTTGCCTTTTTGCCATTGTCCGTTTTTTTTCTTTCTGATTTTTGGCTTTTGTGCGCGCTCACTCTTTTGCTCGCTTTCGTCTATTTTATTCATATTTTTTTTTGTTTTTTCTTTTCTTCGTCTGTATGTACTATATTATAGTGAAAATATATTTGAGCTCATCCGATTCGACGAATCGGGCATTTGAAAAATAATAAAATGTCACCGTTCCAATCGATTCATTGTATTTGTTGTCGCGTTGCTTCGTTAAGCAAATGTTACCAGTTATCCTCGGAACTCGATTGTCAATTCCGCTTGCTCGCTTAGTCACCCGCTCTGCGTCGACATTGTATTCTGTCGCTCTCTCTCTCTCTCTCTCTCTCTCTCTCATCCGCTAAAAATATATTTATTTACTCGATGCATGGCAAAGGGAAAATGAGCTCACACACAATTCGCAAAAAAGGCGAAATTCGGTATCGAAACACGGTGAATCTGAAAATGAACGGGAAAAACCACTTACGCGTTACATGCGTAGTTCAGCATTTGATTGACTATGTAAAAATAAACCGCACATTCCGAGCACATTTGCTTGATATCCGAAGTACAAGCATTAGATTATCAGAAGTGAATAGCGAGCGGAACAGGATCGATTGAATGAGAAAATGAGTGAAAGAGTGATAGGGATAGGGATAGAGACAGCAGAATTTGTGTAGAGCTTCCAATCTAAGGGACCGTTACGTATCGGAATCGAAATCAAAATCGAAATTGATGTATTATGTTGAAGCTGCCCTCCAGTACCGAAACTGTTTGCCAAAACTAAATTACATGACTGCCATAGAATATTGGCTGAGTTTCGGCACCAGTGCTCCATTGGATTTTTCGCCATTTTTACTGCATGGTAATATGATAGAGGCACAACGACAAAGTAAAATGGGAATAGAGATATAGAGCATGTGTGCATTCCAAATACTATATCAAAGAAGAAGAAGAAGAAGGAGGAGGAGAAGATCACTCATGCTGAGTACATTTTGTGTGTCGTGTACAAAAAATGCCATAAAATTTTTATTATGTTCCTTGCATCTTGGGTTATCAGTTTCGCACAAGATATATGATATTGAGAGTCACATTGATATGGGCGACCGCACAACTCGACAACACAACAAATGGGTTATTTAGCAATTTTAATCGCTCCCCTTTTCGAACCGAAATCCAAAGAGAGAATACGAGCGCCACACTATATACATACACACATTTCTATCTATGTTGTGCTCTGCTTCGGTGTTATCAAAATGCAACGCATTCCTTACGGAACAAATGAGAGAAAATCGACGCTTCGAAAACGAGCGAACAAGCGAACGAATGAAACGTTTATTTGGCATCCGTAAGCAATACAGCAACTATTCGGTCTTTCGCTCTCAATGCGCGTGAAATGCTTAACATGCACGTGAAAATGTGTGAACATCCACAGTATAAATAATAAAATTATTTTCACAGTGCATTCGTTTCGCATCAAATCCGACCAGGGTTGCGTGGCAACATCTTTTGCCGTACATGTAATAAAATCACTTGTTTCGATAGAATGGCAGCAGCCAGTGTTTGTAGAGCAAACAACACCACAACTATTGAGCTGTGCTTCGCTCTGTTATATAATTTTCACATAATATTTTTTCTATCTCTCTCTCTCTCACTCCCGCAGTCATTGCTTGTTTTGGTGCTATTGTTGTTGCTTGGCTTCCGAGCGTTTCGAGCAAAAGTGCGAAAAATCACAAATTGCACAAACGAGACAAAAAATGCAAATGAATGTTGAAAAGAAGCAGAAATGCATTTAAAATACTTTAAATTTGAATAAATTCTGAAATTGTATTCGAAGCACTCCATCATTTCAAGTGTAACGTTCAATTTTATTTTATTTTAATTTATTTCGTTTTTTCAAAACTATGTTTGTTCAACCGTTGCGCTGCAACTCATTCGCATCCTATAACTCGCGTGCCCGCTGCATTTTCGCTTCGATAGAATTTTACTCGCAATTCACGATGTGTTAATTTGTGTCTCTATCTCTGGTTTTGTTCGCATCGTTTGCTAGCGAAACGGTGTTTTTTTTTCTGTTCGTTTCGTTTTGCCTCTCCTCTCGTTTTGTCGTCGATTTTTGGTGAGACTGACTTTAATTAGATTTGTTACGTTGTTTCTTTTTCCATTTAAAATTGTGAAAAGTGTTCGTTCAAATGCTTTCAATGAATGACACTCTTCACATCGATACACACCATCGTGCAACAGCAGTAGCATCATGCATTTGGTTGTTGGCATGGAACGTTCTTCTATTCGGATAGCGCAACTGATGTGACGTTGCGCTGCGCATGCCCACACCTTGCCTGTTGTAACACTCTCTTTCTCTCGCTTGTCACAACAAAAATTTCATATTTTATTTTTGGCCATTTGAGTCTCGCCTGTAGATACGATTGCAAATCAAGTAGTTTTCTAGTGTCCACGAAAGAGGTGCATAAAGCAATAACTATTTCATTAATTAATTTTTAATTTGAAAAAACACTTTTTATTTTTCGACACGTCCGAAGAAAAAAGTTTAGTCAAGTTTAAACAAGTCTGGTGTGTTTTTTTCCAATTCAATTAAATAATAGAACAAAAAAGTGCAGCGCGATTTTTGCCATTCAAAACTGAATGATTCTACATTGTTTTTGTTCAACCAAACATCACAATTTATCTATTGGTGTAGCCCGTGCAAACAGAATGAAAATTTTACCATTTTTTTTTCTGTCGGTCCGAATTTAATTTGCTTTGTGTGCAATGTGCATTTGTTCAATTCCAATTAAAAAGCGAAAACTTGTGGCGGCTAATCTCCATTGTGGGTCGATGTGATTCCCAGTGAAATACGACAAATCAATACACAGATGTCAAGCGCATAAAAATCACAACTTTTACATTGTTTGCTCTATGTTGATCCGAATTCTCTTGTTTGTTCTAACTTTTCCTATTCAACAATGAAATCTCTGCCCGAAAGGGAAGACGATGACAACGACGATAACAAAAAATGCCACAGAAATTATGTAAAATGTGTGGCCAGGTGCTGTTTTAGTAGTATTTGGGACAAGAGACTTTCATAAACTATGATTTTTTTTAGATCGACTTTACACACATACATACACTCACAACTTTTTCCATTGCACCATTCGCTGGTGACAGTGTATGTGTGTATGTGTGGTAGACTGTGTGGCAAAATAGACATCGATGACATTCGACATTCGCCTGCTTCTGCACCTGGTCAATTGATTTATTTTTATCTTTTGTATGTGGCACACGACAATACATCCCGAGCAGATTAAACGTAGATAAAGAGAAAAGATCAACTTGAAACTAAGAAAAATTGAACCAAAAAAAAAAAACAAACAAACAACCTCAAGAGAATTTGACAGCATATTTATCGTTCCCGTTTTCTTTTTCCGTTCTTTTTTTTACTCTGTTTAGGTTGTAACACCGCAAAAGTGTGGCGACGTGTATTTATATGATCTCTTGCCGAAAACACCGAACCGTTTAAGCAGTCCGTACCAAAATTTATCGACAATGTCTGATTCGGAAACGTATGACACGCCACGGCCCACACAAAGCATGAACTATGATTCACCGCGTCCCTGGAGTCGAACATCACAGTTAAGTGGCCGTTTGGAGGAGTCTTACGATGTGCCACGGTCAGTATCGATGCTGTCACAGAACATGCTTGGTGTCACACCAAGCAGCTCGAATTCGTCGTTGTTATTAACACCAGACAGCCACAGTATGTCGTCGTCCAATCGTTCGTCATTGGCCAATATGCCCGACTATGATATACCGCGTCGGTTCCCTGGTGCTATTCGACCAGGTAGCTCATTGACGCCCACATCATCGCTTCATTTCCAAAGTACTTATGACATTCCCGTTTCGAATCAACCAAAAGTGGTCGCGATCAAAGAGCTGCCATTGGAATTGTCGTCAGCCCTAGAAACTCTTGCCAAATTAGAAAGCGAAGCAACGGGAGCCATAAACAAGTGAGTTAATGCCAAAGAAAAACACATTGGAAACTTTTCCCATCGAAAGAATTTAATAAAATTGAATACTTTATACTAAAACCAAAATCCATTGTCTTTTGCAGATTGCTCGGATTCGTATCGCCACATTGGCGCACCAAAGAGAAATTAGAACCAATGATTATGGATATAAAGTTGGCAGCTGTGCGCTTGCGAACGGTGTTACACGATTTGGCCGAGTTTGGTGAGGGTGCATTGGGCAATGCATCGAAAGCCGATGACAAAAGGCTTGCCGTGAAATTGCGACCATTAGTAAAAGCACTACGAGATGCTGATAAACTGGTGCACGAAGTTTTGCAAAACATCGATTTGCACGGATGGACCCTGGAAACATTGGCCAAAGAAGATCCGAAACACAACAAACCTGGCGATAATTTGAATCAATTGATTGCGTGTGCGCAAACATTGACCGAAGATGTGCGTCAAATCACATCGTTCATTCAAGGAAATGCAACGCTTCTGTTCAAACGGAGTTTAACGCAAACCAATGGCTCGTCCAACAACAACAACAACAACAACAACAATGGTGGGAATCAAGCCGAATGGCTTGAAGACTACGATTACGTGAGTTTGGAATCGAAAGAGCAATCGGCCAAAACAAATGCCGAACTACGCGATGCATTGCCCCAAGATTTGCGCACCAATTTCGATACTGCAATGCAAAGTGCCGAATCGGCGGCCATTTCGAACAGTGACAAGACTGAATTGAATCCCAACGATAAATCACTGCTCACCTACTATGCATCACAAACCGTAACGCACATGAAGTATCTAACGCAAGCCATCGATGCATTCTTGCAAACCGTCGAACGAAATCAACCACCGAAATTTTTCCTCGCCTATGGGAAATTCGTTGTACTCAGCGCACACAATCTCGTTGCTATCGGTGATATTGTGCATCGTAATCTATCGAAACAGGATGTAAAACGACGCGTTTTAGAGTATGCCGATTCGTTGTCCGATGCCCTGAAAACGTGCGTCACCAAAACGAAAAAAGCCGCACAACATTTCCCAAGTGTAACGGCCGTTCAAGAAATGGTCGATTCCATCGTAGATATCTCACATTTGGCATATAATTTAAAAATATCAATGCTACAAGCAATTAGCCAATGAACCACTTTTTTATACAATCTAAAATATTTGTAATATTCCAAAGCGCGAATAAAATAAACGATTATTGTGAATGTCTACATTTATACGAAATTTTCATAACATAAATGAAATTTGTAACATTTTTCGAAAATACGTTCATACAATTGGAAAATGGCATAAATACGGCTAAATTATTCCGTTATATACAATCATACAAAATACACTATGCTACTTTAATCGATGTGATAATTAAATTTTACGAACGAATCTATTCGGTCGGTATGTGGAATGGTAGAGCGTATAAATTGAATTCCAATCGTAAGAGACAAAAAGACGGATAAAAGCGTAATTCATTACGGCTAATTGATATCCATAAACGAAAGTCATTCCCGAAACTCTTCGTCCCCCAATACGCTTCCGTTTCATCGAAAAAAAAAAGAATAACAGAACGTAGTTGTAGCCATCGCTCAATGAAAACGAAGAATAAAATTTAATTTAAGAAATAACAGAAATGGTTTAATTTGAATTGCATTGCCAAAAATTTCAGAAGCTAAACATAGTTTGGGGCCGCATATCTACATATATATACATGAATTGCATAATACGTCCAAAACATTTTGCAACGAGCAAACCATCTCTGTGTGTGTCGCTGTGTCGCCCCTTTTTAAATGGAAAATTATCTTGTCAGAAAATGGATTTTCACTACTATTACGAATGTAAATATATATAAAATATAATTAAAAACAAACTCTGTGTTTCACTTCTTGGCTCAATGTTTTTCTTTGTTTCCTAGTGGAATGGTTGAATGAATTCCAAGCCAAAATGAGTAGTTGCTGCTGTTGCTGAGTAAGAGGAAAAAAAACAAACAAAATTCCTTACTCTTCTTCTTTTTTTCTTCTCTTTTTTTCGAAACTTTTATTTAAATTCATATTTATCCGCAATTTTTAATCATTTGTAGCATTTTACAATCTAGGTGGAGAGCAAAAAAAAAGGAAAAATGGTACAAGAAAAGTGCTAAGAAAACACAGTTGATTTTTGGTATATCAATAAATGAAAAAAAAAATATATGAAGAAAATCCTTGCTGCACGCTAGATTTCGTGCACAGACCAAAACGCAAAACTTTAACGAATATTCTTAATTAGGAGAAATAAAAACATGGAATACACAAGTTCCTTGCCAAGTTTCTGCTAATGCAGCATTTAACGGGGGATACACTGGATGAGTTCAACGCGAAAAGCCTAAACAAAGAAAAACAATAACTATGGATGCAGCCGTAAACGAAGATAGATAGAAAAAGGAGTAAGCTAGAGAGTGTATGATGCGGTGTATTGCTGTTGCTGCTACTACTGCTGATGCCGCTGTTGTTGTTATTGTTGCTATTTTATTCGCACTCCAATTTTGCTGCTCCTTTTTCCAGCTCGTCCACGCTCACCGGCTCCGACAGTATTACTTGGTATCGAATTCGCTTGTTTTTGAAGTAACTATAGGAATTATCGAAAACTACCACATCTGTGTCCGTCGGAAGAGAAAGAGACCGAGAGAGAATAAAAGGGAAAATTATAAGCATGGTTTGATTTCGGTTGCATTTTGTAATGCAAACAATATCATTTGTAATCCTCACAGGTCCAATCCGGTTGACACGCAATATAGCCTTCCTCATCAAGCTGGTGCGAGGCCACACGTTTCATATCGACTTCGATATTCTCTTCGCCCGTTTGCTCATTAATCCTCTTGATACCGAATCGGATGTCGTGATCGAACGTTCGGAATTCCCACCTTGAAGCGAGAGACAAATAAAAAAAAAAGAACAAACACACCGAGACGTAAATTTTTTGTACGTTGTTTTTAGTCATCGATTTATTTGCTTTTGACCGCAAAGGCGCGCGCGCGCGCATACACAGAGAAGATAAAAACAAAGAAGATGAAACTACTACATGAAATGAATGATGAATAGTTGACATTGTCACAAATACTCACTTGAGGGCACATCCAGCGTCCTTACATTTAAATTCCAATTTGATTTTCGAACCTTTTTTTATCATCGTATCGACGAAATCCTCATTGTTATTGTCTTTTTCATCGCGCATTATATAGAGTTCCTTCGGCACCTTACCACCCCAATTTACCTACGAGAATTTCAATGCAATATCGTTTTTTTTTCATCAAATTTTTCTTTTTCATATCGAATTCCGATTTTCCATTTTTTTTTGCCTTTGCCTCAAAGTTTTCTCTTTTTTTGTGTGGCTCGTGCTCTAGTGATATTTAATTTTTATTTTACCTTATGCATACACTTTGGATCTCCGTCCTCATCAGTTTGAGTGCCACCGAAATACTTGGGTATTTGTGATGGATCGACGTGTTCCAACATTTTTGGCAACCATTTTTTTGAATCTTGCTTGAAAATGAGAATTTTACCCAACGTATACTCGTCCAAAAAGCGCTTCACAATATTGAACACGATGGCAAATACCTTAGGCACTTTTGGGTTATAAAATAGAATAATGTAAAATTGGTTTCTTAACCGTTTCATGCCGAATGAAAGAGATAGATGGGTAGAGAGAGAGATGGAGACAAGGGGAGTATGTGTGTAAGAGAGAGAGAGAGAGAGAGAGAGAGAGAGAGAGAGAGAAAGGCGATGGGTATAGGAAATGGCATCATGTGCATACCGTTGATGATGTAGCAACATTTCAGGATTTCCGGATAGTTTGCTTCGTAGCTTTTGATGAGGGATATGACCACTTCAGCAGCTATAGTCGACAACGTGGGTGAGAGCAAGAGCGAGAACAAGAGAAAGAGAGAGAGAGTGTACGAAAATTTATATGTCGTAATAAAAGGTGTGTAAATAATTGTGCATCACAATCTGTGAGATCATAAAAATGACAATAAAATTCACTATCGTGTTTAACTCACCTGGCCTCCATGTATACTGTTTCACATTAAATCCGGCCATATCGAATAGAACGACAAACTGCCTTGCCTGCGGCCCGTGTTTGACACTTTGTTCGAACGCCAGTTTCATATACGTTTCCAACGTTTTAATAGTTGATCGAATAAAATCGGCTCGGGACACCGTATGCAGCATTCCCCACATATCCATGCCAGCAAATGGCACCACGATTACTGTGAGTTCGATTTATTTCATTTTTTTTGGTCGGTCGGCAGACGGAAACGTTGAAGCATGCAATGTAAAACAGAGAACAGAAACGAAAGTACGAAGAAAAATTGGTGCGTTAGTTTTGACATTGAGTGAAAATAAAACATTGGCTAAATTACTTGGTGATCCTTCTTTATCGAAACCACTGATTCCATGCGGACTGTAGTCGGCTAATGGTTGGGGTGTTTTCCAATCCAAAATATTATCCACATTCCATCGCTCTCTCCATTTCATCGACTGAAAATAAGCGATAAAATTTATTACGTGCTGGCATTTTCCGAATTTAAGACTATATTTTTTTTTTGCTCTCTCTATCCGTATGCTGTAATGTATTTTATATGGAAATAAAAGTGGAATTACTTCACGAAGCATTTTTTCAGCTGCATTTGCATCCCAATTCCGTGCTAAAATGAAATGTAATGTATTAGTCATTTTCTAATAGACGAAAGATGAAGAAAAAACACATGCAAAAATTCTACCGTTGAATGAACTGTATGTGAATACGCTTACCATTGAGCCATCTTATCAAGTAAAAGTCATCGTGTTCAGGTTTTGTGATATCCGCTACAGTCCTTCGAAACTGGAAAAATGCACACACAAAAAAAGCAGTTAATGCCCCATTAAAAAGAACATTGTCAATTGTTTTGAATGTGACCTTCAACTTAAAAGCTATACAATGCAGAAAAAAAATGAATATTTTCAAAACCAATTTTGTGGACAGATTCATATGACATAGTTCATATGGTTGTTTTTTTTTCTGTTGCGGCACACAATGAAAAATGAATAACACACAACAAGATTTGCGATGAATATAACTTTATGTCTATAGATCAAACAGCAGCCACACATTAATTGTATATTCATTACGTTAATCGTCAATTAAAACCGGTTATCCGTGATTTAAGCAAATTCCCCCGAACTGTCATCGGTTCTTCACATTTCAACGATTAGAATGTGAAATCTCGATCGATGCTGACGACAAAAAAAAATAAAGATAACATTATTATATTGAAACTCATTAAATCGAGTTACGCCGATAAAGAAGATGCACTTGAACTGAACCGTGCACACGAAATTCGAACAAGGTATCCGTGTGAAATCGCAAAAAAAAAGCAAAAACTACTACAACAACAACAGCAGAAAAACGATGCACTCGTTGTGTGTTTTTTTGCGCAAAGTTTGCGGAAAACTCGGCGGAACTTAACTTTTTAACAAGCGCACACAATATGAAATTACTATAATTAAAATTGTTTCGTGTAAAGTATTTTTCGTTTTATTCATCTTCTTATAGTGAAAAACTCATGCTAGGTAATATCGACGGGCGATTAAAAATCAATGCTTCACTTTGCATTTTTGTCAGTCAGACGCAGAGCAAAACACAAATAGATTTATCTGTGGAAAGTGAGATGAAAAAAAATGTTTTTATATATTCTAGGAGCGTGTTTTTTCTTTTAGTATCAGACTGATACAATGTGGATACATTGTATATGCGAGAGGAAAATTGGTTTTAAATGAATCAAAATTGGATAAATACATTCGAAAACAAGAAAAAAAAAACGAGATCAAGAGCATTCGATTTACTGAAAGTTGTACTGATAACATCAATTGCATCTGACCGTTATAAAAAGATTATAATCTGATCCATTTAGTTTTTTGACTTGTTGTTGTTGCTGATTGTGCCAGTCTGAGTCTGTCATGTACATATATTGAATTCTTCAGAGAGTTGGTGAAAATCAATTTAATTGGTTGGTACAAGGGACGAACAAAAAAAAAATGATGGAAAATTTGATAGTGTTTTTTTATTCCCTGTCTATCTCATAACAATGAACACCCCATGAAGGTTTTTGTTTCGATGTTTTCGATTTGACTATTTAATTCAATAACAAATTAATGGAAAACGAAATTAAATGAAAAGAATGTTGCAATTTGTTAAAATATGATTTGCGATGTGAATTAATTGTGAATATGAATAACAGTTATAATTTGAAACAAAACTTTCACGACCATGACAAAAACGAATATTGAACGAGAAAAAAAAGAGCAGCAAATACAACCACATCAACAGAGTCGGATTGAGTTGAGTTGAAATGCGTGGAGTGCAGTGACTGTAAACAATGGACAAGAATTAACATTCAATTGAAAGACAAAAATCGAAAAGTTGCTTGCCGTTGCAGCAACGTTTGTAGTCAAAAGTGTAAATTGGCAGCATTCGTTACCAGTTGAAAATGGAAAATTGGACAAAAAACAAAAAAAAAACGTCATCAGCAACTTTTCAACCGCACCATGCATATACATTACACACATGCATAAAAAGTTATCCGAAAAAAAAAACAAAAGGGAGATTGCCTTATGAATTCATTCACGCAACCGAGACAACCGAGACATGGATTTTATATTTGCACAACCGCTAAAAGAATTAACTATGCAAATTGCATTTGGAGGTGATTGTTGATTTGATGTCGACGGAAAATTTTGAATAAATTTCCAACCGTCCTGCTTTCATTACCGACCAACTGTAATTGATGTAATAACTATGCGATGCGAAATCTCAATTGAAACAAAACCTGACGATTATGTTTGTGTCTGATTGTATGTGACGCGCTCGTGTTTTTTTTTCTCTCTCTCTCTCTCTCTCTCTCTCTCTCTCTCTCTTTCTCTCTCTCTCTCTCTCTCTCGGTTGTCTTGAAATTGTCTGCACCCATTGTTTCGACGCAAACAGCTACACTAGATAATTAGATTTTGTGCGAGTGAGTGCATCTTTGCTCTCTGATGATTGTGTGCCGTGTAGAAAATGCTAATTTTTTGCGTAGCTGCAAAACGTCAGCCGTATCATTAAATGAATGGGATCAACAGCCAATGGCAAAGAAATGAAAATGAAACACAACGGAGACGAAAGCAAAACATGAAGAAAAATACACTCAAATTTACTACACTAACGATGTATACGGTGTTGTGTTGTTATTTTTGGGGTTCAGTTGTTTTGGATGAGACTGCGGTTTGGCAAAAAAAAGTCAAGCTCAAGGTCGTTCGCCGCTCGTACATTCATTTAACTTCTTCAATTCGACAAACTTTCGTCATTCTATATAATAATTCAATTATAATATTTTTTTGTTTCTGTTCCCCCCCGTTTGGCAGCATTGTTTTTACGGTGCTCTCATTACATAGCCACGGGCGATTGTTTAGTAGCGGGGATTCCCTCTCTCTGTCTCTATCAATCTTCTTCTCGTTCTTGTTCTTGTTCTTCTTCTTGTTCTTCTTCTTCTTCTTCTAAGCATCCATATTTTTATTGTGATGTGTGCGCGCGAGCGCGTTCTTCTTTCGGCTCGGTTCAATGTGAAATTCAAATCACATTTACATATATTAATTTGCGTACAGAATTATCGTCGATTTGTTGAAATTTTCTGTAAATTCACGTTTCAGCTCAGGCACAATTTGACAAAAGCAGATCTTGTCTTTTGCAAGCAAGCAGCAAAAAAAAAAGATATAGAATCATGTTTCGTATTCACAATATTCGTGTGTCATTTGATTCAACCAATTATTTCAACCGTCGAAATGTGCTCGTAGCGTTATTTTATTACAAAATTGTATTTTATGTGTTTAGTACCCATATAGGTACGTAGCATTTATTTTGATTCCTTGTTTCTCTTCCAACAGAATGTTTATGTTTACAATGCGTGTAATATCTTCAATTGAAAACATCATTTCCTCAAATTACTTTAATCTCTTTGGTCGTCGTCGTCTCCGTCTTCTGCCTCGGCAATCATTCATTCGTTCGTTTCATATCGTTCGTTCGTTCATTGAATTGTTTGTTGCCGTGGTTGCGGTTACACAAAAAGCATTTAGCTGCTTTTGGTTTCGCTTTTTAAACGGTGCCAAATTGAACGGATTTGAAACTTTTGTCTGCAATTCAACCGACTGAATTGTATTGAATGACATTGACACTGGAGTACTGCTCTGTGTAACAGCGGCATAGCACGAGATGGAAAATACATTCTGTACATTATAATTCAACCGTTAAATTTACCTCATAATTTTGGTTTTGTTTGCGCTAATATATCGCACATAATAAATTGCATAAGTGAAACACGAATTCAATGTGCCCCGTTACATACAGACGTACACAACCGAGACGATGTCTGCTTATGAAATGATGTGTAAATCTAGTCGCATTTCGACTTGGCTTGACTAGATGAGCACAGCCAATGCCACACACACCGCATATGATATAAAATTAAATATATATTTATGAACTCGGTGTTTACATTTCCAATGAAATTGAAAACACACTTCTACGCAAATGAACATTTGGGCAATAAATTTTATTCGATTTTTCGGATGAACTTGAACATACATTAATGTTGTTATTCTTTTTTTTCTCTCTACGCGTTTTTTGCATTTGCGAAGAACAATCAGTTTTCATGTTCATTTACTGCTGTTGCTGCAGCAGTTGTGTGCAAGTGGCCAGTTGTTTGGTTTATGACCGTTATGCGTCAGACAATTACTTAGCGTCATTAATTTTTGAGTGGATTTGTGGCCAGCATACCAAATTTATACATGTTGAATGACTATGGCTATCAATGACTCTCTTGCTGTCGGTATATGTTTGTTTCCTCGGTGAATGCACGTCATCGCGCAGCATTTTCCGTTTCGTTCGTTTTTTTTTTCATTTGCAATAAAAAAAGTTTATGTGTTTTTTGAAATTAAAAGTGGTAATAATTCTTAGCTGACAAAGAATATCGTGTAATCAGTACACATAGTAGTAACTGACCCCTTTTGAATAAACATTGTTTTGATGATAAAATGCTAATTTCATTTGCGCGGCGCGCTCTCGTGCTTCCACGTTGCCAGCGACTAATAAGCACGAGTCAAAGGTACAGGGTTGTTTGAGATATAAATCATGGCATGAAAAATATTCGCTAGACTTTAAATTCTGAATCATCCCGCTGATTATTACTCGTAACTTCGTAACTCTTCTTTTTTTTCCCTTGTCGTCTTCGTTGTTGTTGTCGCAAATCCACTCACTCTCAGTTACACTTGTGCGACACCAACAACAAAACAAGCCTGTCTCTTCGAGGACAGGATTCTAAACGTGTAACAATTACTGTTATCTCAACAAAAATAAACTTTTACCAAATGGTTTCCGGTGATGCTTTGGTTCATTTTTCAGCCCATTTCCGTCGCCCATTGTATTTCAAAAATGAGCTGAACATTGAAAGTTCATGCAAACTTTTTAATTATACGTCGCGCGCGCTAGAGAGATATAGCATTCAAAATATGGTGAAAGAACTGAGAAATGAGTGAGGAGTGAGTGAGTGTGAAAGAGAGAGAGAGAGAGAGAGACGGGAAACAATCAAAGTGTGTGTGAGTGTGCTGGTTTAAAACTGATTTCAACCAATGTTTTCATAGCTAATTAATGGTTCAACGAGTACAAAGAAGAAATTGCAACCGGCGCAAGAGTTCTCAACGACCGAATGCCAGCGACGGCGAAGAATTTCCACACCGCGCTATTCTCATCTATTCAATTCTCAACGCTCCTCTACTCATATTCACATCAAAAAAAGTTAATTAATTCAGACATTTATCTATATTCACTCTGTTTCTGTCGGTTTCTTTTGGGGTCTTTCTCTCGCTGGTTTTGAAAAATGCAGCTGGGAAAATGCGAGTAACGAGAGTCTAAATATAGTAAAGCGCGCCTGGATTTCCATGGAGCCGTGCATAACTTTGTGAATTTTAATTAGACAATAATCGCACACACTCTCACTTACTCTCTCTCCCTCGCACATTTTCGAATGAATGCGCACAGTGCCATCGATTTAAATTGCCATGGATGATGCCGTGGGACGGTCGACACATCGTGTGCATTCTGTTGCTGGTGCAACACATCGTACACTCAACTAAGCATCTGTGTACTCCTGCTAATTAGGAGTGAATTTTCAGTTGCATTCATTTAAAATTCCAGTCTCTGCTTGCACACACTCTGCACAGGCTACGTGCCATTGCCTCTCTGCTAAGCTGGATTTACTTGTTTTTCTATATTCTTAACCAGAACTATTAATTTTTTTTCTTTCTATTTTTATCCACGATTTAGAATCGTTTAGGGTGCGGTTGATTATTTGCAGCGAGCATGATTGGAAAATACTTTGCAATAATATTACGGAATATTACGTTGCAAATAGCACAGTGGACATTGTCATTATCATCGATCAATTGATATGATTGTGTCAAATGAATCAAGATTTATTAAACATGATTAAAATTGCAAATTGAACGTGAAATTAAAAGTTTTTGAACACAAATTTAACTAACACACACATTAATGGGTCATTTCACAAACCGTTGAGAAAATACTTTTACTCTGACCTGAAATGGGCGAGTTGCACATTGTCAACGTGAAATTAAAAGTAAAAAGTTACTCAAAATGAAGGTAAGAATGGAATGAAAAAAACGTGTGACAACAGTTGTACGGCGTGAAATGCAGCTTGTGTGTGTGTGTGTTCGTTTGTTTCGGTTCGTCAATTGGTTAATTAAATGTGCACTTGATCGCATTGCTCCATAAAATTATAATCGGCTTTTTTTTCGAAAATTAGTATTAGGTTGCTTACGTCTGTGTCGTTTATGTGTAGTTGTTGGGTTTTTCTCTCTCTCTCTCTCTCTTTCTTCGTTTTACAAAACTAGAAAACGAGTCAGAAAACATGAGGATTACAAAATTACTGTGCGATGTATCTACTTGCATGCAACACTTGTGGAGGAATTATCGAATGCCAATTCGTTTTGTTTTTACTTGTGAGCATGCATTCAACAAACCAATTCGCCAATGCACACACATGCGAAATCCGACTAGTCGATTGCAACATAGCAGCAGCAGCAGCAGCAGCAGCAGCAGCAGCAGCAGCAGCAGCAGCAGTACTCGGCTCTTTACATTATATATAAATTTTTCGTTGTTTTTAATGTTTTAAACTTATGCATTAAATAAGGTCAAGAGTATAAGTGAATAGCAGATTTTTTTTGCGAAATTAAAATGCACTTTTACATTGATTTCAGCTTCGGAATTGTTTACATTTTATTATCGGATGGTAAAGCGCCGTCGTCGTCGTCACTAACGTCGTCGGTGCATTTATAATTTCTACAAAAAATGCCGTTGTTCTTTTTTTTTTACTCTAATGGAACAAGTGGCCCACAAAGCATTGAACAAATTGCGAGCAAATCCCTTAATTTCGTTTGATTTCGTGCGATTGTGGCGGCGGTGATAGTGAACGATTTTCATGATTAAAATTTCGATTTTGCCCCGCATTTTGTTCATCATTTTTTTTCCCTCTGTACAAATAAACACACCATCAAATTAACAGGCTTGAAAACGCAAAATTCTCTGTTGCAATGCTCAACAACAGCATTGAATGTGATTGAATGCTACGAAGAGCGAGCAAGAGATACTGGA
Organism: Sitodiplosis mosellana; assembly: GCF_009176505.1. NCBI lineage: Eukaryota > Metazoa > Arthropoda > Insecta > Diptera > Cecidomyiidae > Sitodiplosis > Sitodiplosis mosellana. Next base: position 3,149,997 of record NW_022601467.1, read on the forward strand.
GAAAGAGGGAGATGGAGAGGGAGAGAGAGAGAGAGTGATGTGTGAGAGAAGAATAACCGTAAACATTGATTACCAGCGTCGAAGTGGTGTATCACTTTTGCCCATTGTTTGATCATAAAATTACGTTGTGCACATTGCTCACCAACGAAATTACAAATAATTCATAACGATTGGTAAAGCAAACAAATTTGTCTATGGTTTAGCCGATTAACACCACCGGATTGAAACCTATTGTAGCTTCATTGCCTCTCATCATCATCATTCACCACTCTCACCGCCAATGCCGTTTTCTTCTTCTTTGGCCAAGAAAAAGAAATAACTCATCTTTCGGCGAAAAATAAAACACTTAAAAACACTTTTTGAGTTGCGTGCGATTAACAATTGCTACATTGAATGCGGCGAGTGTGTGTGTGTATGCTTTTTTAAGTAAACTTTTCATGACCGTGCGAACGATAATGGGCTTGTGATGAAATGATTTGGAAGAAATTTCACGTTTTCATTCAGTGAGTCCGACGATTTGAATTTTTCTATTTGATTTTCAATAACAATGTCGAATTTTTTGTTCGCTGTATAACTTATTTATATGTTTGATTCACTTTTTTTTTCGAAAGAAAGAAATAAATTATGATATAACCGCTGATTAAACACACTGTTTGTGTGAGAGCGCTGGCATGCAATTCAAAATCGATCAAGCGGTCGAGAACTCGTTATTTTTCTTATTCAAAATCCGGATTTCAAATGAAGAGAAAAAAGAATTGTATTGCAAATAATATTTCTGTTTTAGCACTCACCTTCATCAACGTAAATTTCTGGTCATCTTGTAGTGTTGGGGACTTTTTTTCCGGTGCCATTGTATTCCTGTGTTCCGTTGGAATGATTATTCAATTATGAAACTGATAATAAATTTTAATGCTTGGTCTTTTATTAAACACGCAGTTGCTTTATTTCTTCGTCGGTTTGAAAATCGTCGATCGAAATTTCGTCTTCGGCAGAATCGTTGTTTACACGTTTAAACGAAATCGACAGTGTCCAATGTATGGTAACAAATGACCGTTTCAATAACCTTTAATTTTTTTTTCGCCGCGTTCAATATTTATTGTTTGCACAACAATTTGTAACAAATGAACAATTGATGTGTGTGCGTGTTGATTTTGCAAATTCCAATGAAGAAGAAAAAAAAAGAATAGAAACGCGCCACACAATTCGTTTTGTTTGTGAAAAATGCTCGCGATCGCGTTAAATATGATTCATAAGCATAACTGCGATTTCACTTTCGACACGTTGAAAATGCACATTGAACGATTGACAGTCAACACGATATGTGTGGTTGTTTTTATCGTCGACAATTTTTTTTTTTTTTTTGGAAATATCGACACAAAAATTGTATGATCGTAGTGTCCACACTGCAATTATCCAACGGAAATGTACGGTATGATCGAAAACAATGATTTTAAAAAACTGCCCGAACTAATAACCCAACACAGCGTCAAACAATGTGCTCAACACATTGATAAAACAAGAACGATTCGTTGAATGCAAAAAAGTAAGAGTGATTCATCGGACGATAGCACTACGACTTCTAAACAGCAATCGAGACGATAAACAACTCTCCGAGTAGAAATCGAAAGAAAAAAATGCAATGCGACACCAGAATTAAGAGAAACAACCGCAGAAAAAAAAAGAACAACAACAAATGTATGATGCGACTTTTGTGTTTGCACTCCGTTTTAGCAAGCCAACCGATTTGATGCTCAGACTTAAACTGATCGAAAAGCTGACGAGAACGGCAACAACAACCGAATTGAGTGTGAGTAGAAACATAAAGCCACACGAGCCCACGAAGTATGTGTACAATTTGTATTCCAAACCACATGCATAAACCTGGTGTGTATGAGCCAGTGCGCGTAAGCTAAGTACTTGTGGTGCGCACTGTGCTGAGCTAAGTTCAATCAGGTGGCAGTGTGTATGGTGTGTATTGATTGCATGCTAAACTGAGAATACCTTAAATGCTAAACTGAAGCAATATAACCATCTTTATGGTATTGTGGTGAATGGCGTTGAACATCGCGTCCAAATTGAATTCGCCATAGTAAAAATCGTATGAATCGATGTCTGGGCTGAGAATCGTGCGCAAAAATTAACCATATAAATGTGGTGTTAACAAGCACCAAATGAATCTGGTTCGAATTAAAGAGGGAAAAAAATCAAATCTGACCAATAATGCAATGAAGGAAACCTTTCATCTGCATCAAACGACTCCGGAAAAACTGGCCAATCGAAGATAAGAGCAATGTTTTAAAGAGTCGAACGCCAAGATTGTTCATCATTATCAAGATTAATAATGAGCTAATAATTTCGATTCATGCATGAGCTATTCATAAATCACCTGTGTGTGCATCAGAAATGATAAATTCCCGCCGAAAGAGAGATACAGTAAGACACGACGCATGCACAGTTATCGCAGTGTTTTGAATTTTCGAATGCATCGACCTCTTAAGTGCTTCTAACGCGTTTAGACGATTCGGTAAAAAGTTTTTTTTTACCACAAAATCGAACGGCCAATTCACCTTGAAAGTCATATTATATTTTTTTTTAACTTGCGTAAAGCTGCACATATATAAATCGCTCGGCTCGTCTATCTGCTTCTTTTAAACACACACGCAATTTTTTTCTTTCTCTTTTCATTTTTCGTTGGCTTTTCGACGGCTTTTCGACGTTTTGTGATTCCATGTGCAGCAGCGAACAAACGAGAGAGTGTGAGTATGTGTGTGTGGTGAATGTGCGCCGCATATTTATGATTTCTTGGATACAATTTAAATATAGGCATGAGTATGATGATAAAAGCATGTTTTACGTTTACAAACAGCAGCGTGAGGCGTGTGCATTGTTTGCCGATTACCTGCTTGGTTGTGTGTGTGTATCTATGTATGCTTCCAAGAATCTCTAGAACCGCAAAATCTAGGCGCAATTTAAACGAATCGATTGCATTGTTGTTGACTTGGCTTGATCTGTGACAAAGAAAACCACACTCGTTGCCTCATCAAATGACTTTAATTAAACACACAATTGATTGATTGATAGGAAATGTTTATGGATGAAAATCATGGCCAAAGCATTCAATATGTATAACAAATTTTAATCAATATTCAACACACGGCTAACTGGGTGCTCATGCACACGCACACGCACACACAATCCAACCCATTTAAATTGATGTGAAAAATAGCAAACGCAAACAATGTCACATTCATAACAACAACAAAAACAAAAACAACAGCAGCAGCATAATCAGATACGCTCACAGAACATAACATTACCATTTCAATGTATGCAAATAAAAGAAGGAGAAAAAAAGTATTCTAGTCCAACTGCTTCTTGTATGTTGAAATGTTATTTTAAACATACATTATGCAATTTCTCCCGCACTCCAAGTCAAAACCTTTACGGATAGCATATCGTGTTATTAACATTGAAACTGGAATTTAAAACTGGAGAAAGAGAGAAAGAGAGAGGAAAAGTGATGCCGACAAGAAACAGCCAACACCATCTAGCATCACCAGTTGGCCAAAGTGTATGCAGCCAGTATAATTTGCAGACGATTCACTCTCTTCTCGTTTCGCCTATGCATGTGTATGTCACTTTTTTATGTGGCACATGCACCAAAATTTAATTCGAGTTTTCCAACTGCTGTAAGTGAGATAACATCTTGAGACAGCGCGCGTCTCATAGAAATTATGAAAAGTGAAAATATGAATAACCGACTTGTTAATTTTTGACGACAAGAAAGCGAAACGGCAAATAGAATATACACAGTACACGGCGAAAATTAAACCATAAATTTCATCGCTTCGTCGTTGGCATCGTCGTCGTCGTCATCGTTGTGCTGATGATAATTTCCATTGGTTCAAGTATAACCAGTTGAAATAGTTGAACCCCGTAGAAGAAATCCGTAAATTATCCACAACATTTTCAAGTAATCACACGCCATCCAAAAATCGCACCGCTGCCACCAGCGCTGATGCCATGCACAATGCATCGCACTGAAATCAGGCAACCGAAACAGTACAAACATACATCGACGAGAAAAACGGAATAAACATCGGCCAAATATAGGTACTTTGTAGCTCACAAATTTCGTTGTTTGATGTTTTTTTCTGCGATCATAATAATTATTATGATGACTTTATGTATGATTTTAACCAGTTTTCTCTCGTTCTCTTTCGTTTAGCTGCTGCTGCTGTAGCCGCTGCATGCAGTCACGTTGCTCACGCGCCATTTCTGTGCCAAATTACTAGGTTATTGCAGTGAAACCTGAAATTCTCGATAGTTGCTCTTGCTGCTTGAACGTCGCCGTTAACGCAACCGAGAATCGATTGTGCAAGCAATTCTGATAGATAGAGCAAAAAAAAAAGTAACTCAGCAACACACACACTGCGTATAAAGAGCAACATTTATAAAATGACACGAAAAACGACACCCAATCATTCCGATTCATGTGCACTTGCATGCATTTATTGAAATACCACGGAAATTTTATGGTTTTTTATTGAATTGACTATATAGACCATTCAGAAAATTACTCTATTTTTAAAAATAATTTAATTTCTTTGATCTAACGGTATTTGCATCGAAACGATTAGCAACTAAATTAAGTACTTTGTATTGAAAGACCGGATTAAATGCTAAATTTATCACTTCAATATAATCCGATGTGTTCATGAGTAGAAAAAATGCCATTATTCTCTCTATGGAAACGGGTTGAAATGTGTTTTTTTATCGTTGTCATTTAAAAATCAATCAAAAATGAAATTCTTATGCGGTGACTTGGAGTGAGGCCATTTGATTGGTGATTTCGTCCAAACCAAATTCGACGCTGGATCTGTTCTTTTTCATTATGTTACCGCAGAATGTTTTGGCCAGCTGAAAAAACGAAGGCGATTGCTTCACGTTCTTGTTGCTGGCATCGATGGATCGTTTCGGTGGTGGCTGGTTAAATTCCGATGGTTTGATGTAATTGCCATTTTCAGCGTAAACCAATTCAGGGATTTGACAGTTCCATACATGCAAGTTTGCCGTCGGTATCTGTTGATTGGCTGCTGGCCATTGATTCATTTGCTCGAAACTGGTGAGATTCGCAAAGAACGGCGGCGGATCCGCGCCGGGATTGGAAAATGCGCTGCTTGTGCCGGCATTGATCATCTCACCCGATACTTCCATTTCACAATCATCCACTGGCACTAGTTTTGCAGCTGGAACGAAATGAAATTGATAGTCGCCGTGAATTAGTTTTTTTTTCGTCAATTTTTTCTCGAGAAAAAAAAGTAATGAAATTTGATTTTCATGAGTGTTGATGCACTGTATTAAACTTACAAATCGGTTCGACTTCAATCATCTCAACATCGATGATCGGCGGGTCGGGCAATGGTTGTTTTTCGCTCTTCTTCTCGGATTTCTTCTTTCCCAATTTCCGTAGCTTGTTTTTGATGCGTTGAACACGAGTCAAACTTTTCTGTGCTTCGACGGCGCGATGATAATGGATCGTGTTGTACATCAACACGTCGCAGCACATCAGGCAGACCTTTGTTGAAAATTCATCGACAGCGTTGATCTTTGATTGGACGGAAATAATGGCAAATGATCAAAATGCAATTAGATTTCGAATGGAAAGTCAATCGATTTGCAAACGAAAGTGCCGGTCTGAACTTACATCGATGTTGTAAACCGTTTTGATGGAGTCTTTTAACTCGGAATTGTCGGCAAGTGCACAATCAATGTACGATCCATCAACGAGCGGCATCAAACAAAGCCGGCAGAAAACACTCAAGTCCCCAATCTTCATGGTCACCAATTTTCGTCCAAATGCACAGAGAATGTCAAACGATCTATCCAACTTGTTCTGGAAGAATGATTCTAATTTCGATTTGTCACTTGAATTTCACAATTTAGCCGGCATCTTGTTTCGCTCCGTTCGGATTGTCTTTCTCGAACAATGACTGACAAATGTGACGATTGTGCTGTGAAAAAATCATGTCAAGAGGTATTTTCGAGCAGAAAAATGACGTTCTTCCGTTTTTTCGACCAACAAATACAAAATAAAACTTTATTAACAGGATCTTTCGTTATTAAACTACAACATAAAAGTTTCTAACAATGGTGTCCATTCAATGGTCAAGTTTGTTTTGATAAAAATTTCAACAAGCTGAGACTTGTCATTTGCATGCAGCTCTGCTCCAGTGGTTTATGTGTGCGCGTTGTTTGGCTGAGAGTGTTGTTTGTGTGTTTGTGTTGTATTTGACGAATTTATGTGATGACAGTTGGTGCGTCTCTACCGGTGAATTTGGGCAACTGCGATATTTGCAATGCAATTTGAATAAGCGGCTCGAGTGTTTCACTGGCCGATCCCAACACATTCTCTTTTTCATAAGAATCGATATACAATCTGGAATGAATGCAAATTTTATGATTAGCTCAAGTTTATTGCATTTTACGATAAGATTTTTGCTCTTGAGATAAGAGTTTTATTTCACTTCTGGTAAAATTGCCCGTGTTTCATCAACATACCTAACTGTTGCACCAGAGCTGCCTGTTCCACTAAGTCGCACAACAATACGACTACCATCTGCGAAGACAATTCTTAAGCCCTGAAAAAAACGAACAAAAAATTAAATGAGTAATGCACTTTTTTTTTTCATAAGAATCAAGAAAATTTTCCTCTTCTCTGCAAAAAATCTTACTTGTTTGGTGGAAACGGATTTGTCAACTGGATCGGTGTAGCTGAAGTTGTCGGCGATTTTAGTTTTGTAAGTTTTGCCGCCCGATGAATATTCCTTGCCAATGAATGCTGGATCGGTGATGGTCTTCTCCAGAGTGGTCATCATTTCGTTACATGGTTCAAGAGCGCATTCTTCATAATCGTAACGGGTGAAGTAGTTTCGGCCATAAGTTGTCCAGTGTTGCTTCAAGATATCTTCAACACTTTTGCCGGTGTGTTCCATAACTGAGAGCCAAGCGAGGCATGCCCAGATACCATCCTTCTCACGGATGTGATCCGAACCAGTTCTGCAATTGAAAATCTATTTGAGAAAATGTTTCATTGCAAATGCAAGGAATAAGAATAACTATCTGAACAATTTGAACGGGGAGAAAATCTTTGGAAAAAAGAATCACATTCTTCAACTCAACAAAAACAATGCAACAATTTACCCGAAACTTTCTTCACCGCACAAGCACAAGCGTCCGGCATCCATCAAATTTCCGAAATATTTCCATCCGGTTGGAACTTCGAAGCATTCTTTGTTCTGTTTGGCAGCGACTAGATCAACAGCTGATGCAGTTGGCATACTTCTGGCGAAGCCAGTAATGCCGTTCTTTTTGAAGTATGGAATACATTCGAGGTAGTGAGCAATGACCTGAAATTCAAACGTAGATTAAAAATCAGAAATTCGAACTTGGAATTAATGTTGAAAGGAATGCGCTTCATAATAATTCAATTGGTTACTTACGGCCAATGAATCGCTTGGAGTAACAAAGAAGGCTTTGCGGCCAATGATCATATTACGGTCACCATCGCCATCAAAAGCAGCGCCCAAATCATAGTCACCACTCTTAACTGTATCGACGAGATCTTTGGCGTATGTGAGATTCGGATCTGGATGCAATCCACCGAAGTCTTCCAATGGCGTTGTGTGCACAACACTGTTTGGAGTGGCTCCAAGGGCATTCAGAAAGATTTCGTTGACATAAGGACCAGTAACTGTTTTTTTAAAGAAGAAAACCAATGCTTATTCAATTCTTGGCAGAAAATTTAATTAAGCCAAACAAAAAAACATGACTTTTCCATACCTCCATTCAATGAATCGATGCGAAGTTTCAATGGTGTGCCAGTTTTCTTGCCGCTGACAAAGGCATTCAAGCGTTCAAAATCGAAGATTTCTTTCATGAGACGCACGTAATCGGCCACCGAATCAATAACTTCAACTGTGAATGGCGCTCCATTAACGGTGTATTGATTAACGCCAACTTTACCCAGATCGATATTCAAACCGTCGACAATTTTGTACTGTGCGATTTCCGTTGATAGTTTATAGATTTTATTTGTTACATGATCCGGTGCTGGTCCACCATTTTCGCAATTGAATTTAATACCGAAATCGTTATCTGGACCACCTGGATTGTGTGAAGCCGTCAACAAAATACCGCCATAGGCTTTATTGCGGCGAATCAGACTTGACACAGCTGGTGTTGAGAGGATGGCATCTTTTCCGACAAACAATTTCGAAACACCGTTTGCCGCACAGATGCGCACAATAATTTCGGCTGCCTTTTTACAAAAGTAACGACCATCACCACCCGCAACCAATGTTGAGCCAGCAACAGCACCGTCACTCGAATCGAGGATACATTGAATGAAATTTTCTGTATAATTTTCACCTTGGAAGACTTTCACCTGTGCAAACACAAAAAACAAATTGTTTACATATTCTTTACACGATTTACAATTGACGTTGACAAAATGAACAAACCTTTTTTCTTAAGCCGCTAGTGCCTGGCTTTTGACCTTCATACGGCTTAGTTGGCACAGTTTTCACAACCAAACTCATTTTTGTCAAGTATTTTTGAATGAATTTCAACAAAATAATTGGCGTTTTCGTTTGGAAAACTATGAGATATTCTAATTAGATTACAAGACAAAAGCTAATCTAGCGAAAACGGCGCCTTTTTATGTAACTAACTAAAATAACGAGTGTTTCTCTCGTTCGATTTGAACCTTCGAACACGACTGACACGGTTGTGTTGATATGATAACTTTGAAAGACAAATTAAGGTCATTTCAAGTAAATACACAGCTGTAGCAGACAAAAAAAATAACATCATAACATAACCTATTCTCTGAGCCGATAACAGGCCGCGTAGTTTTGTTTCCGTATTACGGCATTTTATTTCTTGACGTTGAATAACACCATGATTATTCGTGGTGTTTTAATCATTTAGATCGTTTGTGCATACCGACGACAACTGATTATCTTCATTGAACAAACGAAAAAAAAATCTCAATTCACTCAGTTCTTATTGGTTTATTTTGATTGTATTGCGAGCGACGTCGTTCAATCAGCTGTCACAAACACAGTACTAGATTAGAATAGTCGGTCTTACAGAATGCAAGCAGTAGGACACTCTTGTGCAAAGCCCGAAATTATCCAAATTTGATAACATTTTGCTTGAGATTGAGTGAAAATTATCGCCGGCAAAGATTTTACATATTTTTCAACATTTTTGCATTTTCTCATTGAAAAAAATTGATTTATTCTCTTTAAAAATCTAATTCTTCTCATTGCAAATGTCGCATCGCAGTTTTCACAGAATATTTTTTTAAATAATATTTCAAGCAATCGATGTTCAATGCCATCTATGTGTGTGATGTTGAAACAACGAGCTTTTACAACGCAGTTTCTTGCTGTGTAGGCGATAGCATTCAAATTGAAAACTTTATTTTTAAAAACTTATTCAAATTGACCAGTTAACGGCTTCCTTCCATTTGCTGAGCTGAGACTTTTTGTATTTTAACGTTTTTTAGGCTGTTCTTGGAATTGCTTGCAAAACGGGAGTTTTCCATTGAAATTCCCAATACCATGAGAGAAATGCTAATTAAATTCGTTTTCATTCAACTCTGATTCATACACTATTCAATCATTTCGACGTGATACATTGTGCCCAATGCGGTTGAAAGATGCGTCATAAACTTCATCTCAATTGAAGCGTTTACATCGAAATTTGGATGAGAGGCGACTGGTCACCGCAATTCATCAAAATGCTCAGTACAAAATATGTATGCTATGACGAAATCACAATTCCCTTTTCTATTGTCGCACCATAATTCATTCTTCTCTTTTTCTCGCATGACTCATACTAACATAGCATAGTAAGAGTCGGATTTTTGTTGTTTGCCATTTTTTTTGTTCGATGTCAACAAAATTGTTGTTAAACAAAATATACAGCAGGTGGTTTTTGGCACGATTTTCCCAAGAATTTTATGCCATTTGCATTTCAAGAATCTCAAATTAAAATGAAGAAAAAAAACACACAAATACACAACTGTTGATTCTAATAAAATGGCCCTCAATGTTTGACCGTTATTTCGCAATTGATGCAATTTTTACGGAATCGTCTGACTAATACAAAGTAATGGCCTGGACAATTTAAAGAAATTTTCTGTTTACTGCATTTCTCTATTTGCGTTTTATTTTTCAATGGCATCGTTTATCGCGTGGTTACATCATTTTCCCGTCATAAAAATCGGAATCTTTACTCATCGATTTTTTGATTCATTCCATACGATTCTTGGAAGAATGGATGAATTGCGCTCGAAATGTGTTTTTTTATGTGGCTATGAATGGTTGAACAATAAAAATGTAGGAAATGCCAGTCAGTTGAATGAAAGCCGAAAAAAAGAATATGTGACGACTTTAAAGATGCATTCGCTTAACGATGGACGAGAGAACTTTCTTTGAGATCAAATTTAATCACATTAATAAAAGAGAACATATTTTTCAGTTTATATGCCATTGTCATAAATAGAAGAAAACAATACAGGAGCTGCAAATAAGGAAGACAAACTTTGGTCATAGCAATTGCATCACATAACTGTAATGCGAAAGTAATGTTATGACATTGCTGACGCACTTTCCATCGGGCGACTGAAAGCAAAGGGCAAAATACATAAAAAAATAAAAAGTTTTACGAGCGTAAAACGGACTTTTCCGCACAAGTATTCAAATTTTTTTTTAAAAAAGTCAATCATGGTCGGCCATCGTGTTATAAATCATTTAACACGGATTAACATGATAAAACCGTGTTAAAACAAATCAAAAATCCGTTCTATGATAACAAGAAAAAAAAAAAATTCAAAAAAATCCAAGGGTCCTTGGGTGAAATTCTATGACATCCGAAAATTACCAGATGAACTGGTCCAATTTGGCCCAACTTTTGATACATCCAAGGTTTTTACTAATAGTGACTCCTGGCCAAATTTGAGCGAAATCGCTTGAGCGGTTCGAAAGTTATCGTGGACACAACAAAAATTAGCACACTTTTTATCACGTCGGTCGCTATACTTTTCTCACACACTTCGTGTGCGGAAAAGTAAAAATATATACTCAATCAGAGAATGATTCCGTTCAGTCAATATAATACATGTTTCGTACGGAGTCAATAGAGTAATAAAAGTTGGAACAATGGCCGTTTGTTGATTTTCTAAACGGTGAGAGTTATTTTATTTAATGTTTTGGCACCATATTTTTTGCTTGTTTTTTGTTTATGCCAAATGGGCAAAATGCACCCCAAATACAATACGGTATATACACATAGACACGGACGAACCGTTGCCAATAATAATTTTACAATCGAATTCATTCAAAACGCCCGAATGGTGTTCCCGTGCACCCAGTCCAGCCGAACTCAAATTGTCGGTTGTATGACTCATGCCTCGAATCGGATCGGAATTGATGCGTATCCCGAATTATGCGTGCAGTAGAAAACGAGAACACATGCATTTTATATGGTTCATCGAATAAAGTCGGAGCCGAATGTTTTGTGCTGTTGATGTTTTTTTCGGGTGCCTGTGTGAGCGCGAGCGAGCGAGCGAGCGAGTGGGTGAGCGAACAACAAATGCTCGTGTGACTGCATATTGCTGGAGAGTGTATGAGAGGGAGGTCTTTTGTTTGGTTGCACATTCAGCTTAGCATTAACATCAACACAAGATGCACATATGCGACAGATTGAAATTACTTTTTCTACACGTACTCGTCCATATGCACCAATAATAAGGCATATCCGTTTATGTTCTCTCACTCTCCGTAGAGTGCTTTGAATCGTAAACATAAACAACAACTCTCATTCACACTTTTCGTATGTTGCATTATTTTCGCTTCGCTTTTTCCATTTGAAATATTACATTTGACTCTTGAGCGTCACTTTTTTCACTTAGTCAGATGCATTATTATTTGGAGATTCCGAAGAAAATTTATGGGCGGTGGAAGGAGTGCGTTCGTCAGCATCAGAGATTTACTCTTTCTTCTATTCAATTCGAGAAAAGGAACAACAACAAAAAACTGAATGAACGATGACTTTTTTGCGTTAAGGGTGAAACAAAAGCAATTTCAATTTGATGTGCATGTCGTTGGCTGTCATTTGTGTTGCCGTCCCTGTGTTTTCATTTAAAAAAAAAAGAAAGTATAACGTAAAACCGTTTTTTCCTGTTCGTTGTGATTTCCCATGTTTGCCGCACGCTCGCACAGTGCAAATGCGATGCGTTCATGCTGCTCGATTTTCGTTGCTTACAATTTAAGGGTTGCTGCAATTTATTGCGTCACATTGTGTACATTGAGAATCAACAAGCTTATTAAAATATATTTTATGGGAATGTGTGTGTGTGTGTGTGTGCACGCGCGTATGCTTTGTGTATGAGAAACAGGATACGGGATATGATCTCATCATAACGCACCAACTATTTCGTGCACCCAAAAATGATTCATCCCGAAATTTACATTAGCATTTAAAAGTTCTTTTGTGTATGGCATACATCTACAACTCACACTCGCATTTCAGTCTGATTCACGCACACACAAATTAATACAAACAATTTGCAACGGATCCTTTACATTATCCAGATTGACTAATCCGTTGAAAAACACCGACATTCATGATCGCATCGACGGCTGTACTATTCGTTCTCGCTCTTCCTCACTCACTCGCTCTGTAAATGATTATTATTGCGCAGAAAACTTTGCTCACATAGTTCTTTATTCGACGAACTTTTTTTTTCATGTGCAACAAAATGAGAAGAAAAAAACACAAACATTCAACGTGAGCAAAATGCATTAATCACAAGTCTAGACTTATAAAACAAGTGATCGGCTAATCTTGCAAATGGCTAATCGATTTCTATTCCAACAACTTTCCCTTGCCGAATGACTGTCGCATTTCAATGCACAATATAATATCTATTATTTTTTTTTTGTTCCCTTAGTACAGATTATGAAAATTGAACATATTAATTTCTGACTCATTATTGTAATTAGGTTCGACGGCCTTCATTGATATATATTGCAAATCAAAGTTGAAATATGCATTGTTTTATGCGGCAATTGTGAGTGGAGGGAAAGAGAGACTACCCGTCTAACTCATTTGCAAAGTTGAAAATGATTGAAGGTGAAGAAAAAAAAAATGCATATTATTTTCAGTGTATAGAACATTCCGTTTGTGATTGACAATCGATTGTTCCATTGTGTGGACTGCGCAGAAGGAAAAAAAGCATTCCATGCTTGATGACTCATTTACTGATCAGAATATAATATTTGTTCTGTTATACATTTCAGACAGTAAATCCATGTGTACAAACGCAAAACAGCAATTTCTCCGATAACTCATTTGTTCGTGAAGCTGAATGATAAACCTAAAAATGACACTTTTTAAACATTTGAACGTTTTTTTTTATTTTTTGCATTGTTATGGTTGTTATTATGGTCGACCAGTTTCCGGACGGAAATCCAATACGGAAGCATAGTTTTTTTTTCATCAAAATCATTCATGAAACTGAGAATTGTACTCGAGATCAGTCGGCGGATGTCTTGAAATTTATTTAACAGAAATATTTTGTTTCGGTGAAATGTGCTCTAATTTATGAGAAAATGTGAATGATTCTTTCGAAAAAAATATCGCGCAGCAGTTAAACAAACACGACGCATTTCGTTTGTAAATCGATATTTATGTAAATCAAACTACAGCTCTCTGAACACTCATTTTAAAAATAGACACATGCTAAGGAATCATTTGCGATTCAATCATTAAAAAAAAGTACACACTTTTCTTTATTGCTTTCGCTGTATTTGAAGTGGAAAGAAGAGATGAGAGGTGAAGAGAAGCAAAGCACAGCCAACTCCAAGTTCTGCCCATCATCATGTTTATTTATGACTCTCTTCCTCGTACAACTCGGCCAAATCAGTCGATGATGAATCGGTTTGACTCCTCGCCCGTTTATATTTAGCCAGAAATTGCTGCGTTCAGAGAGAGTGTGTAAAAAAGTAACCGGATATATTTAAAGATCGGTAACCGTTGCGTATCGCGTAATGTTCAATTTGCAAATCAATTCAACCGCATTAGAACATGAAATGGTTTGTAAAATGGCAAATGGCTGAGAGGAAAAAAAAGCGCGCGCTTTGTGTGTAACGGATTTTTCTGTGCTATTCGAAATATGTCATTCTTGATTTGGAGGTGTTCAGCTGCACCAATGAATCATTCTGACGACATAGTCAACATTTCATGTCACGTTTTATTTCGATGTCGTTTCTGTTAATTTACATAATCATCGGTAACTGGTGGTAATCTTTGTTGTTGCTGTTGCTACTTTTTTTTCTCTTTCTGTCATTATTTAAACAATGGTGTTGGCCTGAGTGTTTCTTTAGGCATAAAAATAACAACAATTGGTCGCATATCGTGAACAACAGGGAATTTCATAGCGTTTGTTCACGTTATCTTGTTATTTGAATGTCTTGTTTGTTTATTAGTCAGCCAGTCGATGCTGTAGTTTGCTACCAATATTTAAAACCCTTGCATCATTTTCAAATTATTCAAAAGCTCGCACATTTACCGATAACGCTACGACTCTGATTGATTTCCACTTTTGAATTTTATGTCCAATGTGTGTTTGTGTATTTTTATATGTCGAACGAATTTCGGAAGAAAGCGGCGAGCGGTGACAAACGTCGTGCCAAGAATTTGTTACGACTTCCAAATGCCAATCGAATTACTAATGTTAAACCCTTCTAATGTCATGTATTCATTCAATCAGTTCTTTTTCTCTCTCACTCACTCGCTCTCTCTCTCTCTTTCTCCCTTTCTCTTTCTGTTTCCTTATCTATTTCGAAATGTCATTCAACGGAAAATTGATCATTGATACTCTTGTGTCACGTAAGCGCCTTTCTATCGTGCAAAGGGAAAATTTAGAGAAATTTTTAAAACATTTTTCAGATATGTTAAAAATTGAGAGCCACAAGCTCATTTGGCATATCTAACATGAGATCGTGTTTTCTTCACTACTTCACAAATGATTGAGCCATTAAAGTTGAACTGTCTAAATTACTCATCGGCCACCATAGTCATCAATACTTCGTTCAGAATGACACAACTTATACACATTTTCGATAAGCACAAATTTCACATTCTAAAATTGAATCACAGAAACAAAAATGGTTTTTTTCTCTGGAAATTTTCGGCAAAAAAGGGAGAATAAATTCACAAAATGTTGACTATTACGCAAACATTAGCAAAAATTGGCTGCTGCCGCTGCCTGTTTTATCGGTTGACACTCAGAATTACCTCATAATTACCTGCATGCAAGTGAATTAATTTGAGGCGAGTGCTTAGCGAACGAGTTAGTGCCTGTGCATGCAAATGGCTGAAACGTGCGTGTGAAAGTCACAGAAAAACTAGAACAAAACCCAATCAAAAAAGTGATACAATTTTCGAAAAGTAACGACACAAAACCCATTTAAACACTAAAGGCGTATTTTGTTTCTGTGTTTTTCGCTGTTGTTTCGGTTTCAGTTTTCGGTTGGTTTTTGGCTCGACTCGATTGGAAAATGCAGCAAACAGTGCGGCCCGGTTATCGGGTGTGCGATTAAACCAAAATTCATGGTGTAGCAAATGGGTGTCGGTAATGGGCTGGTGAAAATTGTTACGTACTGATTTCGTGTTGGAATTACGCATTCGCGTCACCATATCGTTTCTATATACCTTTATTGAAACGGAAAAGAAGAGAAAAAAACACAATTTTTATCATGCAACAAGCAGCCGAATAAAAGACAAAGAAATCGAGTGGATGAACAAAAAAAAAATCGTTATCAAGAGCAAATAACCGATAGTTTCGACGATTTTTCGGCATTTGTCGTTTGTGGAATGAATTTGTCGGCTGACAATGACAATGCCGGTGTAAGAGTGAGTCATATTTGTACGTGCACTTTGTCCCACATCGGCTATCTGCTTCATTCGCCGGCATTTAGCCATGTTTTATTTTATTTTATGTTATATATTTTTTCCTTCCATTTATTCTCGTTAAAGCACACCTAATTGCTTGGCACTTTGTCGTGTGCTTAGCAAAAACAAAACAGGTAGATTTTGTTGGTTGGCTTTTTAATCGCATGTTTGTTGTGTGTTGTTAATGCTTTGATTTTCGTTTTATTGTCATTGATATTGTTGTTGTTGTTTGTTTGTTTCTGGCTCATGAATCCGCACTTTCCGAGATGAATGACTTAAGATGTCGGAGCAACGAATATGAAATGAATGGAAATGCCGAAATCCGATTTAAATGCTAGATGATTCAGGTGCTTGACCATATGTGCGACGATGATGATGATGGTGATCATGGTGATCGCATTAGACATGTTGTATTCTTACGAATTCACTTTTCATTTCGAAGGCGACCAAAGCGAGGCTTGTGGATGTGTCATATGCTGTGTGACTGTGGTGCGATGCGGCTATGGATGTTTGAGTGTTCCATAAATTGTCTTATCAGTTGCGATATTATTTGCCGCTTGCATCATCGTCTACGTACAATTAAGATGATATAATGTCTGGTGACGGACAAATTATCCTTGATCCTTGGCATATTCCACATTCCATTACAGACTCTTTTGTTTTTCTCTGGTTTTCGTTGGTGTCCATTACAATGGCCGTCGCTTTTCTTCTTCTTCTTCTTCTTCGTTTTCGGGAATGTGAGACGATGACGCAAAACCTGTCTTCTCGATTCGCATTTCCATTGTTACGTCGAATGCCATATCCTGCCGACTGTCGACTCTTGTAAATTCGATAAAGATACTTTAGGCGCTAGGCGGATTTCTTACTCTCTCTTTCTCTCTCTCTCTCTCTCTCTCTTTTCAGTCTGTTCTAATTTCCTAGACTCGACTATTTTACACTTGGACGACATTGTAATGGAGATAGGCGAAATCAAGCTGAGAATGCATAAAAAATGACTCATACTGAAAACAGTTCTGTTGCTATGGCCGATGCAACTTATCGAATTGAACTTTTAACGTACATTTAACGGTCGACTTAACTCTTACTTTTATTATTTGATTCATCGTATTTGTAGTTGTTGTTGCCACTGCCGCCGTCATCGCTGCTGCTGATGTATGACGATCAACAGTTGAATTTAAGTGTCTGCAATTGGAAGCATGTGTCAATTGGTTTTACTATATTTCCCCCTGCCGAATTTCCGCTGTAATTGTAAAAAATAGCTGACAACTCGACCCAGAACTGTGACAATAAAGACAACCAGACAAAGACTTTTGTGAAGACACTCAGCATGACTCATTTGTATGGTCTATTCTTTATTTTTTTTTATGAACACCGAGACAATAGTTTTACAACATGAACCACTAAAAGCAACACAATTCTGTTTACTAAAGTAATTCCGGTTTTTTGCTTGTCGCCTGTTCTGTTTTTTCGCATCGAATACCCATCCGACTGGACTGGGCTGACTTGATCGAAGTATGATGAAATTTTGTTGACTTTCTTGTGCTGCCAACGACACTATCTGCATAATTTTGAAACGTGTGAAGGTCACCGCACATGTATATTATAGGTATATTTACAAGAAAAAAAATTTCGCACAAATAAAATATGCGAATTGTAAATTCGTTGTCGTTCAGGTTGACCGCATGCGCGCGCGCTCTCTCCCTCTCTCTCTCACCCTGGCGATGAGAATCATCACGAGATTTATTGGAAACGTAAATTCGTCATTGAGTGATGCGTACGATGAATGATTAAGAAATTACAAGAATTGCTGTCATACGAATCACATGCGTCAGATTAAAAAATTGTAGCACCATTTATTTTAGAACATGGTTTCAACATACGGAAACCGCCAACATTCTCAACATTCTCGCCGTATTAGTGATATGTTCCCATTTCCGGGACAATTACTCTACATGAATAAGAACTATTATCGGAATCGTTCGTCCCTTATCAAGAATTGAAATGATGAAATATGAGCAGGCCTCCCTGAGTAAACTCATACTCATACTCGTACGCATTTCCGGTCCCAGTGGAACGCTTTTTTTTCGTTTCGAATAAAATTACAATCTTTTGAATTGTTGAATTTCATTTCAGCATAAATGTTATTGAATTGTGCGTCGAGCGAATTTCGGCCACTTGATCTAATCATTTTCAAATTAATCTTTTCATAGTAGCTTTTGAGATAGCACGTGAAATTTACCACTGGTCTTTCATTCCGTACAAAAATTGGACATATTATTGTGTGCGAACAGAAATAACGATGATCATTTTGTTGGCCAAAAATGTCCGATTCCAATTATTCCACCACTGTTGCCGTACAGATAAAACGGATTGCCATACAGATTGGAACAATTGACACTTTTCAAAACACTTTTCGCCAGTACTTTGATACCATCGATCACAAGAGCAATTGTCATGCTGATAAGGAAATAAAAACACTTTTGTGATTTAAATGAATACGAAAAAAAATTGAAACAAATTAACAGGCACACCAATAAATTGACTAATAAAGCAGCGATTTGGGGAAATTTCCTATGAAAAAACACAATATATGCGTTACTAAAATATCCGTCCTTGTGAATTATACCATATGCGTATGCACCTGATAAATATCTAATTTTCGAATTGATGTTCCGATTAATAATGATGAGACATGCAATGAAACAAACATGCGATTTTCTCGCATTTCCCTCGAAAAAAATTAAATTCATTTTGCAATTGTCATATACATTATAATGTATGAATGACAATTGTTGGGCTAATGAGAAAAATCTGCCAACATTCTGTTTTTTCGGCTGCCATTTGAAATACACACAGTTCCGCCTGCAATCATGATTACAATATGGTGATAAGAATGATTTCAAAGTATGGCTTTTTGCAATTTTTGGCAAGAGCAAATTCTCTCGTTAAAATTATTTTTTTTTTCGAAAAGAAAACTACTGCTTCCGAACCTATTTTTAAAAGGAAAACTGTTCGATCCATTTTCGTTTTTCATCAATTTCTATGGATGCCGATACATGGATGTTTCAAGGTAGCATTTCGAATACGTCTTTTTTTCTTTCTTTCTCTCTCTCTCTCTCTCTCTCTCTCTCTCTCTCTCTCTCTCGTAAAACGATGAGGATTATAGCGTTACAGTTGTTTTTATGTTCATCGGTAAAGTTTCTATTGATAGGCGCGCTGTGTACATTGTGTGCGCTGTTTCAATTTCAGTACGTTTAGTTTACCGAGTGAATGAGTCATGATTCGTGTCTGACGTTACGTTTAAATTGCTCGGCCCGTATACGAAGCACAGGCGACGAACGGCACACACAGACCGAGCAGAATGTTTGTGTACGTGCATGTGTGTGTATGCGCCAGCATATTCGTATTGCTCTGGTTGTGTTTATGGTTGGCACATGTGTACATTTGCCCCGTTTGCCTTACCGAGAGTAGCGTGTATCATGCATTTTCGGTCGAAGCGCAGACACAGTATGAGTAACACAGAGCACGACCAACGTATAGAGAGAGTACAGACTATTTCACTTGAAGCTCAATCCGTTGCTGTGTGCGTCTCTCGCTCTCTATGGCTCTCGGTTTTCTGTGTATGTGTGCATATCGTGTGCGCGCACAGAGTGTGTCTGAGTGTTGTGTGTGCATTTATGAACGTATGGAATGAACGGTATGCTTTGCAGCTAGCTCTCACTCAATGTGATATAGGGTTTTTGGTGATGATTCATACTGTGCCCGACCAAACGACCGTATGCCCGCATTTACACACGCTGTCCCTGCCTCTCTCTCTCTCTCTCTCTCTCTCTCTCTCTCTCTCTGTATCGTACCGAAAATATTCTTCTCGAATTAATTTTAGATCAGAAGAAATTGGAATTGAGCACAAAATTTGCCGTTTCAGTTGCGCCCGCCAAATTTTTTTTTTCGTCTCGTATTCGAAGGGAACAGAGACAGAAGGAGAGGAAACACACATGAGCGCGAGCGTACGCCCCAAAACAAAAATCACCATGCCGATATACTCCCAAAAATTTGACGTGCATAGTTGGTGCTATGTTGACTTTTGACTATTCGACAAATTTATCGGCTGTATTTTCTTTTTTTACACACAGTCTCTGTCAACCGATCTTGACTAATTTACATTTCATACTATTTTTAAATATTTTCATCCTTCTTCTCAACTCTCATAACCGCGTGCTCTTTAATTTTTGCTCTCTCTCTCTCTCTTTCTCGCTGCTTTTGCTCTTATTTATATAAACAATATTTTCTACGTTGTGGGTCTAGTGCTAAATTAATTTCCCGTTTATTGCCAGAGAGAGGGAAAGAGAGTGAGACGGAGTGACAGAGATCGAGATGAAAAATCAAAACATAAGACTAAGTCGAGAGCAAAAGAAAACACGCCGAAAAACGTTTTTCAACTCAGAAAAAAAAGTTTGATTTGGATTTTTGTTTTGATTTTTATTTTTAGTTTTAAAACAACAAGGATTATGAACGATCATTTGACCTGAGAGAGCGCACTGCGCAATTTCAAATGGGACACATGTGATGCGTCGAGAAAATCAAATTCGCTGTCTCTTTGTGGCATGTTGCGAATTTTCGAATATTTAGAAATGTATTGTATAATTGATGAATGTGTGTTGTGACTTGCCAAAAAAAAAAACAAACCGATTCACATTCTCATGATGTGCGTTCAAAAAAAAGGAAAAGATGAAGAAAAATTGGAATTGTAAACGTTATGTTTTCGGTTCGTTTTCTTACATTTCTATCGTTTGCGCGTACACACGAACACATGACTATTGCGACTAATCTGCTGAAAAAATCTATATTTATTACCTATTTTTGGTTTTGAAGTCGGCATCAATCGTGTGCCACATGTGAGACTTTGAATATATATATTCCCACCGTTGAGTGAGTTTTTCATAAATTTAGCCAATTTAAAAATAAAACGCGAAATGCCATTTAATGCGTAAGGAAATAGGCGAGAGAGAAAATAGACAGATTTAAAATCGGTGCAAATGACTAATACCGTAGAAATGTTGTATGAGTGATGACTGCCGCTATTTATCATTAACACCGCAAATGATGAATTGAAGCGAATTGCATGCGTACTGTGTGTCTCACTGTGTGTCTCGGGCGAAAAAATCCGGGCAAATAGTGCCGCCCAATCGAGATGGTGGTACCTTTGCACCAGCTTCCCCATTATCACTGTGTGTCTGTTGTTATTTTTCACCTTATGATCCACGTGTGATAGATGTGAAGGACCCATCGTAACAACAATCCAAACATTGTGCATTGCACACAATAGTAGAGAGATGCACTTCGATTACTACGAAGAGCGAGCGAGAGAGAGAGAGAGAGAGAGAGAGAGAGAGAGAGAGAGAGAGAGAGAGAGAGATGAAAGTAGCGAAACAGACAATATCATGAGCAGCCAGTTGTGCCAAGGCAAGAATGGGATAGTAAGAAAAACAAATAGTAAACATTTCGTTTCATTATACGTAGCGTAGTGTACAAATACATGCGCACACGAGCCGCATTGGGCAATAGCAACATTGCTCGCAGTTTGAATACGACACACAAAATTCATGAGACGAGTCACACGTAACGCACACATGCAGACAGCACCAGGCACACACTCACACACAATCTGGCCTACTGATGAGTGTGATGAAATGAAAAAAAAAAGCAGCAACGGCTACGACGACGGCGACGACAACGACAACAACAACAACAACAACAACGTCGATGAGAAATACACAACACACGGTCGTATGTACGGCTCTCATGACTACATCAATTCGTGTTCGCAAGCATAGCATTTATTCAACTTGTACCTATCGCAACGATCACACGCGGACCGTTTTAGAGTCGACAGTGTTTTATATACAAATCCCAACAATTTTTTCTTACTATTCGAGTGTACTACATCGTTCATTCGATTTCGTTTCATTTTGATTGAAACCAATTATCTGCTTTTATATAACATACAGACCAATGGAAAAATTGAAATAGAATTTCTAACCGAAACTTAGACAAATAAACAGTGTGTAATTTTTCCGAGAGAGAAATTCGAGTAGAAATAATGTTATTTCATTTCTGTTCAAGTGTTTGAAAGCTAAACCGTTTTGTGTCAGTTTTGTCAATTCAGTCAGCTACAGAATTGAGAAATTAGAACATCAGTGTGGGCAAACAAAACGAGATTAATTGCCAAAATTATAAATACAATTGCAGAGAAGCGAGAGATTTTCATTTTTGTGAAATAAATAAGGAGAAAAAAAATATCAAAAGTTCAAGTTCCACTAAATTGGTGTGTTAAAACAACAGTAATAGAAGAAGCAAAAGAGAAAAATCTTAAGAGAAGAGTCAACTAGAAAATCGAGCACCAGATTTTTAACGTCAGAACGGAAAACATAAATCAAAAAAAAATACGATACTAAAAGAGAACCAACGACAAAACCGAACCAAGTAACATAACAACCGAGAAGTGCATTTGACATAATAAATTGGGAAGAAAAATTAAAAGGTTTTTCCTCCTCAACTGATAAACGAAACGAAAGAAAAAGAATAACGAAGCCAGCACAGTTCTATCCAAAGAACTCTCCGATTGGATTAATTTGAATATACCCGAATCCATTTAATTTCAATACAGCCACTTGATTATACATTCATTTTGGATTTTTTCGATTGCATTTGATATCCGATATTCCGAATGGTTATGTCAATCGTTAAATGTTGAAAATAAAAAAGAAGCATTTGTGTTTGTGTGACGACGAGAAATTTCATTGAGGAGCAACACCATTCATTGGTTGTATTGTGAAAGTTTTCGAGCATTTCCAGCGGTGGCGCTCGTTTGGAATTCGAATTGACCGAGCTTGTCGCAAGTGAACAAACTAGTGAAATGAAAATGCGAATCAAAAGAGACTCACCATGCTTAGTGTTAAGATTCATGCCATTAGGTAAGTGTTGTTTTATCTTCTTCAGTTTTTTTTTTTTGGTTTTCTGTTCCAGCCAACGATCATTTATATTAGAAAGGGCTTAGATTTATTTTTCGACAATGCCAACCAAACCACTTGAATTCTCTTCATTAATTGAACAAATGAAAACCGAAAATGATAACATCCGATCATCTCTTGTGTTGCTGTTTTTTTCCCAACAATATTTCAAGTTGCATTGCAACGAGGCACAAATTTTTCGGTGTTTGTCTGTATTTCTTTTCTCGCTCCGATGTTGGTCTGTGTCTATGTTTCATTTTGTGTATGCTAGTCTCTGAATATATGTAAATTGTGTTTAGAAAATGACCATTGGTGATGTTCCATTCAATCAAACCCAATGCTTGTCAACTCGAATATCTGGCGTTATTGACTAAATTGAAACGAACAAATTCAACGAAATTGAAGTACAATTCAAAGAAGCAAAGAACAGACGAAAAATAAAAGGAATATGAATTCAGAAATTAAAAAAAAACAGACAACATTGACTACAGCACAAAATCATCAGTAGTAACAGCAACAGCAACAGCAACATCGAGAGAGAGAAACAAAAATACAACAACAACAAAGATGTAAATAACGCAGATGATGATGATGTATGACTCAGCCGCAATATATTTCATCGTTTCAATATATTTCACTCTTTGGGCTCTCGTTTCTCAAGAGGCCGCATATATGTATGAACGCGCGTTATACACAATACTCGCGCGAAACACATACCATATTTATAGTATCGAGTAGCGCGTTTTTTTTCTCTTCTCATATTCAATCTTCTCTCTTCAGTGCGCTCAATGTGATGAACGCGATGTGAGTACTTTATAGACGAATACCTGATGTTAAGGACTCATACATTGTTAGAGCAAAAGAGTGCTTGATAAATAGACACAGCATAGCTATTCACAGAGAAACAAGAAAAAATGACTTTCATCTCGGTATAATATGTATGGTCGGTACCGTTTCTTGGCGAAGCATATGTTCGTTTCTTTCTTGGCAGAAATGCGACAACGACAACGACAACGACAACGACAACGACAACGACAACGACA
>NW_022601467.1:3174088-3339258 GCF_009176505.1 Sitodiplosis mosellana
ACGACAACGACAACGACAACGACAACGACAACGACAACGACAACGACCAAATGTGATTTGATTAGGCAATTGTTGAACTGAAGTACGGCTACCCACTTGACGTGTGGCCACCAGTATCGAATGAATGTGTTTTACGACCTCAAAAGTCTATTGGACTCATTATCGGCCGTATCAATTGTTCAATTTCATCAATCACGTAGAAGAACCAATTGGCTAACAAATTTTCCTAAAATTGAAATCAGGCAAAATTGTGAAAACAGCGATAACAACATACATGCTTATCACGACAAATAGAAATCACTCGAAACAAAAAGTGGTTCCCGTGTGACGTGTATCGACTTTATTTCATTCACAACAACAACAACAACAATAGCAACGAAAATATCGACAGCGATGCATATGTCTTTTATTTCGTTGTGAGCCGAAAAATTTCGGGTGCAAGAACACACAAAAGGCTGCATTCATATATGCAGGATATATCAAAAGTCAAATAAATACTTTGTCTTGTTTGCTTATTCATGAAATTGCTAAACTTGTGCTCGTTTGCTTCGATTTTTTTCTTCTCTTCATTCGACTGTGTGTATGTGCTGATTCGAAAATAATATTGGCTGTTGTTATTATTATGAAAATAAAATTGTTCAATTAGCCAAATGAGTCATTTGCCAAAGTGTCTGTCGTGTACGAATCTGTGAGCAAAAAGAGAGACAGCACAGCACACTCGCGCGCGCGCGCTCACGTTCACGGTAATACTTGAAGAATCAACAGGAAAGAAATATGCAAATAAAAGTGAATATGTCACGTGAACAGTTTTGCACGTCGTGCTTATTGTTGTTTTTTTTTCTCTCACTGTTGAATGTGTCCATCCAATTTATGAATCATAGGGCATTAAAGCATAATGCAATATCTGGCCGTTTTAACACACAAATATCGGACAAGAAAAGATTGAATGGATTTCGAACGACATTTTTTCTGCTTGGCTTCGCATTCTTCAATTGGAATCCAAGGAATACATTATTTGAATGCGATTGTTTTAATGGATTTCTATGGAAATTTGATCAAAATACAAATGTTCAAAAATTAGAGCCCATTGTCTTCAAATTTTCGATGACAAACACACATTACCGGCATACGGAGGGGACAAAATCAAGAAATCAAAGTCGCAAATCGTTGTTGTGGTTTTTAAAAAAAAAAAAAAACTTTCTTTGCTACTAGCATTACACATATACCAGCCATTTGTATTTCCATCCAACTATACACATGTTATTGTCGCTACTACCGTGCTACCGTTTAATTTTCGTTATCGATAGTGACCGTTTGCTCGTCTCTATTAACGGCCGATTTTCTGTGCGTTTTTTTGTTGTTGAAATTTTTATCATGTACAAACACAAGTACACAGACACACACTTTTGCCTGGTGGTGTTTTTCTTTTAATGAATAAACTGCACGCACATTGAACAAAATATAAGCACTTGGCTGGCGATACGTTTTTGTAGTTGGAAGCGGTCGTGGCCACTTTCATAGAACGGCATACAAATTAAATGGTGCACGATGCTATTTTACATGTAAACCATATGAATGCACTCACATTTGTACGATGCGGTATATTTTGTTTTAACGTTGTGTGTGCGCGCATTTGTATCTCCTTCTATTGCTTGTATCTCTAT
This sequence comes from Sitodiplosis mosellana, assembly GCF_009176505.1. NCBI lineage: Eukaryota > Metazoa > Arthropoda > Insecta > Diptera > Cecidomyiidae > Sitodiplosis > Sitodiplosis mosellana. The sequence goes on from NW_022601467.1 coordinate 3,175,753, forward strand.
TGTGTATGTTTTACAGCAAAGCTTTGTGGCGTTTTTTTTTCTACTCTCATTCTCTCACTCACTCGCTGTGTCTATTTATCCACATTTCGTTTCCTCTGTTTCATATAATTGTTACAAATGAATTAAACCGCAAGTTGTATGAACGACAATGAGTCATACGGGTTATGTGCATTGTTTTCATGAGAGGAATATAGGCATACGTTTCAGTTTTTTATTTCTCCTCTCTGCTGTCGTTCATGGTGACAGACTCTATTTTAGAAGAAGATGAGTGCTTATTTTTTTCGTGTATGCTTTGGATTTTAAATTCATTCATTCGTTTTGGTGTTAATACTTGACTAAATCCATCATGGAGGCGGAAAGTATGAGCGCGCGCCCGCGTGTGTGTGTATGTGTGTTTCGATGGTCAGAAATGCAGTCATTAAACCATGGTTTAGGTGTTGCTCACACTCAATTCGGCCGAACTTTACTTTGTACTTGAATTGTTTGGTCGTTGTTGTGTGCAAAGACGTGCCTACAATAACCTGATGTGTCATCCAAACACGTGTAAAATCCAACTTTCTTATCATTATTATGACTAAAGTCATCTATTAAACAGATCGATGAAAAAAAAAACAAACAACCGTTTTGGGCATGCCTTGCCAGTAATTCCAATGAATTATTTGATGAGAAAACTACTTTGCATTTGCACCCGAATGAAACATCAGTGAATTGTTTGATGCGCAAACCACCAAGGTTATGAAATGTAATTTAAACTAAGAAGGCATATTCTCTCTCTCTCTCGAAATGTAGGCTTGTTTCAATATTTGTTGTTTCTATTTTTTTGGAATTTAAGACAAAAGAATTCGGCGCACAAAACCACGTACAACAGCATCGCGCTGGCTCAGTACGAAAAACCACAGCACTAGTGCGTATATAGACACGGTACACACAAAGAGAGCAAGAGAGAGAGATAGAGGAAGAGAGAATAAACGAACAAAGGGACAATCGTGTGACTCGTTCAAGAGGAAATTCATATTAGCGAGGGAATATGCACCAACCAAATAAACACAAACAACAGACAGTACACGATTTAAACATTTGCATAGGCAAGCCAATTTTCCGTATCAACACCGGTCATTAGCAATTTGCATGTGGTGCAAAATAATCACTGTATATCACCTTACTGAATTTCAATTTTGGGGGTTTTCTCATTTTGGTTTTCGGTCGGTCGTTTGGTTTGTGTTTGTATTTTTCTGCCGACACAATAGAAAAATACAATAAAAACGCAACGGCTTCCGCTTATAAACAACAGCATAGACATGTTCATTCAGCCAATTAAACGTGTGAAAATGACAATATCAATGAACGAAACCTCCCCCCCTTTCGAAACAAAAACCAGTGAAAAATGTTCAGTCTGTTTTTTTCGATCGCTTCTTTTAAACGGTTTGCATGCGAAATATGTACATATTTATTCGAATGCAAACACACAAATTTAGTCGAAATAAAAAACAATTGTGTGTGCGATTTTTTTCCCTTCAGCAAAATGTTTAAACAACGAACACGTTGGAATACGATTCATATCATCATCATCATCATTATCATCGATAGACACACACACGCATACGCATACATTCATTAGATTTGGCCGAATGATGTTTTGATTGAATTGTTAGCTCATTCCAATGAGCAATTATTTTTTATTTTTGCGGTTGAATAAACTGAAAAGTTGTACATGATGTCATGATGTGTGTTTCATTCCTATAGCGAATCTCTGGTGCGAGCACAATGGAAACTAAAACTAAATGAGGAATAAAGTACACACACTGAGAGAGAGAGAGAGAGAGGGATCGCAGAAATTGTGTGTGTGTGATTGGTTTCTGTAAACGGTCAATAATTTGTAAACAAATTATGACTTTAAATGTTTATGACTGTTTTGTTGTGTTCTGTTTGAGTTTCCATCAATTAATCTCTTTCTCAATTGCGATGACTAAGCGCCATTCACTCGCGACGATGGAAGAGTATCAACGAGCAGCTCACACATACACACACACACACATTAGCCAATTTGTGGAACAGACGAGAGAGAGAGAGAGAGAGAGAGAGAGAGAGAGAGAGAGAAACATAAATGCGCTATGTGTGTGCATCGTGTGCATAAACGATTGCATTTGGTGTGACTTAGACACAAATGCATTTTCGATGGCCAAGCCCAGAGTGAACTGTGTACGATGCTTCGATATATTTCAGTATAAATATTGTATGTGCTGTGTCGGCAACAATTTTCTTGAAATGTACGGCAAATTCAATTAAAGTTCATTCAAATTGGCGACGTAATCAAATGCAAGACGTGGAATAGCAGCAACAACAACAACGGCCAAAGTACTCGATTCATTTTTTGTTGGAAAATTATGAGCACCATGCAAATGGCGACCTTCACTTTACATCTCTCACAATGTTTGTACTCGAATTGCATCCTGCGATGACTCAACACCACTACACATACACACATACCAAATGCCACAGCAAGTTGCTTTAAATTATGTGCAGCTTGCAACAATCGATTGTGCGTATTGGTGTGAGTAAGTGGCAATGTGTGTATGAGTGTTCGTTCGGATTCCAAACCGAACGAACGATTTGGACAATGTGCGTGAGCACAGATGCAAAGGTACACAGCATATTATGAAAGGTGTACGCGCGAATGCCAAGACAAACCATTCTCGCTCTCTCGCTCGCTCTCTCTCTCTCTCTCTCTCAGGTATTTATGGTTTGAGTCTATTTTAATTCAAGACATATTCATGCAGGGGCTACAACCAAGTGACTGGCGTGTTTCTATCATCTTCTGACAGTAGTGCACAGCATAACGCCATTAATACCAAATATCCAGCCACGCTGCAGTCGCACCAACAACTACAACAGCAACGGGATGGAATAAAAAAAGAGAGGAAAAAAATAACGATATTTGCGATTCACTTCGGATATACATTCTTTTATTATTAAAACACAGCCATCCGACTATTGATGCTGCAAAAACATTGCCGCTTTCGAATCGATGCCAGCATGAAAAAAAGAAGCAAGCAACAAGTTTTATCTTGTGTACCATGCCGCTGAAGTTATTCGATTCTGTCGTTCAGTTGTTGTAATTTTTTTCTTTGCCTTCTTCTGCGTTGTGTGTATAGTTTTATTTCGTCTTCTACAGCCCAACACTTCGACTATCTTTAAGCGGTGTACTCATTTTTCCCCTTTTCCATTTTCAAGCCATCAACTATCTATTTATTCTTGCTTTTTTGGCATCACGATTTAGTAATGTGCGCTCTAGATGCCTGCATTTTTGAACGTCTATTTGTAATGTATCCATTGCTATCGGTATTATTGTTATTTTAATAAATGCCATTCGAAAGTTTAACGTCACTTGGCTGGTCCTTGTTTCATTATTCTCTCTCTGTGTCTCTCTGTCTCTGTCTGTGTAAATGTATGTCTTTGGTGCATTCTCTGCACACGAAATTGGCAAGTAAAGCGGTAATTTGATATGAACTAACGAATATCACCCGAAACATCGTCCAACACATTTTTATTTTTGGTTTGTTTGGTGTGTACAATAAAAATCGACCCGAAATAAAATATAAAAATAAATAAATAAAACAACTAAAATACTCATGGTCTGGCTGGTGTTCAATGCGATTCAAAGTCTCGATGTAAATGCACTTTAAATTCCGATGCATTCATACATATTTCATTAATGAATTATTAGTACAGTTGGATTTTATGGCCATAGTTGGAATGTGATTCAGTTATTGCATGACATAAAGCCAATTAAGAGTAGAATAACCATCAATTGGAGGGAAAAATGGCTTCAACGGGCCTTTGAAATCGTAGAAAATAAGAAAAATGGCTGGGTTTTGGTGTGCGCCGCCATGAATTACATTCGAAGAAAAAAAAACGACTAAATGAACAACAATAATAGAAGAAACACAGAAAATGTAAAAAAAACGGTCACTCGACTCAGACACTCACATTTCCAAATCAGAAATGCAAAACTATTCCACATTGTTGAAGCCCTAAGCGAATCACAGAAATGAGGAAAAAAGAAATGACAACAGCAACTGCAAAAGCACACATTGAAAAATGCTAATGAGAAAGTCATGAGCAAACAAAGTGATTTGCATACTGTGGTAAAAGGTTATCATGTGTCGTATGGATGGACACAATATATCCAAAAGAATTGCCCCATTGCAAAGCGAAAAGAATTATTTTGTAACGTTTTGTGCATTTTTGTTCACTCTGTTTGACCGGACAAACCAACGGCATTTAATCTGTGATTCAATGATGTCTTTGCCTATTTTCGACTAACAATTCATTTACGAACTTTGCAACACAAATTCGATGCAATTTATTTGGTGTTTCAAAAGTTCAAAACATATCGATATGGCACAATGAAACCCATCCATATGGACATAGACATCAGAATATTCAAGTAGACAGGCATCAATTGAAACCAAATGAAAATTGATTTAAATTTGAAATGAACATTTTCAACGATTTTCAACGTTTAACGCTAATGGTTCCGATTGTTTTTTGACTCTATTCCAGGAAATCACAAAGATTACAATAAACAACGACACAAAGAACCACAGTCACCATGTGAAGAATCAATAATTCCCCCTGGTTCACGAGTACCATTGGCCAGAAGCTGTTCTAGTCCCGCTGCTACATACGGTAAGTGCATACACTTCTCTGAAAATATCATAAAATTTAAATTATTTTGGTTTTTAATTTCCGTTGTGACAATCAAGGCGAAAAAAAAAATTCTGTTGATTTCATGGAATTCTATTTTTTCCTCAATGCGTACAATTCGAAACGTACGTTTACCGCGATAGCCGAAAATTTCCGCAATATCACGACTTTTGCACTCTTGATTCAAGAAAATTGTGCGTACTTTAATCGGAATTAGTGTGGTTGGGGGAGAGTACGAATTCAGCATCAATTTCACTAGAAAATGGCTTTATGCGATAATAAGTGGTCGTTTGTTACTTTCTGTGGCTTAGACGCGTTCAATGAAACAAATGGAATATCATTATGCGATATGAATTATTGGCAGCCCTCAATTCGACAAACGGCGACGACGATGAATGCACGGATCCATAGAATATGCAACCAAAATGCAACTAAATCAAAAGACCGCACAATAAGTGTCGTATGACTTCATTTTGCGTGCTCGCCGTAAATACACTTGGTTGCCTTCTTTATTTTTTGTTGTTGTTGCTATTCTCTGTCTTCAGCACCCAATTTATTCTATAGTATGAGCGTGAAAGCGCGATCGCGGGCGCGCGCGCGTAATTTTTTGTGTCTATATTTCAAATTTCTTGAAATGGAAGTGCTGTTTTGTTTCGATTCGCAACAATTTGCTGGATGGTTGTGTATAATAATCTATCTACTCGTTGTTATAGTGGCAAAATACGTGGGCTACATGTTGTCGCATGTGTTTTTTTCTTTTGATTCTTTGAACGTTTGTTTCAGTTCGTTTTGTTTTGTTTTCACTGGATTTTGCTCGATACGATGCTTGCGCTTCGCTTGCTTTTTCTTTTCTTTTTTTTTGTTAATTCGATTATGAATTTTTGCCTTGTTCATAAGAGTGTGTGTGTGTGTTTCTGTGTTTTCGATTGTTGAGTTTATAAGTGCGTATCGGTACAAACTGTTGAAAGCGCTCAAATTACTCATTCCAGTAGCCGTATACTATGCACACGTTCGGTTTACGAGCAAATCACATTTAAATGAAGCCAGGCGATGGTGTGACCAAATACGACGGAAGAAGCAGAGAGAAGCCGACAATAACAATCAAAAAAATACAACGCACACTCACATAAACAAAATGGCACACACGAAAGAGAACTGAGAAAACGATAACGAATAAAACGCAAGAAAAAATTCATTCATAAAAATATTTTTTTTAATATCCAACCAAATTGTTCATCGCATTATCGCGATCAACTTCCTTTTGAGGAACAAGTGCTTTTTTGTGGTTGTTTCGCTTCAGCTCACATACTGCCGACAAATTCATTGTTTTTTTTCTATACTAAACTTATCTCCCTAATATTTTGATATTGTACGTTTCTCACTCTGGCTCTATGTACACTTTATTTTTATAAATATGTTGCCCTTATTTTACTCTTGAGATATTTATTATCAAGACCAAAATCTAATTACATTCCAAAAGTATGTGACACATTCTAAAAATATTCACAGAGTACGATAAAACAACATGGAAAAAGGAAGCTGATAATAGTTTTTGACATTGTATGATTTGAAATGAAATGAATGAATGGAAAAAAAAATAAATGTCCGGTCAGATGACATTGGAATGGTGCTTGTTGCGCAAATGGCTGAGAAATCGCGAGTTAGAGAAAAAAAGCGAAAAGAATGAGAGATGATGTTTCGCCAAATATTTGCATAAATATTGAAATTGGCCGAAAGCTGAGACGCCATCAACTCCCCCGCTTCACTTTGCACATCGCTGTGAATATTTGTGAATGCCCATTGATTGACCTGCCCCCGAATCGGACGTAATAATTTTTCACGTTCGTTTTTCTTTCTCGTTTGTTCGCACCATCAACGCTTTTATGTGACATAAATAAAGCAAATTATGAATTTTGTGCGTTGCATTTTTCGGGAGTTATTTTTAAACGAATTTTTTTTCCGCCCATCTCTTTTGCATTTACGATCCAATTCTCGGTCGCTTTTCTTTTGTCAAGTTGCTGCAAGTACACATTTAAATAAATAAATAAGGCGAATTGGTGTTGTATGTCTTTTTGTATTCATTTATCGTACATACCGATGAACACTAGAAAAAGACGATTATTTATACATTTAAATGAGAGGGAAAAAAATATGAGTTAATTGTTAATTTGTGGCAAAATGGTTTCGCCAAATACACATCAGTCAGTCAGACAGAATGTCCGGTCATATGATGAGCTTACGTCAAATGTTTCGACCAAAAACCATACACTCACACTCACACATCGAATGGTGGCTTCGTTTTCTAAATGGCTGATTTGCAATTAAGCGTCGTGATCACTGAACCATGTCTATTTTGTGTGGATGTCACCCAAAAGAGAGAGTGAAGACACAAAAACACTCTGACAATGCGATCCATTTATCTAAGAGAAAAGCCGAATTAATGTCTTTCTCTTGACGCAAGATATTTCTGTTTGTTCATCGTAGCAAGATTCCTCTCGACACATCACTCGTAAAATGCATTTGCCATCAAAAAATTTATTTTGAGAATTTTTTTTTATTCGTCGTCTTTGATTGACGTAATTTCGGCGGTGTTTGAATCATCGTGTTTGGCCGCCAGGTGAATGTTCTGCGGTGTCCTTTCGATTTAATGATCGCTCTTTTGCTCGCATCATGACTAATCAGACAATAAAATTGCATACGAAGCGATGTGCGTGCGGATTTGAGCGTTGATCATGAACATCGCGAACCGTTTCGAACAACTGTGCGAACAATTTACCGAATATTAAAATCTGTAGCTGAAAAAAATATATTCCGCGATGAAACATAAATGCATTTTTTTCCGATGCTGATCAACATCAAGTTCTATGCAAAGAATTACCGTCATACACGTAACTCATTTGTACTTTGTCTTAACAATGATTCATATACTCGACTACGTCGAACGAATGAAATTTTTTTTCCAATGAAACAATGCAGAAACTCAAGAAAACTGAAAATGAAGGCAGAAAAAAAAACCTGTCAAAAATTCCATGCGACCTTCTGAGCGATCGTCAAACTGCAGTGAGTCAAGGCGCCGCCAAGTCAAAAATGGCTTGAATCAAATTAAAAAAAAAACTGGTGAATATATCAGAGCGCCAGTCATTGATAAAACCTGATAAGAATCATTTTTTATCATGCGTTGTATATGTTGTTTATGTTTCTAATGCTATTTGAATTCATTTTATCAGCGATTTTTACAAGCCGTGAATAAGCCGTTTGGTAGGACTAATTTAACGTGTGATAAATTGCCGTATGTACAAACTTGATCCCGATAGAAAACTTCATGTACGGAACATTTCAAAAAAAAAATTGAATTACAATTTCAAGTACTAATATAACGAACAAATACAACAAACAGACGAAGGAAGAATGAAGAGAAAAAAAAACAACACTAGCCATTATATAATGTTCTTATTGCGGCGTGTATATGCTATATATGATATATATAGACAGCGCCCGATGTTATACAGATAAAATTGTGAATATCACAAGAGTTGTTGTATAAAAAATAAACAAACACCAATGAAATAACAACTGTTAACACAATTACAGAGTATGTACTCGACAAAAAGCAGGAAAAAGAGAGCGAGCGAGAGAGAGAGAGGGGGGGGGAGTAAGAGAGAGAAAAGCAAAAGCTAGGGGAGTAATCAAAGAAGCCTCAAATTAACAAAGCTCGTCAAATAATTCATGAATTGCTTCAACCATTTTCGAAATTCGTGCAGCCCAAAAATGATGAATAAATAGATTGACATACGACAACCAATAACAGCAACAACACCAATACAAAGTATAAGGCAAAACAGTGAAAAAAATGTAACACCAACTAATATAAATCGGCTGCGTACAAACAGTTTGTGTTTGGACTTGAATAAATTGATAAAAAGCAGATATGTATCGTCAAATACGACAAATTACAATACTGTGTACATTATACACGACGAAAAAGTAAATAAAATACAACACGAAAAAAAAACGCAACACATTGAAGACAAGAATGCCGATCCGTTGAATTGAAGTACAGCGCGTGAAACTTCAATTCCATATTCTGTTTCAATCAGTGTATGGATAAGATACATGTTTTAAACATTGCAATATAAAAACAGTCCATCGAATCGATTCATAACCAAGCCGAATACTATACACTCATATAGATATATGAACGTTTTGGAATATGATCGCGCATCGTTCGCACATACATATACCGAACGAAAATGTGTGGATGAACGAAGCAGAAGAATATGAGAGAGAATCAGAACAAGCGTACAAACTACTCTCGAGAATATGCTGAAAGATAAAGTTGTGTGTACACATTATGACTCACTCGCTAAATATACAGATAGTAATTAAATTCAAGCATATGCACACAATTTCGTAGACGACGACGACGACGACAACAAACGGCTCTATAGCAACATGCGGATGTTTAAAATGCTTCGAATGAACGGCGCTGCGAAATGGAAATGTTCAGTCGTCATTGATGATAGTATGCGAAATTTCAATGAGAAGTGAAAAAGATACTTACACAAGCTGCATGAGAAAAAAACGCGAAGAGAAAGAATAAGAAAAGAGATCGTTTTGCGGCGATCTGCAAGATGTTGAATGTCTGGCTGGAAAATCTTCGCCGGGATTGATAGTATGTTCATTATGTCGATATCCGCATGCATACAGGCTTGGATATTTTGGATTTGAAAACAGTTGTTGCTCTGTTTGTTTACTATTAAAATATTGTTTTTTTTTCTCGCCCGTTCGTTTGTTCTTACTTACTACACTTTATCAGCCATCCACTGTGTTCGGCGAATATGTAGTTATTTAAATATATGCACAGAGATTATATTGCGCAGCGAGCGCACGTCCATCCGAAATAAAAACACGGGCTGTACACATACGAATCCACTAGATACCGATTTGCATAATTAGAATTACTAAACGCTTTTAATCAGCGCTCTCTTGCCGAAGCCGAAGTTGAGAATAAATTTTGGATTACGAGGCAATTGGATGCGCGTTGTGTATCAATGGTCATGGGGATAACGATAAATGTTGATTAAACGTCCGGAAGGAAAACGATATGATAAAGCATCCAATGGCCTTAGCAACTTTCATTTCAGCACATTTTTTTTTTCTTGCTCTGTAATTCAATCCACCAAAAAACTGATTTTATTTCATTTGTGTTTTTGTGAACTGATTAAGCGAAAAATTCATTCCACCAAGGCGAAAGCAATTTTGTATCGTGACGCATTGTTCTATTTTGTGCATTGTATTGTCCTTTCATCTTTTCTGTGCCATCACTTCAACACCAATTATTATTGCACACAATTCATCAAACGATGTGAGATGCGATGTCTTGTGGTGTCACTCGCATACTTACACATGCCTAAACTGGGCAACGCGTGTGCACTAATTAAATTCTGTTTGTGACAATGTTCTCTCTCCTCTCGTCCGATTCGCATTCATGCCAATTGAAATCAATAGAAGTTTTTATTGTTTTCGGATCGAAATCAATGACCGAAAAGCGACCAAAAACGTTTTAATGGCAATGAATCAATAGTTAACTATTGCATGTGACGTAAACTATATATACGAAACCCTCTAACTGCTCTGATCTCGAGATATTGCGTTTCACGCTTCAATGGAGCCAACGACGAATTGTCGCACACACAGCGAGAAGCAATGGTGGAAAAGAAAAATTGATGCCGGAAAAATGTTAATGTATTGGCAGCAATAAAAATGGAAAATATGTCACTTGCAAGAGTGAGTAGTTGTAAGAACCAAAACGGAACAATTACAACAACAGCCACACGTATACATATCGTTTATTTTTTGTTCGTTTGAGTTTTGGTGCACGACTTCCATTTTCAAAATTGCCACTTACAATTTGAACGTCGTTGCATCATTGTGACTATGTGTTGGTTGGCATGTATTTGAAGCTGAATCATCAGACTGTCTTATAGTATCCAAGTGGTGATTCGCTCGCATAATGTAATCCACACGCAGACCAGCTGCACTTAATGGCATGCCATCCACTAAAAACCATCCAATTCAAGTGGTGTGCACGTAATTTTGCTGGCCGTGAAGCGAGCAGCCTCTGCAAAACTACAGAGTGGCAAAATCCCACAAACTTTTTGATTGTTTACATCTGCTAGATGTGTGTGTGTGTGAGTTGCACTTTGCACATACGGAACAATTCATGGTTGAGTATATCGAGAGAAGATAAATGACAAAACCAATTGAACGATATGTTTTCGACACAGAAATGAATGCATGTAAGAGAGAACGGCACCCCTCATGCACACCGTGTGCTAAATTATCTGAATCGTTTATTTTTCAGCGTTCACTAATTAAATTTCATTCAAACATTCTGGTTTGCCAATTGTTCGGGTGAATTAAAGCTAATCAGTTTTGACACCCTCGAAACCCACACACAGCGAAATTGCCATTTAATTTGAATGATACATAAATTAACTAGTCTTTCACTCTGAGAAATTAGATTTCATCCGACTAATCTTCTTTTGCTTTTGTTTTTGTCCATTTGCCAGATATCGAAACACATCCTGCATCCACAGTATTTCCATTTTTGTTGCTGGGGAATGGACGTGATGCGGTCGATCCAACAAGTGTTGGTGCAAATTGTGTATTAAATGTTACCTGCCAACCGAACTCAAAACCATACCCAGGCCTAGAATACAAACAAATACCAGCCAGTGACACACCACACCAAAATATCAAACAATACTTTCAAGAGGCCTACGATTTCATCGGTAAGTTAAACGTTTTTGGATTTTATACGTTTCTTTATTGGAAAACCATTTCTGTATTGCTCTCCGAACAAAATCGCTTGGTTTCATTATCATTTTGTTCATTGTACAGCAACTGCCAATGAATTTATTGTAGATGGCATTCAGTACAATTTTCAGTTTGTTTAAGCTCTTTTATTTTACTCTCTTTTAAGTATCATATATATATGAAGCGAATGAAATGCAGGAAGTGCATAAGAATCAGGAATCAGAATCAGATTGCTTTGCATATATTTTTCGAAAAGTGGTTGTAATCAGTAGTTTTTTTGCATGTTAAACTATGAGTATGAGTATCAGAATAAAGAGCGTACATACACTCAAGGATATCCTCTCGTGAGCACAATCATGTGCTGTGATCGAACGAGAAAAAAAAAAACAAAACAAAATTCTTGAATATGCCGGAAACCACTAAATAAGGAATGGGAAAAAAATAAGTAATTTTTCGCTCGGTTTTCGTTCGCTTGTTTTGCATCGGTTCAATTGTTTGGTTAACAATGTCGTAGAGAATTTTAAACAAATGAGAATATTTGAAAATGCGCAAAAAAATAGCGAATATTCAATGAGCCGTAATGCTAATGTGACAAAGTGCCAAAACTGAAATCTATGCAAGTTGAAATGAGGAGGAAGACAAGATCAAGACAAAATACAAACGATAGATACAACTCACAACACCGATGGAATCGATTTTAAAATTCATCTCGGCGAATAATTTTCAAGTGCAAATTTGAATTTAATTCAAGGTTACTCTGTTTGAACAGCGAATATCGTCATTCGGCACGGCACGACCGAATGTGTGTACCGCTCGTGTATTCTACGACACTAATTTGGCTACTAAAATGCAAATATACGCCGTTCAGAAAAAAAAGACGACTCTCAGTCGACTACCAAACAAAAAATGTGTATCAATACTCGTAATTCTTGTCTCAGTTGTGCCGTCAAGTTGTGTATTGACTCAAGAATCGAATTTATATTGCACATCCTACCTTAATGATTCGTCCAAAAACGAAAGAATAAGCAAAAAAAGCAGATTAAAAAATATCGCCAAAGAAGCGAACATCGCCATTTTTTTGTGCGTGGCTCGGTCAAAATGTTGCATAAATACGATGCACCTGTTCCCCATTTCGACATTGCCTGTTGCCGCTGCTGCTGCTGCTGGAGAAAATGAAATGAAGGAGGAAAATAAAACGAACGCTAGACGGTTCGTCAAAGATTCACGGTTGATAATAATATAATAAATGGTTGAAAGTAAGGTCTTTTCGGCCATAAGATGATCGGCTATTAACCGAGAAGTTGGTCGTTAGCACATTCGATGATGACGCATACATTGTGCATGCTAAAAATAAGCAAATAAACGCGCGATACAACTAAATCCTGTGACAAACCGCCGCCGCTTGCTGCAAGTAATGATTAGCGATGTGTTGCCTTGCATGGGAACAAAAATCAAGCACATTCCAAGATTCTCTCTCTCTCTTTCATCATCATCATCTTCACTTTCTTATCAGTTTGCTTTGGTTTGGTGATTACCACTGAGCCAAAAAGACAACAACAAAAGCTACGTTTTTGGCAGTGACCGAAAAAAAAACAGTCACACACATACACGACATAATTTATTTATTTAATAAAGCAATAAGGCAAAACCGGTTATGAGATTTGATTCGTATTCAACGCTTCTTTCTATCGCATTTTTTAACATATTCGTCGTCGACGTCGTCAGTTCATATACATATAGTTTGTTTTTTTTTTGTTTTAATTGTGTGTATTCCATTTCTGAATATATTCAGCTGGATTTGTGTGACTCTCCGGCAACGATCAGGTGGGTTGAGTCATAGTCACTTTTAAAGAGCGTATTGCATACCATAAACAATATAACTGCTATTTTGGAAATGATCGCCTGAAAACGAAAACAGAAACAAAAACTCCAACCAATTTTTCGCGATGAAGAATCGACACTTTGGCAAATGATGATGGTTAAAACCCATCAACACACACACACACACACAGGCAGCAACATTTTAAAATATATATGGTTCAATCGTAAAAATATTGGCCTTGCACTTCATTCATTGAATGAAACCAAAGTTACCATTGATGAAATGCACGCAAAAAATTAAAAAAAAACGACGTTTAAAATGGAATTCAACCGAAAGGCGTGTGCACTCATTGGATATTAAAGAAAAAGAAAAGAGTTTCTCACTTCCACCGTTTGGCAGCAGTTCATTGCTTTCAATGGTCGAGAAATAAAAAGCAACAACATAAATCAACTGAGTGCGATATGTTCGTTGTCCCAATTAGATTTTGGCTCATTATGCACGCAATATACGCGCGGTCGTTCCTTTCTAAACAACTGCATTCATGAGTCTTTTCAGAGTATGACGAGCGAGCGCGCGCGATTTGATCGAAGCAATTGGACGAGTGTGTACGTTAGATTTCGTTTCGATGCACGATTGAGCATTCCATTGTTGCCATTTGCTGTTCGCTCTCTCTTGCTGTAAAATTGCAAATACGAGCAAAAAAGGCCTAGTATTTTGTGCTTCTCTGCACGTATTCGCTGGCTGCAAAGGTATTCACGCAACAAAATGTAACGAAATAGAGGTGAACAGAAATCGTTGAACGAGAGAACAGCAACAGCAGCCGCCGCGCATAAGCAAACTCACACGTAAAATATGTGGCTGTGGCGGTTTATTGTCGCATTCTTTTCCACACATTGTCCAGCCCAAATGCCCAGTCTCTCGCTCTATCGTGTTTGCGTCGACAAATATTATTCCAAAGCCCGTGTTGTGATACTGTTGTTGTAGCCGTTAAGTCTTTGGCTGTGTTATGTGTGCGTATGTGTCTGTGTTTGTGTCGTTCATTTAACAGTTTGTAATGGCATATAAAATGACCTTTAGCTATAGCGTGACGTCATACCAAAGGCCGTATACTCGAAAACTTGTATTTGAATTGCAAAATGAGCTCGAAGCTCTCAAATGCGCGTTCGTTCGTTCGTTCATATCAACGGCGCTATATTCGCTCTCTTTGCCTACAAATACCAATGCAACGACCGAAACGAAATAACAACATCGACAACACGCACACACACATGTCCAATGGCATAGTTAGAGCAACAACATTAAAGCCAAAGAGCGAACGAAGCGAGCGAAGATACAAAAAAAAAAACAAATGTTTTTGGAAAGGGAAGCACATAAATACAGCATTGTTTTGTGTCACAGCAAATGATATGAGCAGCGCATGAATAAGTAACAGAGTGTGAAGGAGACATAAAAAAAACTAACCAAACCACATTGTTATTAACAATCTCGACGACTGGAATTTTTTCGATGTTTCATTCCTTTTTCCACTGCTCTGGCTCTGGCTCTGACTCTGGCTCTGGCTCTGGCTCTACTTCAGATTTGCTGTTGCTGTTATTGGTGTTGATGATGTTGTTGTTGTTGGTTTTTATGTTGGCGCGTACACTTTTCAGCGGTTTTCGTTTGCCGCGCATTGCAATTATTTTCCATTCGTGCAGTCTCGTTCTTCTGGTGCTGCATTTGCGAAAGAAACGTGAAAAAGATTTGAAGAAAAAAAAAGCTCACAGCACAAGAACTTCCAAGCCAATCACAGACTCCGAAAAAACGAGCACCTGACTCATGTTTTTGATCCATTCGCAAGGCAAGGCTCTCTCTCTCTTTCACTTGTTCCCTGTCTGCCTCATATTTATACTACATTTGCGGAAAATTATTTTTACATTTCAATTCCTTTTTTTGGTTACGAACGGAATATTGAAAATAAAAATAAACGATGCGCGTTCAGCTATTGTTAGCCGATCGTTGTATTTTTCGCTTCTTCGGCCCGCATCTAATTTATACATCGTCTCTTCCGTGCATAAATTCTTTTCTATTTATTTTTATTGCCACAAACACAGTCAGAATGTCTGACAGCAGCAAACATTGCAAGTCAAATAATGATGGCTAGCAGAAGAAAGAGAGAGTGATGAGCGCGCGCCCGAGCCCCATCACATATCGCGAAAATCATCCACAATGTAAACACAAACTCTACATATGCGACAGTCATCATCATCATGTATATATCAATTTGTTTGTTGTTTTTTTTTCTTCGGTTAAGTCGCGAGGAAATTTTCTCTCTCGCACGCGCGCGCTCACACAATACAGATTTCGAATGACATCGAAGGATCATCGTATATGGTATTTCTTATTTTGGATTGGCGCTTCGCGCTTTTTATTTCTTTCTTTCACTCGGTCGCTCATTTTGCATCACATTTGTTTATTTTATTCACCATTCTATATTCGTCACGAGTGTCACAGAAAGAATTGTGTGCGTTTCTTTATATGTTTTTCCCCTTGGTTCACTCACTGGCTCGCTCGTTCGCTCTATCGTGTTGTTGATGATTTTTCATTGGCTTGTAAATTTTTCCGTCTGATTATGTGAACCACGGGTATGATTCATACACCGTGTGTATTTCTAGACCATAGAGCCGTTTCTCATCGATTTTCTATTAAAAGTCACCGTTGAGCTAATTATGTCAACGAGGAAAACCTATGCCGTTTTGGTTTGTTGGTTACTGTTGTTGGAAACTAAATGAAATTAACGCGAAAGAACTTAAGATGTATACACGTAATGTTTACATTTGCCACTCTTTTTTCTCATTTGTTTGTCTATAAATAATTTTCCATTGGAAATGCTAACAATAGCAATGGAAATCAATAGAATAGACGAGCGTTCGTTTGGTATGTTTTTCTCTGTGTGTGTGTGTGCTTTGACCTTTGTGTTGTGTTTTTTTCCTTTGGTCGTTCCATTAAAAGAATTTGCTTTAGATGACTTTTTTTCGTCTGTAAGGACAAACAAAATCGAAGACAGTATTTTTTCGCATTGCTTTGATGCACCAAAAGTGATTGGTTGTCATGCGGCCAAGAAACACGATGACATACATATTTACCGAATCCGAATGTGTACGCAAACAACAAAGCTGTGGAAATGCATTTCAATTAATGAATTTCGATGACTCAACATTCACCCCAATAAAATTGTGTGCTGCACACGAAACAAATGCGGGCGTACACACACAGCGAACCGAACACATTAATGCACTTGCTTATAGTGGTTTGCTATAGGTTCCTTTGAAGTGGACCAATTCACTCTATGAACCGACTGAAATTATAATAATATCATAAATGTGGTGCTCCATTTTCGGAGTATTTCATTTCATTCATGATTTAAATCGACATCAATGATGTCGAGCAAAGAGAGAGAGAGAGAGAGAGAGAGAGAGAGAGAGAGAACAAAGCCGAAAAAACGCTTATCGCTTTGCATTGCATTCCATCCTTTCAGTGCATTCAACGAACTGTGTCTGTCTTTCGTTGTGTTTGTGCTCATTAATAAATATCCCCTAATTTCCGCTTTTTCATGTTCGTCTTGTCGCGCACATTCAATTCAATATTTGTTGGTTGCAATAACAGTTGTAATGGTTTTTCGGCTGCTCACTGCTGCTGGCAAACATTCATATATATATATATTTTTTGACACATATCACAAAGAATTACGTACGCATAGTCGTTGGCAGCGCGTAGTCGGGTCATATTGAACACCAGAAATCGGTTTACACATTCATTACAAAACGACGACGACAGAGAGAGAGAGAGCGAGAGAGAGAGAGAGAGAGAGAGAGAGAGAGGCAGAGCGTGTAAACTGCGTAGATACAACTATTCCGATAAAGCTGTACATTATACTACGCTCCATACATACATAGAGTTCAAAACAAATATTAGTGCGCATTGCATTGATCGTATCGCTAGCGATGTATATCAAAAACAATGACTCATAACTGTTAACGACAATTTAATAGAAAAACGAACGAAGAGAAGAAAAAAAAAACAGCGACCGAAAGCAACAACAATGAAAACAATAATAGTGGCAGTGGCGGCAACAACTCTGCGTATCTGTGGTAGGGCCAATAATTGTCCACATGATACGGTGCGTGTCTCTTTCTATTGACCATTGCTGTGAAAATGATTGGCCCAGCAATCGAATCAATATTCAATCGAATATATTCAGATGGGCTGAAAGCAAGGAAAACCCATTTATTAAAATATGATGGCACGGGGCAACCGAGAGCATGGAGAGTGAAAATTCGGTGCTGAAACGATGAAACCCAATCATTAGTAGCGGGCACACCGAAAAACAACGCCAATGTATACAATACACACCATTTATTTTAACGATTAATCATTCCGATATTTTCTTAATCGATCCAAAACTACTTGACGTATGTATTTGGAATTTTTTTTTTTTCGTCTCGTATTCTTTCTTCGGTTTTGGTTCTGTGTTTCGTTGGTGTGCATAAAGATGGCGCAAATCAATAAATGATGTCATTCCTTTGGCGTTTTGTTTTCTTCGTTTATTCGAAATAGCAAATTTATACACATATCGCTTCATTCTATTGTTGCGCACAGATACAAGCGTCGATAATTATTTTTCCACGAGACGTCGACTGCTGATATGTTTCTCTTTTTTTTGTCGTTCTCTCTGTTTGTCTCATTAACAAAATATTCTGTTGCTGTGGTGGTTGTTGCTGCTGCTGCTATGATTTGTGTTTTGTGTGCACTTTGCTCATGCCTTTGACATAATCGCTTGTAAGACCCCAGTATTTACAGATGAAAGATCTTGATTTACGGGTATTTGATCGTGATTCGTTTCGATGACATCAATTTTAGTTAATTGATCACACACACAACAGCCGTATGCGAAACAATTGGATTTTATTGTTATTTTTCAAATTCAATAAAGACTGACGACTCATTTTACCGGATCTTTTACTCGGTTAATCCCTAATTTATTGTGGATAATTTTTTTTCTATTCGGCTGTTCTTTGTTTCACTTTTGAAATGAAAAAAAAAACAATTACATGAGCAGCACAAAAAAATAACACGAATACAAAGAAATCTGAGTACTTTCGTTTGTGTGTGATTCCCCCTAATTTTTCGGCGAGTATTTTGTCGTTTGTTATTCGTTCATTTCTTCTCTCATTATATGAGTCATCGCCGTAAAGATTTCCATCCGATGAATGGAAACAAAGGATATGGAATTTTACGGCTTTAAGAGGATATGGCTCGTTCGTTCATTCGTTCGCTGGCTCTCGCACTTGAATTAGTGGTACAACGAACCATAAAAGATGATCCGCGAAGCGCTTGTAAATTGATCTAGCTGAGTGCAAGAGAGAGAGAGAGGGATGTTCAAGGGGCTGGTACTTACAAGTCTATATAAATGGAAAAATCCACTTCAACCACCCTGAACGCCTTTCAACGGCTTTATATTTTTCCTATTAGACTCTCAAAACACTTCAGTATTTACGGTTTTGGGGTTTTCCGTTTTTGTCGTTCTTATTGTTTGCGACAAGACCCACAAAAACCACACCAACTATCCACATGCAGTGAAAAAACATGAAGAGAATGTGCGCGCCCAAAAAAAAAACAACAAATGCAATCCGCATATTTGCACTGGATGTCATGTTCTTGTTGTTTCACATCTGCTTATTTCTCACGACTGATGTTCAAACCAAATGTTGAATGACATGGAATATTCGCATATATGCTTGTATGTTTACGTTAGCTGTTCGGAATGCAAAGAAAAGGAAATACGCAATTTCATAACATTTAAAATCGGGGCGAATGTTGGTTTTTTTTCGGGGAGAAAGGATTTCTTCTTTTTTTTGTTCGAATAAAGTTGTGAATTATGCGTAATGCAAGTCAAACTGAATACAAGATCAATTTCGTTGCATTTTCGTTCACACATATCCATTAAACGAAATGAAGAGTTCTTCTTCTTTCACACCCGGATCAATGTACTGCCCCAGCCCATATAACATGAGTCATGAACGGCAAAATTCTTTGCGCTCAAATGACGACAACATATCAAAAGCATTCAACTTGTTGCTTCGCACAAACTATTTTATTAACACTGACTAAATCCAATTAATTATGCTCAAAGTTGGTGCAAATAAGAATGAGAAGAAGAAGCGCACGAGAAGAACAAAATAAAACGAACGGGTATTTGTGAATTTATTTTGTTCTTTCATTCGTCCCAGCACTGTGACGTCATATTAATCCATTGACCAGAATGTTTTGTTTTTGTCATACATCTTTTTTTGGAAATCATTGAGAGAATTTAGTGTTGGGCATTAGTTTCAGTACCAAATTGATAACTGTGTATTTTTCCCGAGAAGAAACGACACAATGGAAACTGATGACAAAAAATCACATGAAGAATCTTTTTTTTGGTTTATTTTTAACGCTAGATTGATAATTGTGCCACATAATTCTTTGTCGAAGTGAGTTATCGAAAAAACTCATTCAAAAAAACAATCGACCGATACCAAGAATGGTTTATCGTATTTGCATAATCTGCCTAGTGTGAAATCTCTGTTGAATGCGGCATGAGTGGTGAGCCAAGCACGGCATTGAATCATCATTCAACATAGTTCTGTGAATACATGTTTCCGTTGAGCAAACAATTCAAGTGAATCCAATTGCAAATCTCCAGTTACATAATTATTGGAATTGCAGCTGGAACAGACTATAATCCACACGTCTATGCATTTATGTATTTATATTTTAACGGCAATTTCTGATTATATTTTCTATATTTAATTTGTAATCAATACGAATGAAAAATGATTCGACGAACAAGAAGAATAATTGACCGTTGTCGCATTATTTTTTGTTTTGCAGTGCATTGTATTTGTTTTGGTGTTCAATGTTCCCGTTCCCGGCTTACGCATATTTGAACCCGTTTAACAGGGATTATTTTAAATAAAAATCCAACAACTACGGTACGTGATTCATAAGAGAATTGTTAATCATACAAATATGTGAAAAGTGTTTTACTGTGTAGTATTTGCAACGAATGTGTGTACGCGTGCTCCCTCCTTCTCGCATTCGCATGCCTATCTGTGCTCCGCGTACAATGCAAACGGCTCTGGCTAAAAGTTCAAACTCTGACAAATAGATCAGATGTAATTGTTTCAGTCTACGGTTGCGTCGTGAATTAATCATTTGTGCGATTAAAATGAATAAACACAATTACCAAGAACGCAAGCACACACACACACACACACACACCCAGAGAGTCAGAATGATCGACTGGGGAAAAATGCTCACACACAAATTTCTATCGAAACGATCATCTCTCTTCGTCATCATCTCTCTCGTCGTCGTTGTCGTCTTCCAGATACATTTGAACACATAATAATCTCGTGATTCTATTTGCGCAATAAATCCGTTCAAAGTTTAAAAAAGACTATTGAATGAATTCGTTGTATCGCTTCGTCATCATGTTTCAATGTAAATACAATACCGTATGATCTCGCTCTCTCTCTCTCTTTCTATCTCCGTATGAACCGTCCCTTTTGACGTGTTCCGTTTTCCGTTCGCCGTCTCTGACATACGCGACAACGATCTTATTGCAATACACATTTGTTTTTGAAATGAAATACATGTGTGTGTGTGTGTGTGTGTGCGTGTGTGTGTGTATTCCCAATGAGTTTATAGAAGAAAAAAAATATGACAACAACAATAGTAACAACAAATCGAACAGACCAGAAAATTCCGTGAAAAGAGAGTCGCCAGCCGAGAGAGTACTTTTCTGATACAACTAGCGAATTCTGTGGAATTGAAGGAAATTCCTGCAAACGCCGTACTAGCACCATCAGCAGCAGCCGTTTATGTGTATTGCGTTAGTGTGTTTCTCGTTGCTTAAATTGCTATTAATAATGTCGGTTTATTTAATGTCCGCACATTAGTCGTTAAATGTAACGTTAAAAAAGGGAGCGATAAAAATGAACAGAGAGATGAGACAAGAGTGCAAGAAAAAGGAAAAAAAACCGTATAAACAAGCGATTCCGCGAATGTAACATACTCACAGGAGCAACAGCATCATCATCAAAATGTGTAAGCGAAGAAAACAAAACACGCACAACTGAGAGAAAGAAACGAAAAGAAAATATACAATGGCTGCTAAACAACAGCACCAGCAAAATTAACAGAAAACCCATCAAATTGCATGGTAGTAGCCACACTTACATTGTATTTGGCGGCAAAACGGTTGAACTTTTTCTCTTGGGTGTTGTTTTTGCTTTTTTTTCTTCTCTCAAGCTGCCAACATGTATGCGCGAGCGCGCGTTCTCGTATCTCATTCGCATTTCCAGCGAAGTGCAAAACCATGTGCGATTAAATGCGATCGCTCATCGCTCTCGTTTGAGAATTCTTCTAAACCGGCATCAATGAATCAGTCTATTGATATATTTTTTTTTTCGGGGGGAAAAACGTTGAGTATTCCCGTGACAACAAAACCAGAAACACACGTTCGAAATTCCAGCTGCATGGTTTGAAAAAAAAACTGGCTTTTATTTCTGTGTGTGTGATGTTTTGAATGCCTTTGTGTAATGGCCTTTCGGTTCACTCACCAAAATGATCAATCGCACCAATTTTATGTGTGTGTTTGTGTTTTGTTTTTTTCGCATGCATTTCGGCCTTTTGATTGACGCGCTTCTCAACGAAAGGTCAAGCAAAATGTAAACACCAATCATTAGCCGTTTTTTGCTTAATGTAAAGTAATAGAATCATCTTGGGATATTCCATTCAAATGAAAATTGCAATAACCTGAATTGCCCTTTTTCTTGAAACGAAAAAGCAAGTTCTCCAGATGATCGTAAAAAAACTTGGAATTTTCAAGTTTGCAAAAAAAAAAAACCGATTTCAAGTCAACCAATTCGCTAGGCAATTGTCTCTCCCAACTCTGCTCGATAAATTACGACGAAATTTTTGTTGATTTGCTGCTGCTACAGCTGACAATAGAGTTTAGCCTTCAAACTATTCCGAATAAAAACATACGCGACGCGATGATGATTCACTAAATTTGACGTTTACTCTCATGCACGAGTAGATGTGTGTTCAAGAAAATAAAAAAATGCACGAACGGCAATTCTTTTCCGTTGACACACATTAACTGAATCTACTGCTTTTGAGACGTTGATATTTACAAAAATGAGATAGATAGATAGATAGATAGATAGATGTATAAACGAATGAAAACAAAAACTTCGACGGCATCCGTAGAATTTTGATAATAATTAAAATGACAAAAAACAATGGCATTTGTCCGAAACTAGTCATTCAACAATTCGGAATTGTACAATAATACGTGTGTATGTTTTTTTTCCGCATTCAACAGTTCCATTTGATGAGACACAATCAACAAACGATGAATAATGCTCCGTATATGTGACTGTGTCAAAAACGGAGACCATGTGATTTTTAGCACTCCATTGTGAAATTAAATACGAATCATACATTCGTTCTTGAATGGAATATTTATTTATTTGTGGTTGCTGTCGGTTTCTTTCGCTTTACACGAGACTGAGCCGCTTTTTTTACAATCGTATAATCCAACAACTCATCATCATTCAGTTCACCTGAATGACCCGATTCCACCATATTTTCACATTGATCCGTGTGATCAATGAATTCACTCGAATGCAACCAATGAATATGGAAACAAATGTTATCGCCAATCAGCGATCTGCCATCACATCACACTATGGCTCAAATGGATGCACTTTTACACAATTTGAATAAATACTGCTGTTGTTTTACGTTGATCCATTGATTGAAAGTAAATACGAGAAAATTGCGCACTCGCGCGCGCATTCGCTTGCATCCGACTACAATAATAATCAAGATAATAATTGACGATTGTAGTTTCATAGGCAAACGATGAATAGAATGTTATTATTTTTTCTCTCTTCTCTTCACTTCAATGTCTCCGTTATTATTGTTTTTCGTGTGCCTAACGATGCACGCAATCATTTTTTTTGTTTTCGTTTGTGTTGTCTATCTGTCGCTATTTTCATTTGTTTGCAAGCGAGAAAAAAAATAGACGCAAAAAACTTGTAAGTTGTGCTATTTTGGATCTGGAGAAGACTGTACTCTGAATTCGGGGTGAGTTTGTTTTGTCTGTCGATTGCATGCAAGTGGCCAATTAAAATTTAAATATAGAAAACAATCGAAACAGAATCTATCCACCTCTCTCGCGAGAGAAATTGAGATGTGCATCGAGTGAATTGATTGTACGCGCTTCAATTTTGAATGCGCACGATTGATTTTGCATTGTTTGCATTTGTATGAATTAACGTGGAAATGAAGCGGATGTAATACTTTCGGCGAGAGCATCCATTGATTCGAATTGCTTTTTGCTAATGCATAAACCGAATACGGTTCATTTCGTTTTGAGTACAATATTTTATTTTTCCATTTCGTCTTGTCGGTAAATTTGCGACAATTTCACAGCGATCAGACAGGCCACATCTCTGTATGCCCGACTCTCAGTCGTTCTTTCTCACTCTTGACTCACATCCGCTTTTATTTCGGAACCTTTTGAGTTGGCACTCATTTAGGCTACCGGAAACATGAAGCCGATAAAATGGTTTGTGTGTGACGGGAGCGGAAATTAGTTTTGGTTTATTTCTTCTTCTGTATTTTTGTGGTATTTCGTGATGCTCCGAAATTCTCTATCGGATGATAGTCAGTTAGTAACACACTTGATGCATTAAATGCCAAACCGACCCCGAAGAGAACAATTAAATCTTTCGGAGCACAGATGATTGCACAGGCCACATTGTGCTCTCAATTGTTGGTGCCGTGCACACAAACACCAAACTAAATCGAACCACAGATGCCATTTGCAGAATGAAAGAAAAGAAGAATAAATATTACCTCTGAACCATTTCTGCACAAACCATTAATTTCCGTTGGTTGTTGGCGATCAAACGCAAACGTCGATTCCATTTATTTATCATTATCGTTAAACATCTTGTTTTTAAAAACGGAAAATGCAAACATACCCTCCACATTATATTCTCTTTCTCTTCCACTCTCTGTCGTCTGTTCGAGAGCAAATCCAACGTACAAATAATCGGGTCCGGAAATCTGAATTACCGTTCCTTTCGTGCACACATAAATAGTAGTCTTTAGTCGGGATGCAACAGCTTCGACTTTTCTTCATTTCCCTGTCAATTTTCGTATCCCCTATCGCGGGCGTGTGGTGAACATCGTTTACGATGCTGCTGTTGCAAGGATTGCTCCGGCCTCTTGGTATTAACTGGTGAGCTATAGCTTCGCCGAAAGAACGGATACAAGCACGGATGTACCGTGATGATAAAAGAAACTTAAATACTTTCCAAGGCATTGCGCAACATCCGTAGCAACCAGTTCTCCCACTTCTTCGGTTGCCTTGAGCCAAATGTGTGTGTGTGTGCTCTTTCGCTGAATGACATAAAACGTTCTTATTATCATGCATTTCATGCACCGTTGACTGTAAAAGATATAAAAAAGGTTTTTCTTTCGTGTGGGTGATCACAATGAAAGCCCAAGTCCTTGTACGCTTTCGTTCGCCTAGCTCCATTGTATTGAGAATTGAAGCAAATGTCGTCGTCGTCTGGCGCAATTCTTTTCTCTTTGCTTTCTCTCTCCCCATTCCAGTTCCATTTGCTATTCAAATTTTGTCATGCATCAAACTTCACAAAACACATCGATCCTAATTAAAACTTTACATTTGATTCGTATTTAGAGAAGCGTGTGCGCTTCGACTCATCGAATTGGCATCCCAAACAGCAACAATACATGGAATGTGTTACCTATTATTCCTTAATGAACAAAGAAGAGCGAAAAAAAAACGGTTGCTGCCTTCCAACCAAATTACAAATGATTCGGTAAATATAAACATTGCGTACAGCTCGCACATTCACCAGAGTGTATCAAACGCAACAACTTACCGCATTAATGAAATAAGCAAACAACCCTCGCCCGTTCATCCCCTGTTCGCTTGCTCGCTCGTCGAGCTCGCATTGTTGCAACTTGAAATTGTGTTTGTGATGTTGTGTGAATATCAACATATACCGGGACGTGGGAGAGGGAGAAGAGGACCATAAAAAACATAACATCATGATCCTGTATTGCATTGCATCGTCGGTGGAATGTTTTGTAATATCACCCTGCCGTCGAGGTTATATGCGTCTTATTTTCGTCTCAAAGGAATGACATTACATTAAATGCGCATTTGGAACAGTGAGCTAGAGAGAGAGAGAGAGAGAGAGAGTGTGTAGTTCTGTGTGTATGCAACGATGAATCATCAATATAAAACCCCTCATCATCACGATTCCGTTGACTTGTTCCCGTGGTGTAAAATTTGCACGTGGCTCGGAAATCTCTTGTGCACGTTTACGAATCCGTCATCGCTCATTCAAGTCACACATAGCGTTTTTTTTTCGCTCACTTCTCTCTGTCCCTGCATCACCGAAATTTCGGAGCAATTCTTTTGTTTGGCAAAAACACAAAGAACTGAAGGAAAAATGGAATTTTTTTTTTCCTATTTTGACTGACTAAAAAGAGTTTAAAGTATTTTGGGGTGGTTGAACGTACACAAATCAGGCAGCAGGATCACATTTTGCTGAGAATTCGATTTTCTTTAATTCAATTCATTGAAATTCATTGTGCTTTGGGTGCCGTTGTTGCCTTCGATACTGATAATGGTCGCCGCCATCGTCACCGCAGCCGCTGTTGCTACCCAAATCCATTTCAATTTAGATCATTTAAGCGAAGGCTGTCAATCGGTGCTCAACGACGGAAACGGAGCGGATAAGCTCAAAATTGATGCGATGCAAAACCACAAACAAATGGGGACCGCATCAATTCAATTCCATTCAAAAACAAAAGAATTATGTAAATTTTAAACATCATTTCACCATTAGATGCGCTGCATGTGCCTTTGTGGGCGTTTTGAGCGCGGGAGCGCGGGAGCGCGCGCTTGATTTTACAAACCAAATTCAATTTTGATCAAACGGAAATTTCATTTGATTTAATTTTCTAAGCGTATTTTCCGTTTCCAGCGAATAAAATTGAAAGCAAACAACAACAACAACCGACTGAATGTGATCTATCTATTCATTAGAAGTAAACAAATTTTCCGCGGTCAACATTGAAATGATTCAAAATACGGGTATTGATAATAAGTGGGTATGAGTCATTGCAGCAAGGCAATCATTTCGAGTGCAGCGCAGCTATCATATATATGTTGTCACACAGTTCGAGTGTATGTGATAAGCTGATAAGATAATTGTGGTAGAGAAAAAAAAGACACATTAAATGAATGTACCTTTTGTGCGATGATGACAAACATGAAACGATAATCATGGAAAAAATGCCCCAAAACCATTGATTGTACTCGGTGTGTGTGTGTCTTGTTCGCAATCGGATGATTTGTGAGACGTTTTAACAATTTTTATTAACTATATGTTGTTTGGAAATCTTTGGTTCGTTACAACAAAGTAATTACGAAACGAAGAGTGACATTTATCGCGATGATTTTGATTTGAGCCTTAGAATACTCATCGCATTGTACCCGAAGTGATAATGAGTACATTTATTTCGATAACACTTGATTGATGTGACAGAGAGTGCGAGCGAAAGAGACAGACTGACCGAGAAACAGGGACAAAATGAAGCGTTGCCCTGATAATAATAACAGCAGAAAAGTGCTTGATTTAAACCATTTCTTTTATTTCACAGTTATAGCTTCAATTGCCCTTCGTTATCAGCACAATGAGTGTACAACACACAACGAATGTAATTCAAATTGAAAGAAGAAAACGATCTGGTTAATCTTGAGTTAGCTTTTTTAAAATGGTTCAATCAGACGGGAAGTATTGCTTATAACATGAATTCTTTTTTTTTCTTCTTCTGATTAACTGTGCATTTATTGATTACGATTTCAAGTTGAACAGCCATCCAAGATGCTTGTACCAAAAGCATAATTCTCTCTCTCTCCAATAGTCTGAATCTTCTGCTTTTTATTTGCTTTGTAGATTTGCGGCTACAAAAATAGAGAGAAAAAAACCATAGAAATGATTCGCTAGCAAAAACATGTTTGTCTGGATTTTTCGAAGCGAATGAGAATCACACACCAAGCACAATGTACATCAAAAACGTCACTCTGCATTGCATCGAACTCATGCGCTGCAATAACGAAATCGATGAGTCATCTATAATCTATTAGTTGCTTTGCAATGCCATTGCATGTAGCATATTCCTTTGTGTGTGCAGCCTTCTCTTTTGCTGTTTTTTCCTTCCTTTTCTTCTCCTTTTTCTTCATGATTTTGTACAGTTTGGTTTGCAGTTTTGTGTGCTTCATTTGAATTTTGCTTTTTTTTTGCAAGCAAACAATTGCAAGGAAACCGCACGCGAAAGGGAAATGCGGCGTTTGCACTTTATATGCAATTATTTTCACTACAAACGCTATGAACTACATATATACCTAACGTGCGATGATAAAATTGTGTGTCTTTCATTTCATACTATGTGATTTACTTTCTTAATTCAGTGTTCGAGCTGGAGTACGCTCTCGCTCGCGGTTCGAAAAACCTTTCGGCATTATGCATGTATACTATATCGATCGTGGCTGTTAATTACTTTGCCCTTAATGTGTATGATAATCCAATGCGAGCGAAAAACCGAAGAGAAATGAGAATTGTAGATGAATGACGAGAGCTCCGATTACACCGTGTGATTTGATCGCCGTGATTTGCGCTGCGAATACGATTTGGTTGGAATCGAAAATGTTTGCGGTGGATTCGATATCATGTTGTGCAAGTGCTTTTTTCGATCTGTAAAACTCAATCAATCTCTTACAATCGGCTTTTATACAGTTCTCTCTCTCTCTCTCTCTCTCTCTCTCTCTCTCTCTCTCTCTCTCATTTGTGTGTGTGTTAAGCTGGTAACTGAAATCAAGTAACGTTTCCATTGCATTCGATCGAGAGAAAGGAATGTGTTTCAGTTGTTTTTGCTCGATTCAAGCTCGACGGTTTTTTTTCTTCACTTCATCTCTCACTCAGTGTTGTTGCTGCTGCCCATTCTCCACCCAATTCTTCTGTCATCGTCGTCGTCGTCGTCTTTCGTCTCTCCAGTTGTCTTTAATACATATATTTGCAAATGCACGAGCCAAGATTTCAAATTAATTTCTTGTTTTTTCTTCTGTCGTCCGAATGCATACGAAAAGAGCTGCATTGAAGTGCCTGAAGGCAAGGTTGAACAAGGCTGTTGTGTTATTTTTGGATTTTAACCATTTCTTTTCTTCGGCGTTTTCAAGTGGATTTTATTGTGCGAGCAACTTGTTACGAACCGTCGTAAAAACAACTGCGAACTGAGGCGATTTTATGCTGTATTAATAATGTTTGTTTGTTTGTTTGGCTCTCGTTCCTTCGTTCGTTCGTTTTTTTCTTCTTCGGTGTTGTTTCGCATGCTGGCTAGCCGCTTATGCTCACAACATTCGAACTGTTTTTTGGTTTGGGTGTTTTTCATGCTGGTGCTCGGCTGCAATTGAAATATATATATTGCAATGACTTGGCGAACAAATTCAGTGTTGAATTTTCAATAGACGATTATTAATGCCAACATGAAGAAATGGTAAATAAATCGACCGACCGACCACAAGAATGCTATGCAAATGTGAGCTGGTTTCTTTTTTCTGCTCTCTCTCTCTCCCTCTCTCTCTCTCTCTCTCTCTCTCTCCCTCCCTCTCTCTCTCTCTCTCTCTCTCTCTCTCTCTCTCTCTCTTTCTTGTATATATTTGTCGGTTTCCTTTCTGCTATCCGTTGCATAGGAAATGATAAAGTACTGTTTTTCAAATAGTCTGCGCTGGTGAGAAATGAGTGCTTTGTGTGTGTTTATATCTGGGACTCTCCTTTATGCATTACCATAAATTCAACAAAATGAACAAACGGGAAAAAAATTATTGCATGAAAATGGTCGCATGACGGCAATAATTTTTCGTTGTTTCTCTTATTTTTCTCTCTCACCATGTGTCTTGTGTAGTTTCTACTCGTCTAGCGAAAAGAAAAAAAAATTGTAAGAAAGACACGAGACATTCGTTCGTTCGTTTGCATCGCAAGGCCGTTCGGTGGTGCAAATGACAATAATATTTATATTCAATTTCGTTGGCTGGAGCACAATGAATGGCATTAGATGATTATCGAGCGTTTTTCCTCGTTTTATGCGAACGAATCATTTCGAAAAATTGATTCAATTGAAAACAATGCGATTGTGTGTTCGCCACAATACAAAACACATTCGTTTGTGAATAAACAATTGCTCGGCTTAAAATTTAGCGAAACAATCAGCAAATTCAGTTTGTACGCTTCGCATTAGTTCCATTTGAATTGCAATTCAATCAGACACAAAACATCTTGTTATTTCCTGCCGAACACGAAATCATGCTCAATGTGTACACATCCATCATCATCATTCCGTATTTAATTCAAGTATAAATATTTAAGCTGAACACACCACCGAAAGACGATGTGTGTGCAGATCGCCTAATTCGTAGCCAACGCTCCGGATTTTCATTAGCCAAAATCTTATGTACAAGCCATTACACACGCAAAACATTGTAACTCACTATTTAAACACATGAACTGCTCTCATGCATCATGCTAATTATGCTAGTGAACAACCTCCTCGGCATGAACTGCATTCGGTGCTATGTCGCTTGTGTGTGCGCGCGTATTCGCTCGCTCACTCTCTTGCAACAATTTTTGCGATTCAACGTCGTCGTAGACGAAAATATTCAACCGAAAATATTGTAGAGCAGAGGGTAACGAAGCTATACGATACACCAAGGACTATGCATAAAACATTTGCATCCATTTTGAAAATCCATGATAAATTTTCAAACGGAAACAAACACGTTTGTTTTATCAGCTCAATTGGCTTATCCTAGTTGGCAGCGTTTGCATAAATTTACTCAAAATATAGTGTACACAGGGAGTGTGTGAGAGAGAGAGAGAGAGAGAGAGAGAGAGAGAGAGAGAGAGAGAGAGAGAGAGAGAGAGAAGACAACGAACGGTATGGCAAACCAGTCTGATTAGGGAAGCTCACCCGTTTTCCACATTCAATGTCCGATTATTATTCGAAACAAATTTCTCATCTTGCATTTGGTAAGCCAGACACACAATCTTTGCCGTATCAGACTTCAGCCCGGGTGCCTTGTGTTGCTTTCGAAATTAACGGAAAGGGGATTCAAAAGTACACCACCGCATTTACAAACAAAAACGCAGTAAAACCAGTTCACCACCCTCTCGGTTTTTATTCCAATGGAAATATTTTAAAGTCCTCATCGTCTCTGCATTGTTGCTGCTGGCAATGCTATCTTTAACTTTTGAAATTCCCTGCATTTTGCCAAATACACAAATATTTTCAATTCAAACATAACTTTCCTATTTGGATTTCGTTCGACGACCGGGCCGGTTATGACGAAGATGATGATGTTGACAATCATCAAAACGGCTGACGTCCTTTTGTGCAAATATTTGCCCGTGCAAGAAATTAATTCACATCAAATAAAAGCGTACGGATCAGTGCAAATAAATCAAATTGCAGAAATCATTTGAAATGTGACGAAATCGACCCCTTCGTCGTCTTACTCATCCGATATTAGTTCTGGGACGAGCACATAAACTGTTTAATCATGATGAATAATGTGCGTCGCACCAAATAGCGTCAATGAAACACACGTGGCGCCCATTCAAGTGAGCACACATTTTCATTGATAACACCATCCCCGATAAATAATAAATCAAATTGATCGAAAATAGTGTGTGTGTGTGTGTGTGTGTGTGTGTGTGTGTGTGTGTATCCATGATGATATGCGATAATTTTGCGTTTTTTTCTACTTCCATTTCTTTGCCTGCGTTACATACTCGCACCATTGCCTAAATAATGTTTAACTTGCATAATTGTGAACATGAAATCTGCGTGTTACATGGAATAGTGGCATTTTTCTTTTCTCCTCTTTCTGCTGCTCATGCTTGTTGTTGTTGGTTTATCGAATGAATGACGTAAAATTCAACAACCCCCCTGCTCGTGTCAACTGGAAATACGTCAACGCATCAGTGTGGGCGTTCTGATATGATGGCTGTGATTTACACGCATTAAGAAAAACAACTGCCCACAACGATTTTCCTTTCCAACAAAAGTGTGCGTTTTGCCGCAACACATTTTCGTCATGTTTCGTTTTTAACTATGATTTAAGTGATCCACCAGCCATTCATACGCCAACATTTCATATTAAGCCCATCATCATAACGAGCAGCTTTTCTTTGTTGAACAGAAGAAATTCTTATTACTTTTGGAAACATTCTAAGCGCATTAGTTGATAGTCTAAGATCAAAATATTCTTTTTAATCGGAATGAAAGTTGAAAATATTTCAAAATGACTCACGTCAAACTATGAGACAGTTTTTGCATAATGATGTCAACAGTTGTCAGTTTTTGTAAGATAGAGAAAGAGCCCATTATCAAAACGAATAGTTATTGGCTGTTTCGGCTATCATCGCACATATGAAAAAGAGCATTACAAAAAAGGTCTTCTTAATAAGGTTATCACCATGATTATTATTCAATGGCCTGGCAATGTTATCATTTTGCTGTGTACGGCATACATAAAACATATTAAAGGGAAAAACAACATTGAATAGCCCAATCATGAATATAATTTTGCGAAAAAATAATTGACGAATTTATTTCATTAATGTTTGAATTTCTGTTTTTCTTTTCTTTCGTTTCTATAGAGGATGCACGGCTCAAAGGATCAACCGTTTTGTTGCACTGTCAAGCGGGCATTTCACGAAGCGCAACCATTGCGATAGCGTATGTGATGCGATACAAATCATTGTCGCTGCTGGAAGCGTATAAATTGGTGAAATTGGCACGGCCAATCATTTCGCCCAACCTCAATTTTATGGGACAATTACTGGAGTTGGAGCAAAATTTACGTGCGGCCGGCAAATTGGAGCCACTACCGCCCGCATCCGCATCGAACAGCTCCGATTCGGAAATGGAAAATGAAGAAGACGATGATGTGTTTACCGCACGATTAATTCACAATAAATTTTCGGCAAAGTCACGTATCTCATTACCCGATTGCTCTTCAACATCATCATCGTTGTCCTCGTCAAAGTCACCATCAACGAGTTCAACGCTGTCACCGATTGACGAACGAGACTAAAACAATACACACAATACAAACCATTTTTTTAATATATACACACACATCAACCACAACAATAAAATTGAGAGAGTCAAATCAAATTATTTGTATGGCCGCCGATCATTCGTTCGATGATCAATTTCTGTGTGAGGGTGGGAAAAATCAAAACAAAACGTATCGTTCGCTGGCACACGATGATAAACGTGCTAATTAGTCAAACCAACCAACTGATCTTCGTTGTAGTAAATTACATATTTGTTCGTTTTTTCTTTTGGTTTTATGTAACATTGTAGCTAGTCCTTGTGTTCGCATCACCTTTTTGAGAGAAATGAAAGAAAAACTGACACAAACAAAAGAAATGATTTTGATATACACCATGAAATGTGCAGCTATACATTTCAAG
Source organism: Sitodiplosis mosellana (assembly GCF_009176505.1). Lineage (NCBI taxonomy): Eukaryota > Metazoa > Arthropoda > Insecta > Diptera > Cecidomyiidae > Sitodiplosis > Sitodiplosis mosellana. The sequence goes on from NW_022601467.1 coordinate 3,208,777, forward strand.
TACATGTACGACACGACTTTCTTCTGTTTTGCACGGTTTTTTTTCTCTTTTTTTATTTTTTTTAACTAGCTACAGAACGAAATTTAAGCCATAAATTTTGCCATATATAACAATAACTTCTTGCGTGAGTCAAAACGAAAAAAAAAAAATACAAATATCGATGAAAAATGTTGATTAAATTTTAGTTTTTATTGATGTCAAAAACGTATCAAATCAATGACCGAAAGCCATCGATGCAACCAAAACTCTTATCATACAAAGGAACATATAACCTTTTTTTTATCATGATTTTTATAAAAGAATGAAATACTGAATGAAATCGAATAAATAGCCCAAGTTCAAGTGTTGAATTTGAGGCATTTTGTACATCAATCGTTTTTACGTAAAAAAAAATCTTCTTTATTGTGTTGGTAAAACAACAGTCAGTCAGAAAATGGATGTGAAAATTCAATTGGATGGCAAATCGAATAAGGTCATCCAAGGAGTTTTGCAGAGAGAAAAGAAAGAACGGAAAGAACCAACGAATGCTTTATTTTTGTTGCTGATTTTTCCATGAACAAATTATCCACGCCATTCGAACGAATAAACGATGAAAAGCATTTAAAAAATAAAAAAAAATGAAAGCGAAAAGTGTTTTTTGCTTTCAAAAAGTTTTTGACTAACCCTCAATATCTAGTCCACCACTTAGAGGTTAATTTATAAAAGAAAAACCAACAACACAAACACAAATTCAATAACATTTTCCTTGGAGAAGAAAAATAGAACGAGAGACGAAAAAACCTGTGTTCCGGACGAGAAGAAAATGAATCCTCTCCCAGACAAAAGAAAAATGAAAATATAAAATGAGAAAAAAAAAAATTAAAACCGAAACAAATTCACATAACTGTAAATCTCATGGCTGTGTTAAATTAATAATTTCCTTTGTTCAATTTTTATGTTCATTTTGATCATTTTTTTCAGTTGTTGTTGTTAGCGTTTTATTTCTCATTTTGGGGCAGCAAAATGTTGTAACTATACCAACCAAGTACCAAGTCAAATGAATATCTTCATTTCCTTCGTTCATTCACACATTATAATAGCGATTAATCAACTACTATTGATTAAAATAAAACTATGAAATGTGCATGAGTCACCAAATCGAACGGAGGAGTTGCACTCAATCGAAGAAAAATAAAAACCCATACACACAACATAAATAACAAACATAATTTGATAAGTCAGATAACCGCGTACTTTTTTTTTCTTGTTCGTCTATAGGCAGGCATGGTTTTAGTTACTTAAGTTTTCATCGAAAGACATTTTCAATTTATTTTTTCGTTTGTTTTTTTTTTGTTCTTCATATAAAAATAGAAATGGGAATGGTAGTGAACCAATCAAGAATCATAAAATAAACGAAACAAAAAGAAACATAACTAGAATAGATTGACAAGCAAACAAACTACTCGTCCGTGGCATAGTCTTCTCGAGATTGTTTTCGTACAATTGAAAACGAGACTGTACAAATACAAATCAAACAAAATTAATAATATTGATGAAAATTGACAACAACACACACATCATATATTATTCAACCGTTTTTTTTTTTGATCGAAAACACAAAAACGAACACGGGGAGCATTGAATTTTCGACGAAAGGGGATAAAGAAAAAAAAGGACACAAATTGACAAATGAAAAATCAAGAGATGAAGTTGAAAAATTGTGAGAAAGTGTCATTACCTTACACTCACGCCTGTATAATAAACAAATTTTTTTTTGGAGAAATTACGAAAAAAAAGAACGAAGCGTTAAGGAAAACACAAAAAAAAACAATGATATAACCGTAGATTAGATACCAAGATGTCTTAGTTGTAAGAACGTCTTTTGAATTTATTATTATATTATCATTATTACTATTATTATATATTATTATTATTATTATTGATAAACCCTTATATGTAAATGTAATTTTTTCTCTTATTTTTTCCCTCGGTGAATTCGAATGTATGTAATTTAATATATATATATATGTGTTTATTTGTAACCACAACGACGATGACGGCAACTAAAAACAAAATATATAAACTTACGAAATATAAAGAAAAAATGATTGAAAACAAAAAAAAAAACAAAATGCATTTTTATTCATGAACCATTTTATATACTGAACCGTAGTTCAGTAGTAATAAGCAAACATTGATTGATTGTACGAATTCAGATTAGTCATCCAGATGGGAAATTCGATGATCGAAATCTAATAGCGTAATATTCGCACTTTGCAGCTGGCCGTTTCTTTTTTGTTCTTATTCTCTGGAATTGATTAATTTTTTGCATTTGTCGAAAATAAAAGAATAAAAACGGTATGGCTTTTAGCGATATTCATTGAATATTCTACTTTGTTCCGTGAATTCGTGTTGCGATAACACCAAATTTTAAGATTGTAGCCTGCGCACAGGAACAAAAACACATATTCCGCAAAGCATTTGCGTATTTGCATATCAAAAAGCTTTTTTTCTTCTATAATATTCTGCATTTGATATGAGATAATGTGCAAATAAAAGTGATAAATGACCTCGCCAATAACAGCACGTAGCACACACATACGAGAGATGAAGGAGTGAGTGTGAAAGAGGAAGATAGAAAGAGAGAGAGAGAGAACCAGAGAACAAATTGACAACAATTTGAAAGAAAATAATGATAGCTGTTGATTTTGAAACGAACGAACGAACGATCGTGCGATGAGTCAGTATTCAATTTTTCTGCTCTCATTTCGTCTTCTCAAATTCACAAATTACTGATTGTGCTTATCATGAATTCGTATATTTGTTTAACCCGTATGACGACGATGTTATTGTGCTGTTCCATCACACAGCTTGGCTTAATGATTGTGTGCCTCTTGAAAACCGATTTTTTTTTCCTTTATTCTTCTTCTTTATTTCTCCTCGCCCATCCAATTTATTTCAATTGGAATTGAATTAAATTGATCAATACAATTCAATCGAAAATTCATACAAAAAAAGCCTTTTATCAAATATCTCAATCGGTCGTTAAAATCCAATAAATAGGTTTTGTTTTTGTTTTATTTTTATTTTTTCCTTTATTGTGCACACAAATCGCGTCAATGCTAGAGAGGCAATGTCTCGTATCATCTGTCAAAGTCGGTGTATTCAAATGTAATCGTTGCACTGACAGCCAATCGGCTATCAATGTGAACATAACCTTACAATTTGACCGCATGAATTGAAACTCGTTCTTATTGTACTATCTGAAATAAACAATATCAACTTGACTTTTTTTCCACGCTTTTCTTTGTGTTTTAAGAAAGAGCTGCGGCTAATAATGGCGGCTTTGGCGACAAAATATTTACGACCCGTGCATTTTGTACGAAATGTAAGTGATTCCGTGGATTTTTTTCTCTTTTACTTGTTTACAATTTGTTGATTCCATTCATTTTCCTACTCGGCATAGGTGCTTCAAAGCCAGAGGAGATACTTGAACTTGCTGGAGTATCAAAGTAAAGGTCTGCTCCAGGAGAGTGGCGTTGCCATCCAGGAATTCTGCGTTCTCGATGGAACACAAGGACCTAATACCAAAAACCTGGACAATTTCAGTATGTATAAATTTGAGCTATTACTTCAATGGACTATGATCCATATTTTTATAACTGATAACGAGTTAATGATCATAATACTCGATCGATCGATTTACAGAGGTTCCAGAATATGTGGTGAAAGCCCAAATTTTGGCTGGTGGACGCGGTAAAGGACACTTTGACACCGGATTCAAGGGAGGCGTTCATATTACCACAAAGTAACAATCATATTGATTTTGAAAGCAATTTTTCATAGGACAAAAGCAAAGCATTCATTCATGACTCTCGTTCAAATTCCAGATCCGATGAAGTTATGCAATTGGTCGAAAAAATGGTTGGCAACAAACTCATCACGAAACAGGTACGCACGAGTTCCGAATTGAGTTTGTTCAGTGAATTAGAGTTAATATTGTGCAGACTGGAAGACTTTCTTTCACATCAGAATTTTAAAGCCTCAAAGATGGGACAAAATCGATTTCGATAAAAGAAAACACTGTTTGAGTATGTTTTCCAAATATTTTTATTCAAAATTTATTTTCACAAAAAAAAAACACAAAAAATTCCAAATGAATGATTTGAATAGAGAAACAAATAAACATTCAAAACTTACCTATACCAAACCTTAACTGTCAGAAAAATTCAATAAAACCAAATATTTTTTATATCATTAAACAGACACCGCCCGAAGGGATTGAGGTGAAAAAAGTAATGGTCGCAAAAAGTATCAATATAACCCGCGAAACATACTTGTGCATAGTGATGGATCGTGATAACAGTGGTCCGGTGTTGATCGCATCGCCAGCCGGTGGAATGGATATCGAAACGGTGGCCGAAGAAACGCCTGAAAAACTGCTCAAGGTTCCCATTGATATAACGGTCGGTTTGACGAAGGAAAAGAGTCAGGAAATAGCACGTTTTCTAGAATTTAACGGTGACCTCATCGATAAGGCATCCGAAGAGATTCTGAAATTGTGGAAATTATTCTTAAAATTAGATGCGGTACAAATTGAAATAAATCCATTAGCCGAAACAGACAATGGTCAGGTGATATCGGTGGATGCAAAGCTAGATTTTGATGATAATGCACGATTCCGACACCAGGACATTTTTGATATGGAAGATTTGAGCGAAAGTGATCCGAAAGAGGTGGAAGCATCGAAATATAATTTAAATTATGTTGCGATGAACGGTAACATTGGATGTTTGGTGAATGGTGCTGGTTTGGCAATGGCTACAATGGACATTATCAAATTGAATGGCAGTGAACCGGCGAATTTCTTAGACGTTGGCGGCAATGTAAATGAAGATCAAGTGCTGAAAGCATTCGAAATCCTATTGGAGGACAAAAATGTCAAAGCCATTTTGGTCAATGTCTTTGGTGGAATTGTGAATTGTGCCACCATTGCCAACGGGATTGTGAATGCATTTAAAAAGATAAATCCAAATGTACCAATGATTGTACGATTGGCTGGAACGAATGCCGAACAAGCAAAGGAAATTTTACTAAACTCCGGCCTCCCCATTCAATCGGCCACAAACTTAGACGATGCTGCATCACTGGCCGTTAAATCAATCAAATAAACTTAGCTTTGTATTTATTTTTAGAATTAAAAAAAAAAAACATTTCATTTTCTAAACGTTGAGATATTGTAACGAAGACAAATAAAACGGAAACAAGACAAAAAAATTATATGGGAAAAAAAAATCGAAACACGTTGTTTTCCTTCTTTGATGATGATAATAGGATCGAACAATTATTCAATGATGATAGGCTGGGATGTGTGTACTTTTTTGTTTCATATATTCGCCAATAATATTTTATTATAATGATTAGTTTTCTGTTTTTTCACATTATTAATTTTTCATTTTTCATTTTTCATTTTCATTTCCATTTTGTTCTCATAATAATAATATACCGATCATACCACTAAAAATTTCCGGTTGTTTTGTTTTTTCATTATTTTGTTTCTTTTTTTTTCTCAATTTCTATTTCCCTTTGCAATATTCGATTAATGTGTTGTTTTAATTTGTATGACATAAAATAGCGAAAAAATGAATATATTAACGTCAAAAGTGTTAGTAATGAAATGTCGAGTGAATTAACATCTCATTCGATTGTCCAACTACTTGACAGCTATGAGTTCTTGTATGAATTGTTTGGCCTGTGCAATCGATTCTTCTTCACCGCGAATCGTTACGCCAGTCAATCCATTCAGGCCTGGATCGCGATCTGTATGCGAAATCAAAAAAGAAAAAGAAACAAAACAATTGTGATTAGAAACCCGTTTGAAAGGCAAGACAAATTATTATAGGTTACGTGAGAATGTATCACGATTTGCAATACAAGCGAGACAGATAAACAGCGTGATATGACTCACCGATTTTAACGTGCACGTTGAAATTATCTTGAATTTCACGAATTTTGCCGCCACCACGGCCAATAACCATGCCGACTTTCTTCGAATCAATGTCCATTTTGCTTGATGCGCTGTTTGGATCAAAGTTGTTGTAGGTTCTTGGTGCACCACCGTTGTTGAAGTTCATTCTTGGTTGGCGTTCACCACCACCGCCGTAGAAATTTGGTCGTCCGGCACCACCATTTTGCCCAAAACTACGTTGTTGGCCACCGTAGCCATTTCCATTGGCATAGCTTGGACGTTGTCCTGCACACGCACACACACACACACACACACACACAGTTGAAACAGCACAGAAAATAAAGAGAGGGAAAAATTACGATTGAAAATTTATTTACAAACGCATGTTTTTTCTTTACTTAAAAAATGTGGTTTGATTTTTTCGTTTGGGGTTCACCCGATAGAATTGCGCTGAATGTGACGCTTAAAGCATCGACATAAAAAAAAATGTATAGAATTCTACGGTGTCTGGGATATGTATGTACATGTATATATTGAAAATAGCCAACGTACCTTGGTATCCACCGCCATTCATGGCATTATCGCGACGTGGTCCTCTGTTAAAGTTGCTGTTGTTAAAGTTGCGGCTTCCGAATGTTGGATTGCCGCCATTGTAGCCACGGTTCGCTTGTTGACCGTCTGTGTTTTGCCAGGCTTCAGACATTGTTTAAATGTTTGGTTTCTTTGATTTGAATTGTGTGTTATGAGTTGCATTTTGTGAGTGTGTGCGGTATTGAATTGATTGGGTTTCCCATACAGACAGAAAAAAGGGCAAAAAATTGTTTGTTTGTTTCGGTTGTATTTCATTTTTTTTACTTTTCATTTTTTTTTTCATCTTAACTATTGTGTCGGACGACATGATACGGTCTCAAAATCCCAATGTGCAATGACAAATAGCGAATAAATAAAAAAAAATTCGATTCGCCATAATCGTTTTTCGGTATAACCATGTTTCTTTTGTAAATGCGCATTGTATCATTGAGCTTTCTCCCCCTTCGGAAAAAAAAAATCTTCCCGTCCTAAAAAAAACCATTTCCTTCGAATTTTACATGAATTTTTATTCCCAGTCGGATGCGTTTTTCGCCAAAAAAAAATTGTCGCTTCCATTAACAATTCCAAGAAAAAGTTTCTTAAATCTAAAACAACACGAATTTACTTACAATTGGATGCAACAAAACTGATTTTATTGTATGGATATTTAATTTTTTTTTATAATGCGTGTTTGAAATGCTTTGTTGAACGAACACGAATAGTTTCTACGACGAATCCACACTGAAAATGGTCGACTCCTAATAAACAAAGATGGTTGCCATCAATCGATGTTTATCCACATGAAGAAAGTATTTAACATTTTTACTACGTTTTCGGTCGTTTGTTACAGCAAACGCATTGTAGCAGATTCCTATGTTAGCCGCATGCGATTGCATGTGGTAGTATGCATGTACGGCATGTGAATGTGAAAATGCCGCTGTGATTACCATTTTTAGTACACGGTACTTTTGTCATAAATCTTCTACTATTGTTTTTCCTGCTTTTTTTCCCGCATCAAATCGGTATGATTTGTGGAAAAAAAAAACAATTAAATCGACAATTTATAACAGCGAAATTATCTGGAATTCCATGGTTGGTACACTTTCATTCTTCGTTTTGTTTTTCATACCGTTTTGTCGGTATTATAGGCAAACAAAATTGCAGGAGTAGATTTCTGGTTTGACATGTGACAACGAACGCTATGCTACATACAGCACCGGCACAACGGGATGCTTGTGTGTGCGTGCGTTTGCTCTGCAGCTCATAAACAAAACAGTTAAAGTTGAAACTCTGCAACTATTGTGAAATTCTTGTAAGTGCAGACAAAACTAAAACATTGCGTTTTGCACGGCAACGAACATTTTGAACACGTGCTTTTTTTTCCACATTTACCGTTTTGGCAAATAAATAGGTAAAAATCAACGAAAAAAATGCAAATCACCTGAATATTTAATCAGAATATCAAATGGTAATTGGATTTTGTTTTAGATTTTCTTATTAGAAATTGTAGCCATTGATTGAACACACAGTCACAATGAGCGATTGGGAAGAAGATGATCCAAAACCGCAAATGGCACCACCGCCTCCCATGCGACGTGCTGCCGCTCAACAAAACGATGATTGGGACGAAGGCCCATCATCGAACACGGCAAACAATGGTTTCAACAGACAAAGAAGCCGTAGCTCCAATCGCGGTGATTCAGATGGTAAGCGAGCCAACAACAATTACATGGATTCCAGTGACGGCCAAGAGAACCAAGTGGCATTCGCTGTAAGCAAGACAAGCGTCGGTTCGATTATCGGTCGCCAAGGTTCGAAAATCAAAGAGCTCCAAGAGCAATTCCATGTCCGCATAAATATTGGTAAGTGTTAAATGGGCTATTGGAATAAATCATAAAAATCATTCACATATTTAATTCGTCCTATTTGTGCATTGTTTGAACCGTCATGAATTTAATTCATCGCCATTTTTTGAATGACAGACAAAGAAAGCGTTGACAGAGATGGAAATGTCTCGGTCACCGTCAAAGGTGCAATGCGTGATGCAAACGATGCCAAAAGAAACATCATGGAATTGGTCAGTTCTAATTCAAATTGGAACTCTGATCGTAATAGTGGCGGTGGTGGTGGTGGTGGACGACAGTCAGACCGCAGCGACAATTCACGAAACTACAATTCTCGCAATGACAGTTCACAAAACTTTGAACGTCGCAATAATCGAGATAGCTCACGTAGCAATGATTCGCGTTCAAATGACACGGTCGAAATTTACCCAGACAAAGTGGGCTCTGTGATTGGTCGTGGCGGTGAAACAATCCGAAATATTCAAGACACATTCAAGGTTAGGGTTAACATTGATAAAAATCCAAACTTCAATGGAAAATCGACTGTCACCGTGTCGGGCAGTCAAAGCGATGTGGCAAATGCCATTGGTAGAATTAGAGAATTGGTTGGCGAACCAAATGAATCTCATCAAAATAGCTACGGATCGAATCCGCAGCAGGGCAACAGTGAGCCAGAGCGCATGGAATTCGAAGTGATTGATTGGCAAGCGGCCGCTCGCGAATCTGTAAGTTAAATTCAAAGAACTTTTTGCTTTTAAATTGTATAAAATCCATTCAGAATTGAAATAAACCAACACATTTGATTGCATGCAGGAAGAAGCAAATCGTCGACGTTGGGCACAACTGCCACCATTGCAAAAGGTATTCTACGAGGAACATCCGGATGTCGCAAACATGTCACCCGAACATGTTGAAGAAATTCGTAGTCAAAACAACAATATCACCGTCAGTCGCCTGTTCCTCGATGAAAATGGTGCAAACGATGCTTCGTCTCCGATTCCAAATCCAATCGAGCGATTCGAACAATGTTTCGCCAAATATCCCGATTTGTTGGGTAAGTTTCGATTTTTAGCATCGTTTGAAGGAAATTCTTTCATTAAATCTTTCGATCGTCTCAATCATTTTCTCCTAAACAGAGCAAATCACAAATCAAGGCTTCCAAAAGCCATCTCCAATCCAAGCACAAGCATGGCCCGTATTGATGAAAGGTGAAGATTTGATTGGTATCGCACAAACTGGAACAGGTATTCGATTTGGTTTCATTTAAAAGAAGAAAAAGGTCTAAAGGTCCAGTTTAACAAGGAGGAAAAATCTTGAATTCTTCAATAGAATCTAAGGGATTGTCACAAACACATTCAATTGTCATATTTTATCATAGGTAAGACACTCGCTTTCCTCCTTCCCGCGATGATTCACACCGAGTACCAGACTATTCCACGCCCGCGCAGTGGACCGAATGTTCTGGTTTTGGCGCCAACACGCGAATTGGCCCTACAAATCGAAAAAGAAGTCGCAAAATACTCGTTCCGTGGCATGAAAGCGTAAGTTTGTTCGAAAATTGTTTTGTTTATTCGCTTTGCCCGATTAGTTTGTATGCTTACCTTCAATTTTCCTCCGTAGTGTGTGCGTCTATGGAGGTGGTGATCGAAAGGCACAGATTAGTAACATTGAGACTGGTGTCGAAATCATCATCGCCACGCCGGGGAGATTGAACGATTTGGTCGAAGCCAAAGTAATTGATGTTTGTACAATTACATTCTTAATTCTTGACGAAGGTAATTACTAGCGATAGTCAATAAACTGGTTTTAAAACTAAGCACTATATTAATTGCATCGATTACTCCTAAAAGCTGACCGAATGCTGGACATGGGATTTGAGCCACAAATCCGTAAGGTATTGTTGAATATTCGGCCGGACAGACAAACCGTTATGACATCGGCCACGTGGCCAGCTGGTGTTCGCCGCTTGGCACAACGTTACATGTCGAATCCGATTCAAGTGTGCGTCGGAACATTGGATTTGGCCGCCGTTCATTCCGTGTCACAGGTCATCAAGATCATCGATGAAGATGATAAATTCAGCACGGTAAGAAAAAAAAATGGAACAAAATCAAATAAAACTAAACTCTGTGTCTCAAATCAGGTCATGAATTTTGTCAAAGAACAAATGGATCCCGAAGAAAAGGCGATCATTTTCTGTGGTAAAAAGGCCAGAGTAGACGATTTGAGCAGTGAATTCAGCTTGGCTGGCATTTGTTGTTCGTGCATTCACGGCGATCGTGATCAATCCGATCGAGAGCAAGCATTGCTCGACATCAAAGATGGGGTGGTGAAAATTTTGATTGCCACCGATGTGGCATCGCGTGGTCTTGACATTCAAGACTTGAGCTACGTGATCAATTACGATTTTCCACGCAATATCGAGGAATACGTTCACGTAAGTCGGTTTTTGCATCAGCAAATCACATCAACGAGTTTATTTTTCGGTTCAATTGAATGGATTTTTTCATGCATTTACAGCGTGTAGGTCGGACTGGACGAGCTGGTAAAACTGGCAAAAGTATTTCATACGTGACCCGTAGTGATTGGGGCAGTGCCGGTGAATTGATCAAAATTCTCGAAGAAGCCGATCAAGATGTGCCCGATGAGCTTCGCGACATGAAATCTCGTTTTGACTCAATGCAAGAGCGCCGAGAGCGCGAAAGACAAAGCATGGGCGGAGGTGGCGGTGGCGGTGGAGGTCGTCGGTGAGTACTGACTTTGCATGACAACCTTCCAATAGGAAACTGTTTGAAATTAATCATTTTTTTCATTTCTCAGTTTTGGTGGTGGTGGAGGTGGTGGTCGTTTTGGTGGCGGAGGTGGTGGCCGACCAAGATGGTAAACATTTGCCAATCCTCAATGCTCTACGGACCGAAAGCTGCTGCCAGTTTTTCTTCAATTGCATTCGACATGCGATCAACAAATTGGTTTCTCATGTAGCATAAGATTAGCACATTTCAAACAAACTTAACAATGTTAACTTCAAAACTGTGATCATTGTAAATTACAATTTGTAATAGGGTTACAATAGTTTCTGAACATTTAGCAAGTTAGTTGATGATATTTTTTCTCTTCGAAGACGGAAAAAGTACAAAAAAAAACAAATGCTTACTATATTGACCTTAGAAAGGCCACTCAAAGTCTTTTAAAATCAAAATAAAAGTCAAAAACGAAAAAAAAAAACAACAACCAATGGAATTGAATCCAAACATATGATTAAATTAAACAGATTTCGTTATTTACATTTTTCATATTTATTTTGTAATTCATTTTGGTTTTCAATTATTTCCCATTCGCACTATATAATCAAAGTCCCTTCGGCAAATGGAAATGAATACATGGTATGAGTTGGCTTCAAACGGAAACTAGTCGAGCTGCAGACTGAGAACTGCCGCTCGAAAGTCCCAAATTTGAATTGAAAGATGGTTCGCAAGGTTATTCGTAGTAACACGATCTTCAGTAATTTGTTTTTTATTCTCAATTTTTCTTCACTTTTTAAGTAATCACAAAGAGTCTAAAATTACATTTTATTTCTTTTTAAGTGAATCGAACTAGATTTTCTTTCTTTTCTTTTTTTGTTCCGTTTTAACTGGTTTGTCTTTGTTTTAGGTAATTTATTAAATTTTTTTTGTTGCTAAATATTTCATCACAATTGAATGAAGCGTCCGGTGCAAGAATGGAGTGGCGCACAGGATTGAGTGTCTGGATATAAGGGAAAATTGTTTAAATCATTTTGTGTAAATCTTTTCGAACACTGTCTAGAAGCACCATTCAATAAATTTTGTTTTTCGTTAAGATTATTGCGCGATTTAAATTGATTTGTTTCCTGTTCAACTTCTAAGTGGTAAGTATCAAATCGAGAACATTTTACTATCGATTCTATATGACTTTTGAACATGTTGTCAGTAAAGGATATTTTTTTCTTGTTGTTATTTGAAATTCTATTAATTTATTACTCTCGAGCTCTGCGTCGAATGGATACAAACTGGACGGTGAATCATTGTGCGAAATAGAATAGAAGTGTTTTGTAGTGTTTGGTGATCGTCCATTTTTATTATCATCACATTTTTGCAGACACGCATTTTCAATCAGTTTTCTTTTGTTTTTTTTTTCGTCGCTGACTTCATTTCATTTTGAATCGACATCGTTGCCGCCTTATATTCATCCCTGTTTATATTTCCGAGTTTATGTTTTATTACACCATCTTCTTGAAACGAACGCTTCAAACGTCAAATATATAAACAATTTATTTTTCATTTAAATTATATGTGTGCCATCTGCATGCTATCAATTTTGGTAAACTTCTGTTTTTCGTGACTTTGTTGTAGTTAGGTTCGATTTTTATTTTGTGTTTTTTTCTGAATATTCTTTATTCTCGAATTTATTTTCTAGTTTAACGGCCTTCCATCAATGCAGTTTGATTCGAAATTATTGTTGAGTTAAATATGTGTGTGTGGTGTTTGCACAGAGTGGCACAGCGAATCATTCATTTTGGTTTAAATAGAAAAAAACGCATGGTTTCATAAACCAGTACTGCTGAAATGCATCCGTGGTATCGCTAGAACATTTGTGCCTAAGTGAATTCCTTATCAACTATTTTTTTTGTTATTTATGGCTAATGCAACTCTGTACTACATGTTCTCAATGTGATCATTATAAATATGTTTTTGTTTTGGGTAATACTTTTTTTTTCAAATTTAGTTTCCTTTTTTTCTATTTTATTGTGTAAAATATTACCTCATCATTTTAACTAACTCATTTTATTCTTTTTTTTGGTTTGTTCATTTTTGAATGAGATAAAATTCAAATAATATTTTGCGCTAAATAACTTATTCTGTGTAACTCAAATATCTACAAATCACCCAATGAATACTCACGCGAAGCGCGTAGCGATTTCTGTTTAAGAGATAAACAGAAGCTCTCTTCTTCTCTACTTTCATTCGATTGTGTCTGATTCTTTAGGTTACATGTGCGGCCCATTCTTCGATTATTTGAGTCGAAATCGTATATGTTGTTCTCTCATGATTATTTTTTTTTAAATTTATTTTCTTCCATATTTTGTTAGTTTTTTTTTATTTTCTCTGTTGATTCAGTTCTTTACCGATGAAATAGTAAAATCAGATCTATGATTGAACCGGTTCTCTTCGTCCCGAAAATACAATGGAGCGTATCCCTTTAATTGATGTCTATAAAAAATATATATAGGATTTTGTTTCCATTTTTGGTTTTGTTTTATTTAAATTTGCAGTATTTTATGTTTTTTGGTTTTCATTCATCAAACAAACAGAGGATCTGTTCGCACTCTAATCGACTATACGCTAATACGAATGCAAAAACACAAAAAATGTGGAAAAATTCCCATCGAAAAAAGGAACAAAAAACCAATTAAACTGAAAATGTGTTTCTTTTTTGCAACAGGTAAATGCACAAAAAATAAGAAAAATGGAATCTTTTCATCAAATATTAACGAAATCAATTGTGTTGTGCATTGTTGTGTTTGTGTGTGTGTGTTCTAGTAGTATTTCTTCAAGGTCACCATCAGCTTTGATTGAAACCAAAATCAGGTGATTGAACGAAATACAACGTGCCCAGAACTAGCTTCGGAAAAAACAAGCAAACGGAATACATCAACTGATATTTTCTACGGGTTTGATGCACTTTTGCATATATATCGATGCAATTACAAAACTTGCACTAAACAACCACGAAACTAAATCGACTCAAACTAAGAGAGTAGGGGAAATTAGACGAATCAGAAAAATAATTAGATTAACAAATTTTAAAACATATTCAACCGATTTTTTTTTCATTAACAATCATAAAATATTCTAGGTTTTAACACAGTGTGCATTTTAAACGAAAGAAAAATGCAAATGATCATTCTTTTCATATATATATATATATATATAAACAAATGCGAACGAATTAATTTTGTGTGTAAGAGTGTGTGCGTGCATTTCGTAAGGACATTGCGCTATTTTTCCCCCTCCAAAATCTGTAACTACAGCGCGCGAAAGCATGAAAATGTGTGAGGTCCATTTGGCACGATTTCGCATCCGAATTTCACGATGTCGAAGAACTCGGTTTCACTGTGACCCCGAAAGGGATTTTTATTGTAAACACAACAATTTGGCCTACCATTGGCTTAGTTCATTTTTCTTCTTCTTTATCATGTCTTAAAAACTCGAACGAAATTATTCGTTTGATTTTGGTTGGTTTATGCTGATTCCAAGTGCTCAAACTTTAATTAAAGTTCAAAGTCAAAATTTTTGCTAGTGGATATTTTTGAAATTTTTCGTTGCTATGAAAATTTTTGGGTCCAATAATGATGTTTTGCATCAAAAAATCCCGAGATTTCATTAATTTTTTTGGATTTTTTTGAGATTCTTCGTTAAAGTTCGAACTTTGATTAAAGTGCGAACTTTAAAAAAAAAAAATTCGTTTTTTCGCATTTTTGGGCGGTTTTATTGATAGAATGGAATGAATTAGGACAATTAATGATGATCTGGCGCATAAGCTGTCAGGAATTTACCTATTTTTTGGAATTTTTTCGATTTTGAAAATTTTTCACAAAATTTTTTCTTTCGTTTTTCCTGGCATTTTTCTAGAAATTTCAATGCGATTGAACATATTTGGGCATAAAAAGAGGTTTTACATTGCAATTTTTCAATTTTTTTCGATTTTTTGTAATTTTTTTGCACCATTTTTGAAGTCCTATAACTTCTCAATGACTCGAAGTAGAGCAATAGTGTCTGTGGCAACTTTTTAGTACTCCTCAAGACCTTTGCATACCATGTTCTGAAAGTACTAAAAATGTACTAAAAAGTACTAAATTGTGGAAAACCTTTACTTTTGGGTATTTTTACGATTTTCAACATTTTGATGCAAAACATCATTATTGGGCCCAACAATTTTCATAGCAACGAAAAATTTCAAAAATATCCACTAGCAAAAATTTTGACTTTGAACTTTAATTAAAGTTTGAGCACTTGGAATCAGCATTAGACGTTATTTTAAATGTTAAAAATGTTAATGTGTGTGTGTGGAACATTTCGTTGGCATGGAACAGCTCGGATAAACGGTAGTGTCTCCCATCTCGTCTTCTTTCTTTCCTCTCGCTCCATATTTGAAAATCATTGTTTTTTTTTGTTAATTGTCGTCATATCATTGGTCACATAATGACACAAATTACCTGAATCTCTCAAAATATCAACTTAAATTTAAATGTTTTTTTTATGTTTGTCTCTTTTTAAATTTATTTCTTGTTTGTACGCAATGGTGTTCATTTTATATATCACTGAAATAGTTGTGTGTGTGTGTATGTCATTTTGCCTTAACGACTGGTTTTGGTGGTTTTGGGTAAGAAAAATTGTATTTGTATGTTTCATTGGTAGGTATATTGTTAGTGGAAATGTTGATTGAAAAATTACGGTTATTATTGAATGAGAAAATGGGTGGAGACATCGAAATTGCCTACCCAATAAAATACAGAGATTTATTAAAAAAGGTAAGCATGAGTATGAGGTGTGGATACGTATAATTATAGAGTAGGAGTATGGTTGTCGATTTCTTCATCCTAATATTTTGTTGAAAACTTGTCTAAGTCTACACAAAACACAGATCGATCTCTAAAGATACACAAACGCTTGATATTTGGTTCGGTTTTCATTTCCAATCCATCTCAAATAGTAACAAATAGAAAATGTGTGTGCGTGTGTGTGTGTGTGTGTGTGTTTGAAATGAGTACATCTGGCTCAGATATACAGTCAATAATAATACACAGCAAATAAAAGAAATTCTAATTTTAACAATGTTTTGAGATTATAATAAAGCTTTGCAATTGTATTGGATTTCTGAATTTATGGTTGGACTATTTCGATAATTTTGATCTGTTTTTTTGTTCAATTTGATGTTTTCATTCTTTTCAATGATAAACCGCGTCAGTTAAGAAGAGTTTCAGAGACTAAGCAAACCGTACACGACAGAGAGAGAGAGAGAGAGAGGGGGAGAGAGAAAAAAATGCGAAAAAATAGCATATTGCTCTGCATTCGTACGTGCTGACTGCTGCCAATTTTCACATTTTTCCTCAAAGCGCACGGTCGCACTTTCAGACATTTTTCGAACTTTTTTCATTCATTTCGGAAAATGCTCTCTATCACCAATTGCTTTTATTATAATCTTTTTTTGTTTATTTTTTTAAATTAAGTTTTTGCGAATGGACATTTTATGTTCTTCTTTCGTTTCAAAAATCGAAACAATTCAAATCGATTCTGAGTTTTCAATACTAATTGTTTATTTGTTTTTTTTTTCGGATTGCTTCTCATTTTTTTTCGCATTGTAACAAACTTTTTTTTGAAAATTTCTGATTGGTTTTTCCATATTGTGTTTTGTTCTCTTTTTTTTAGGTGTTTTTGTCTAACGTTTTTGTTTGTTTGTCTTCATTTTGACTGAAAAACACAAATTTCACTTTCGCGAAAATGATTTGTTTACGGCACATTTATAATATACATTTAAAATATAATTTTTGTTTGGTTTTGCTTTTGTTTTGCATATAAGATGTCTGCATATAAAAAAAACATTTAACGTTTAACGCCAAATAAATTTGGTATTGATTTTACCTTCTTTTTGGATCCATTTAAATACTCTTTATACATATCGGAACGAAGATAACGCGAATATGAATCGCTTTTCATTAAATGGTATACATGTGATGCGGCTACGTCGAAACACCATCGATTCGGTCCACCTTGTGCATGAACGGCCTCGCGCGCCAATTCCACTGATTTCGAGTCAACATTGACGGGGCACGGTGCGTCCGGCCCCAAAAACTCTTTCCAAATATTATTCACCGCTTCACGAACTTCGGATTGTGGCAGTTTTTTCATCTTCTGCACTGATTCCCAGAACCTGAACCAAACAACAAATACATGGAAAAAGGGAGGAAACACAGAAATGCATTTCAAAACAAAGAGAAACGAGAAGAGAGAAAATGAAATATAATTCTTCTTAAATATTCAATAAATCGTTCACTGCTCTCTTCTTCGACCGGAATGCGATTTTCACTCACTTTAGATTTTCTCCGCTGTATTCTTTTTCTAAGAATTTTGTAAATTGTTCGTGACCAATCGGATCGTTTAAAAGCTCTCGCAAATCGAAGCCCCATCGTTTCACTCGTCGAAGTGGCACATCCTTACTACTGTTTCGAAATTGGGTTTGATAATTTGATTTGTATTAGTTCCTCTTACACACACATTCAACATGCATCGCATGATTAAAGTATCAATTTTACTGATACCTGCGGCTGGTCATACGTACCTTGTTTTTTCTAAATCCCACAGTTCGGTATTATCCGTTTGCCATGGATTTGGTAGCTCTGGACTAGTTAAAAAGTAATCGAACTCACTGTATTGCTCATAGTACGATACGAGGCTGTGAAATTGAAACGATAGCAAAACGGAAAAAAAAATGAGTCAATCAAGTTTAATTCTCACATTGAGATAGAGATAGGCAGATGGGTAGGGCGCGAATAAGAAAAATGCGCGACCATTTTTAGTAACACTTACGAATCGGCAGCTTTGGAAACTTTTATTGTTCTACGCTCGAGTTTTTGTTTGCGCAATGCGATCAGTCTATTGATTTGTTCTATAGGATTATTGCTGAGTGCAGCACCAGCTGAACCGGAGCCATGGCTCGATGCACCATGGCGATAAGCTTTTTTGATGTCCATTTCCGTTGTGTTTACACAACCAGGCATCGGTCTATGTACATCCCAAAATGCCCGCTCTTGGGAATCAAGCACCTTGCGTTCGAGTTTGTCACGTTTTTTATCCACTTTACTTTGGGCCTCCGCTTGCATAAATATAAACTCCCATTTGCGCGAGAACATTTTCTGTAAACGCGCCAAATTTTCCGCTTCATAGTCGGCTAGCTCCAATCGCGTTTTATTTTGCATTGTTCGCTTGCACAAATACACCGCATAGTCAGTATTCTCCGGTTCCCAGCAATTGGATGGCCAAAAGTATGGCGTTTGAAATCTGTGTGCAGTAATAATAGTAAGAATCATTGCATTGCATTGCATTGCTTTTTTTCTTTCTGTGTCACACACTCATAATGCATATATATTTTTGTTACAGTTCAATGGCAATGTGAGCATTGCTTGTTAAATACTCAACAATTGAGCAGCTTTCCACATTATTCTTCTTTGCCTTTTCTTTTCGTATCATATCGTCTGCGTACCTGTAAAATGTGCCATCATTTTTAACCGTTAGTTGATGATCGTCGATGGGGAAAAGATATCCGTGTGATGATAGTAAATGGGCCAAGTGTATAGCGTCTGTAACGTCTTCAACATCTAAGTTTTTAAGTATCCACGAAATGAGATCAGCACCCGTGAACACTGATGGAACTTTACTCATAAAAGCTTTTACTGTTCGCACCGAAACACCACCATTTTCGCCTTGCATCTTTTCAACAATTGCTTCCATCTGAAGTTGAAAGGGAAATTGTGTGTGTTTTTTTTTTCAATCGTTAAAGTATGACACTCAATTCAATATTTCACTTGGGTCGAGGTGTTCTTTTTTTGGTGTATGTGAATGTGTGTTACCAATTGTTTCATATTCGTGGTCTCATGCTTACCTTTTTATAAACTAAAATATTCGGTGCTACTTCTGTGATTGGGGCGATTGCCGTTGAGTTTGTCTTTTTGGATGTTGACGATGACGCTTTGTCAGATTCTGACGTCATTGTTACCATTTTGTCCTGGAATACCAAACTTTACATCAAACCAAAGCACAGCGACAATGAAAGAACGAAAGCAAAAAGAAAAAGAGAAAGAAAAGAAACGGAAAAAATCACACATGAATTGTTTATAAGACAAATGTTTTGCGATTTTGATGCAGGTCAATCAAAGTGTCGCCTGATTTCGGTCGAAAGCTCTTTTCTCTCACTCGCACTCACACTAACACTCGCACTCTCACTCTCACGCTCACGCTTTCGTTCGTTCGCTTGCTATCTATTTCGTGTTCAACATCAGTTTGAATGAGGCAATCAATATCTGTATGCCTTGCCATCCATATGAATATTTTCAAAATGACACCATGTCTCATTCGCTTCAATCAATTTTTCGACATTTCGTTTCGTGCTAATGAATTTATCCAGATTTGTACACGATGTGATGAATGTTTCGTTTCAAATTCGCAACCATAAACTGCGTTGGGGTTTTTGTGTGCACATCACAAAATCGATATGAATTATTTATAAATGTTTTTAGAGTGCATAATGATATGGATGATGATGCTGATACAGATGATGACTAAAATGATGATGATGGGCAATTGAAAATCGGCTCACATTTTCTTCGAACTCTCGTTTCAATGCATTTTATTGTTCAATGTATGCATATGAAGGAATAGAGTAGTTAAATGCGTGCACTACAGAGTGGCTACAGTGACATCACTTCGTTGCTATGTGATTGGATTCAGATGTGCATAAACTTCAAGCAAAAATGATTCATTACGGAATAGGAGAGACGGTACGGTACGGTGAACTCAATCGCCACCGCCGTCGCCGCCAAATGTGTTTGTTTTTATTATTCGCTGTACGCATTTCACGCTGAATACGACAAGTGTCCGAATATATTAAATCATTTGGGGAGGGGAACACACACATTATTCGGTGACAGTTTTCATGGTTTTGGGCGAGTGAATAATTGAAAACAGTTGGTTGTGCATGGTAATTGTTTCTGCCCGAAAGCCAATCTATTTGCATGAAAATTACCGAAAGACAGATTTATGGCGATATAATGTGCGATGCATGTGTGTGTGTGTCTCTGTGTGTTCGTTCCCTTGACGGTCAATTAGAAAATCGCGTCGATTGATTTACATGAAGTCAGTCATCCTTCTTCTCTCGTCTTTTTTTCCCTGTTATGCACTCCACTTCTCGTACATTATTACACAAGAGGAGGAACGGAGAATGAATGTTGTGTTTTGTCATTGGCGCGCACTAGATTACAATGTAGTCCGTCGCCGTTCTTACATTTACAAAAATCAATGGTGCCACATTTTGTGCTCGGTCTACCGAATAAATTTCTACGGTGATTCAATAAATAATATCTGATGCCGTTATCACTTTATCCATTTTTATCTGTGTTGTTCTTTTAGCGTTTTTCGATAAACTTTATTTTTAGCCAGAAAATTGTGTTGTAGCGAAAAAAAAGAGAATAATAAGGTACATCATACGAGGCTACACCAAAAGAGAGAGATAGAGAGAGAGAGAGAGAGAGAGAGAGAGAGAGAGAGAGTAAAGGAGGAAAAGAGAATGGGGAATGGAGAGAAAGAAACGTAACAAAAAAGTAGTTAGTGTAAATCAAAGTTTTGTGTTGGGTTTTCACGTTGCACTGAAAATCACTGATCTGCGATTATGATACATTGAAAAAGGACATCAAGTCCTACTTAGCCACCACTTGCTCTTATTTGCTCTATCTCTCTCTTCCTCTATGTGCATGTGTACTGTATGTACTCGTCGTCGTCGTCGACATCGTTTATCAGAAGGTGCAAATATTTTCATTTGCTTTGACAATTCAATAAATTGTTGATTCAGTTGCCGTTTTTCCAGCTGGGTGTTTTGCCATAAACACAAACACACACACACACACAATCTATGTTCACATACTGATGATGTACATTCTGATGCTTAGCCAGTGCTTTTCCCATTCATATACACTCACTTAGACTTATTATACTATTGTTTTTGTTGCTATTTTATTGGAGTCGTCGTCGCATCGTATCGTTCATTACCTTATCGAGTATGTATCATTTATATTCCTTGGTGTATGATGTGTATGGTGTGTTGTATGCTCTGCCTTGTCTTTATGCACTTGTTTTGTGAGAAACACTCTGCCCTGCTCCTTGAGCTAATTATTTTGCTCGTTTCTTTTGACACAAAACCAACAATTTTCCTCTTCCCTTTTTCGTTTTTTTTTTTAAAGTAAAAGTTCTACCACTTATATCCACGATTCATATTTCTTTTTCTGCTTGAGATAACAATACTCAACGAATCGATATGTGATTGAAACGGAAAATACTGAACCACACACACACACAGTTTATTTAGTTGAGAAGAAAGACAGTTCAAGTTTTTGTTTCTTTTTTTTCTCGAGTTGTTGTTTTTGTTTTTGTTGGTAAAGAGAGAAAGAGAGTTTGGCAGAAAACAAATACTTTTTTTTTCTAAATTGTATGCGTTTTACTGGGAAAAATCAATGTCCTTATTGTCAGTGGATCTAATTTTATATATGGTATTGTATTTCGATTTAGCAAACCGATTTTGAAAAACTGTGTGGTACTGATGAAAACGGAACGAAACGAAACCGGAAAAAAAATTAAAGGCGCAAACAAAGTGAGAGAGAAAAAAACGAAGAATATTATGAACTGAAAATAAGTTTTTGTTTTGTGTGTATGTCGAATTCACAGCAAATGGAATGACCTGTGCGACCCATGAGAGTCACCACCGTTTACTGACAATTTCTCAACTGCTTTCTGCGCACTAAACCATTCTCATCCACTCTCGATTTCTGTAATGTTGCTTCTACATGTTCGTGCTTCGTACGAGTTTATTTTTTTTCCTGCTGTTGCTGCTGCTGCCTACTTTTCTCGCTGGCTCCATATATACATGAGAACACAACTGTAAAATTACACACTTGGAGCAAATAGTCTTTTCGCATTCGATGCGTTCAATAGGCTTTCTCCCGTTTTTTTTTTGTTCGTAAATAGGTCTTGTGCGCGCGATTGGACAAAACTTCCATCACATGCAAACGTGAATTCCAACCGTAATCGAATCAGTCGCTTTGCATTTGCTTTTTTTCATTCGAGTTTTTCAGTTTTGTAAACTTCATTTAGAATTGCCTTCGGTGTGATTTATTTCGTTGAATATTTCCGGTTTGTCGGAAATTTCAATTAAGTCATTAAACAGTTATGTTTGGCTTTTTTGTGCTTTCTATGCTAGGCCTCAAACTGTATGGGAAACGTTTGAAACGTTATACAGCATTGACACAATCGGTCTAACTGCACTTGCGCGTGTAACATTTCATTCAGGCATTCAACAGAAGAATGTAGTACGCTGTGTGTGTGTGTGCATATCCGTAGGCTCACTCTGTCTGCACGTATACACACTGATATGTACATCTTCATGTATACGTTGAGTCTCTTGCTCTCAATTTCTATTCTATTTCAATTTTCCGGTCAATACATGCAAAAATCAGAAGAAGAAGAAGAATACGGGGAGAAAAAAAAGACTACATTCAAACAAAATGCGTTTCGACGTTAAAATTACACTTTATTAAATCCTAACTCAGTTTATGATAATGTTCTTTTTTCGTAATTGTCTGTTAGTCGGTTTCCATTTCGTTGGATTCGTTTTGATGTTCCATGTAACCGTTTTCAACGCCATTTGTGTTTGGTTGTTCCTCCTCTTCGTCCTGATTGGCCTCGTTAGCATCGTTGGCATTATCAGCGTCGTTACCATCATCGGCATTACCATCTGGCGACTGTTCATTGTATTGTTGACTTTCTTCTTCCTTTTTACGTTCTTCAATTTCTTGCTCAAGTCGAACACATGCCTGTTCAATTTCATAATTCTTCGACACCAACATGACCCACTGCGTTTCCAATGCACGTAACTTTTCACCGGCCGCCGTTTGTTTATCCTTTCGCTGCCAATTGATATCCTGAATATCTTTCTTAATACCTTCTAATTGCTTCTGTGCCTTGGCCAACATCGATGTGAGCACATCCAAATACACTTTCCACGTTTCGCATCCGTATTCAAGCATCAATTCCAAATTCATTGCTCGCACCGCTTGATGTTCCAATTGGGCCATTGAATTTTCGACCGCATCTTGCCAGGCCGACAGCTCGGAGATTTTACTTGGCGGCGGTGGTGGCAATTCGTAACGTTTCATGCTTAGCGGTTCCATTGGCAAACGATTTTGTATGCGCTCGAATTCATTTCGCATCAATTCGGTTTCGAAAATGGCTGTATTGATCGGTGGTAGATGTTCCAAGTAATTTTTGGTCGGTCTGTATCGTCGGGTCTCTTCTTCGACCATTGCCAATGCCGTCTCACGAACGCCGGGATCCTCGTATCCCTGATCGAAATACGGCAACGCATCCACAACCACGTCTGTTGACATCTTCTATTGTCACTCTTCGTTTCTTATTTACAAAATACAAAATAAAATATTAAATTTTATACGATTTCGAAGCACAAGAAATATTGTGTTGCTTGCAATGGTTTGTTTGACTTCAAAACGTTTATGTTATACTACGTGCAAATGACACTGACAGATGTACGATGCGATCACAGCGCCATTCGACAATATCGCTTGCAACTTCACTGTTTTCATGGTGAGTTTCGGTGTTTCTTGCAAATCGCTCAAATCTTTCTCATTAGAAGACACATTCAATTGTTTTTAAGGTATTAATATTTTGTTTTGTGTGTGGTTTTTTCGAAAAAAAATAGAAATTGAGATTATTCTTGTAGAATTTATATCAAATTTTCCACATATTTTGAGTGAATATGTACATAAAAAGTCGAAAAAATAACTCAATTCATACCAAAGTGATTTTCATAATTATATTGTTTCGCGACTCATTGTTTCCCTTATCTGTAAATAAACACTCATACTAATTGCATCTTTTCATATCATGTTTGACAGAACTGATTAAAATTCCAACATGGATATATCCAGAGCAACAAACGATAGGAAATTGTACCTTTGCAAGTGGTACTTTTACGGTAAGAAATAAAAACACTTGCAAAATTAGGTGATTCATATTCACTTCGATTCGTTTTCTGTGCTTTTCAGTGGGTTTCGCATTTTTGCCATTCATTTGGGCTGTGAACAGTATTTGGTTCTTCGATGAGGCATTTCGGAAACCAGAATATGATGAACAAAAGTCCATTAGAAGATGTAAGTAATTTGGTTTATATTGACATACGCCCCCCTCAAAATGAATGATGCGACTGCTTAGCCACATGGATGGCATAAACAATTTGCTTAATTTAAATTGATTGCCACTTTCAGATGTCATATTCTCAGCGATAGGTGCTGTTTTGTGGGCCATCGGGCTTGCCACTTGGATTACGATTTATCAGACGAACCGTGTTGCGTGGGGAGAATTTGCTGATAATATTAGTTTTATCATTCCACTTGGCTCTGCATAGTATAAGCAACTCATTTAGTTCATCTCATTTAGTTCATTTTTTTTAAAGAAATAAATCATATGCATGTGAACGTTTTTCAATAGTCCAATATCTCTCTATACTTAAAATGCATTAATACATTCCAAAGGTGCATCTTTTATTTATTGATATTCAAAATTTAAATTTAGCACGTCCAGCGCTAAAATTGTAATTTTTTGTGCGAATAAAACAGAAGTGCAGAAAAAAGATAATGCCAACAGTGATTCCGTTCTAATGTTTTGTTTACATTGCAAGCAATAAACAATGTAGACACCTAGGTTTGTATAACCTTCAATTGGAACTGATAAAAAAAATGAATTTTTCTTGAAAACAAATTTCAATTTGAAAAAAAAAAATAAATTTTTCATTCAAATTGCTTCGAAATCCTAAACAAAATTGTTGAAAACAAATGAATTCTCCATTTATTGATGTGTTTCAATTTGAATGTCGATTTAATTTGACAGCAACAGAAGTGCGCGGTGGTGGTGCTCTCTGCATAACCAAATGGCGAACTAATGTGATTCATCATTTGAAAGATTGTGAACATCCGGATAGATATGTTGTGCCGCCATATTTTCTTTCTTTTCCAAAGTCTGTCGTAGCATGACGACGGGTCTTCAAAATAATCGTCGAATTATTTTTGAATAAAACAAGTGAATTTAGTTTAAAAATGGTAAGAAATTATTGAAAACTGTAGATTTTGTGCTGATAAATCGAATGCAATAATTGCAAATATTTTCCGACACGAATTATCTTGAATTTTATCGTTTTTTTTTGTCTTCGCAAGTTAAAAATTATTGTGCTACAGAAATATAGTGTATTTGATAGACCGCATAGAGCATTCAATGCATATCCCACGTGGGCCAATGTCAATGGAATTGTAACCAATCGTGTAAATGTTCTTTGAGCACAATTCCAATGATGATTTCTTGCAAAATGTAATGCCATATTTCCGAAAATTTCGACGATTTCTTCCGAATAATCCGAGTTTTATGATGAAAACCGATTTGCAATTATTGTTGAGAGACGCGTGCATAACCTCAATATATATGAGACACATATAAGAATACAGTGAACATTGTGAAATTGATACTGATGTGTGGCATTTTTTTTTCTTCTTGTGTATTTCAGAGTTTATCGGCATCACGCCCGCTCGTGAGTGTATACTCCGAGAAAAATCAAGCTATCAAGGACAAAACCGTCGCATTGCCAGCAGTCTTCAAGGCTCCAATCCGACCAGATGTAGTCAACGAAGTTCATCAATTGATGCGTCGTAACAACCGTCAAGCTTACGCTGTTAGCGACAAAGCTGGTGAGTGGAATTGGCGTTTAATTATTATTTTTTGGTCGCAGTGAATAAAAATCAATTGTGTGAATTTTGAGAATTTTCTGAAGATGAGAAAAATATTGTGCAGTGCAATTGAAACGTTGTTTTTTTTTTGTGATTTATAGGTCACCAAACATCAGCTGAATCATGGGGAACAGGTCGTGCTGTTGCTCGTATTCCGTGAGTATTAATCAATCACCACGTTGTTATTTATCCTAACTTCAAATTGATGTGGAATTTCGTTTTTATTGTCAACTTTTAGACGTGTTCGTGGTGGTGGTACTCACCGTTCAGGTCAGGGTGCCTTTGGTAACATGTGCCGTGGTGGTCGCATGTTTGCCCCAACCAAGCCATGGCGCAGATGGCATCGTCGCGTCAATGTCAACCAACGCCGTTACGCTTTGGTTTCAGCCATCGCAGCTTCAGGTGTCCCAGCTTTGGTCCAATCAAAGGGACATATCATCGATGGTGTTTCAGAATTCCCATTGGTCGTTTCCGATGAAACCCAAAAACTGACCAAAACCAAGCAAGCCGTTGCTCTCTTGCGCCGTCTCCGCGTCTGGGCTGACATCCAAAAGGTAAACCATTTGCATAATTCACGATGAATTTTACACAAACATCTTTCACTTTTTTTCTCCTCACAATCACTTCTTGACATAGTCGTTTGTAGAAATTTTTTTTAATGTGTATTCGCATTTTCAACATTTTGTTGTCAAAACACATGTTTGACACAAAATGCGAACAAAATTTTTGTTTTGTTTGGTAAAAAGGTGCCAGATTAATTTTGATCAACAGGCGTTCCGTTGGATATACTCAATATATTTTTGCGGGTGCAGCTTGATTAAACAGATTTCCCTTCCAACGAATATCACGTTTATCTGATACCTGCTACTGAAACATGTGTTAACATTGTACTAATCGGGATGGGCTTACGTTTTTCAGGTGTACAAGTCGCAACGTTTCCGTGCTGGTCGTGGTAAAATGCGTAACCGTCGTCGCATCCAACGTCGTGGTCCATTGGTTGTTTACGGCAAGGATGAAGTAAGTGTTGACATCACATTTTATTTGATTTTTCCTCCGCATCTTACAAAATGTGGTTTTCGAAACAGTTGAACATTCATTTCAATTGTCGGTTTCTTTAAAATAACAATAACCCATCAAACTCGATCGATTCACTAAATACACTGTTCATTTTGTGTTTATTGCAGGGTGTCCGCAAGGCCTTCCGTAACATTCCTGGTGTGGATACTTTGGCAGTTGATAAGCTCAACTTGTTGAAATTGGCCCCAGGTGGTCATGTTGGTCGTTTTGTCATCTGGACCGAATCGGCATTCAGCCGTCTCAACGATTTGTTCGGTACATGGGACAAGGCTTCAACCTTGAAGAAGGGTTACAATTTGCCACAACCAAAAATGGCCAACACCGACTTGAGCCGTTTGTTGAAATCCGAAGAAATCCGTTCGGTATTGCGTGCACCGAAGAAGACACAATTCCGCAGTGTGCGCCGTCTCAATCCATTGGTCAACAAACGCGCATTGGTTAAACTTAACCCATACGCTGCTGTTCTTAAGCGTCGCGCTATTTTGTCAGCCGAAAGTCGTAAACACGCCAGCAATGTTGAAGATGCCAAACGCCGTGGCGTTAAATTGTCAAAATCAAACCCATCGGTCATTTTTGCAAAGGCATTGGAAGTACGAAAGGCTCAATTGAAAAAAGCAGCCGCTGCAAGAAAGACCCGAAAGGCTGCCGCCGCTAAAAAAGCACCAGCCAAGAAGTAAACAGTGTAATGTATTGTTTTGAAACTTTTCCACACTATTTACATCGATCGATAAACCCATAAATAAAGAAAAAAAAATGATGAAAAAAAAAATTTGAAAATCGTGCTCTTTAATTTCGAAGTTGAGTATTTGTTTTTGGGTGTGCCAAAAATGTTTTCCTTTTTCATTGCATTCGGCTTCATTCCATCAGAATGGAAACTCCAAAAGACGAAACAAACGATCGATTCCCAGAAATCAAGCGACCAAAAATCGAAAGAAGCACAAATGCCATGTTTGCAATCATTTGACACCCAGTGAGTCTAAGCTCAAAGAACACTTGCGAACTCACACTGGAGAAAAGCCGTTCGAGTGCACAATTTGTTTCAAATCGTGCTCTTGGATTGCTTTGGAGTTTCCATTTCTTTGCTAGTCCAGCATTCCGGTTCATAGCCCTATATTGCACATAGCACATGTGTCTCGTTCGTTGCCGTGGTGAATATGTGATGTGGTACACGCTATTCACCACATGTCAAAATGCCAAAAAAAGAAACTCAACATAACCTCACTTCAAATAGCGAAGCTGTTAACCGACTTTTCTTGTTTACATGTATATTCGAACGGTGTGTGAGTGCCATTCACCTAGCGTCAGCATTTCGAGTAAAATGCACATCTTATCTTTTACACTCCCAAACCAGACGTGTGTATTTATATTCAAACGTGAGCGCGGCTTCTTGACGAAACCGTCATACCACTAGAACGGTGTAAAACACTATAAACACATAAAAACAACCATAAATATTTATTTTGGTTGAATCAGAGAAAAAAAGAAATTAGTGAGAGAAAAAAGAATAACATTACAGATGCATAGTTGTTGCCCATTGGCGTTGACATTTTTATTCGCTGGTGCGAGCGAAATTGAGATCAATTTTTAGAATTTTGTGTTTATTGTGTTCGACAAAATCGGAGCATCTTATAATTTGTGTATATTTGACACAGAGGAATCACATGGATATTGGATTCTGATTGTTTTCCACATTGAAATCCATTTCCAATCCAAAGAGGTAAGTTAATAAATACTAATTGTTTATTTTGTGTCAAATCGCCTGAAATTTGTTTGTTTATCAAAGAAAAAGTAGTAAATAATATCTCAGTTTACTTTGTGAGTTACATCAACCTCCATTCTATTGTTCAACAAATTAAAGAATAAATATATCATGACATACAAACCAATTTTCGATAGTGTATGCAAGAATTTGTGGAATGTCAAGAACCCATTAATTATGATTGGTGTTAGGAATGTTCGTTTAAGCTAATCGTTCACATCCCGCATCTTATCCATCATGCATTCAATCACTGTGTGAGCAGAAACAATCAAATGTATCTCAAACAATCAGTTGTATTTTGGGAAAGAGACATGCATCGAACCGAACGACTTTATCTTTTCGATCAAAAACATCCGAAAATTGTACCGCTAACCAAGTTTCCAGCCAACACGGTACCACGGTAGCTCACACAAAACCCGATGTTTATATTAACTTGTGCGAAAGTTTCGTTCGTCACACGGCATGGTTGTTTTCCCGTGCACAATACACTGTGTGTTTGCAGTTCAATCATTGATTATATGCCGCTCGATGTACAAAAACGAGTGACTTGATTTTGATAATTCGATGGAAATTCTGAATACGAATGAAGGAAGAAGAAAAAACAAGTTTCCGATGAAAGAATGAAAAAAAAAAAACCAATTATGACGATATCAAATGAATAGGCAACTACATGAAACCAAAAAAATGTGCTGAAATGCAAAAGACACACAGTCCGGCAAATTTGCCAATTTTATTTCATTTTCACAAAATTGAGAGGTATGTCTTGATTGGGTGCGTGTGAATAGACATTCGATCGGGCGGTGTGTGCACATTTCGTTGTTGTTGTTGCAATTTAACTCCTCTATATTTCTCTTCTTTTCTTGTTTTTGTTCTCGATTCATTGATTTACCGCGCTACACGCTCGGGCCTCGGCAAACTGCAAGCGCATGCTTGACTCTCTTTTTCTGTTTCTTCTTTTTCTCGCTCGTTTCTATTCGGTTTGATTTAAGTTGTAATTTTGTTCACGCTTGTGTGAGTAATCGTACGATCGGTTTGTTCACATTGAATTGCATTCAATTCGAGATCTCCGGTAGTGGTTTGGATTAAAAGACAGTTACAATGTTGAAAATATGCCATTCATTACTTCGGTTGATTGCAAACGCTGCAATTTTTAATGAATTTTTTCCGTGGCTCGTTGTTTCGTGGCGACACTGTGTTCCTTTTTTTCGTGTGTGGCTGTTGTTGTTGGTTTAGCTGTTGCTGTCATTCTTCTTCTTGTCGTTGTTGTTGTTGTTGTTGCTATTGCTGCAGTCGTTTTCGTTCAATTGACGAGCATATGAATTATGTGTATGTACAAGCCGAAGACATCGTTCAACAACCTTAAACAAAAACGATTTTACACATGCAAAAAAATGCGATATTGACACGTTCATCATACAACAGCACGAAATCATTTATTTGAAAGTACTTGATACCGATTCAAATCGATGATGAATGTTTTATCATTTGCTTACTGATTATGACGCAAAATCAACCATTCACACTGATTCACAAATTATCACGATAAAGCAATTAAAATCCTATAAACGAAGATAAGCCATAGTTGGATCGATACAGTTCAAACGCGAAAATTAGCTTGATATACATGCATCCAGCCGTGACGAATTCGCTGATAAGCGCATCGAATCACTTTTAGTCAAATTAACGGCTAATGCTAACTGTTATCATGGTTTTCCTTTCAGTATCCCGCCAAAATCTAGTTTTATTTGAATGTTTAACTCATTCGGCTTTGTACTTAAATTTCTCGGTAACTTTTCTTCTATTGGTTTCAATGGAGTTAAAGATTTTGCGTTCAATTCATTCTAAAGCAAAATAGCGAATTTTCAAACAACAAAAAAACCGCAGTTCTTCCATATCAAATGTTCGCTTTGAAAATATCACTTCGGTTTCATCATTATTATTGTTGTTTTTGTCGTTATTTCGCTGTATATGGAAATTCTTCAAACTTTTTACTAGCCAACAAATATGCTAAGCTCCATTTCAAAATTGTAAATCAAATAGATGAAAAAAAGTGAGCAAAAACAGACACATTTGTCACTTGGGTAAATAAATTGCATTATTTAAATGTAATGAATATGAAATAGTATTGATTCACCGTCGTAAAATGATAATTCGTCTTTCATCTAATTTTCCCGGTTTTAATGTGTTAGCGGTTCATTTTTGAATGTGAGCCACATCGATCGGTATAGATAGGTTTGATGATTTATTTGTATGTATTTAACGGTTGCATTCATCATTTATCAGCGCAAATACACGATGACATGTACAGATAAATCAACGGGGATCGGCAACGATGGCACCGTTGAAAAATACCTTGACCGGCCAAAACCGATTTTCATCGCATGTTCATACCTACGCGAATTTTCCACCAAATAAGACAATTATTGCACTTTTACCACAAGGCCCATTGCATAATGTGTCGAATGTTCGACGAATTAGTATGCAAATATTTCCCAAAATTCAAATCACTACGCTTAAATGCCATACTAACACACAATAGTCAAAATCATATTCGTAGCGCCACTCGTTGCTAACAGTTGACAATCACTACGAAATCGTACGCTAAAATCCACATGCGTGTGCTTGAACGATAGCAGCCGGTCAAATAGAAGGAGAGAGAGAGAGAGAGAGAGAAAAACCCGCGAACATACGTAATAAAAAGAAATTAAAATCATATGTAGATTAAAGACGTAGATGTGAATGAATTGAATGGCCATACGAAAGACAACTCATGGTGCGAGTAGCAGAGTGTGTGAACACGAGCGTGACAGTTAAAGCTGCTGATAAAAAGTGCGATTTAGTATCGTCAAAAAGTCGTTTGTTGCTATAGCTTTGTTGTGTGTTTTTTTTCTCCTTCGTTCTGCGTTCGATCTGTCGATTTGTTTGATATCATTATAAAGGTGAGTGTGTGCAAGTACGAGTACGAGCACGTAATGAACACGATTTGAAACTTAATTACGCTTTTAATCAACTCAAATGCAAATACTAATACATGCGGCCGCTGTTTCAATCGCACTACAAACAAAGCGACAAACGTACAAATACTGAGCCAAAGAGCGAGCAAGGCGATCGAAACAACACACGTAGACGCTTTTTTTTAGTGTTTTTCTTTTTCAATTTAAAAAGAAGCTTCATGACATTTGTCGCAGTAATTAAAAGCCATCAGTTGAACGTTGAACGTTTAACAGTTTGTGCATAACGACCGCGATTGTGACAGTTCATTTTTACAGTTTGCCCGGACCAAAAGCTACAGTTGAATAATAGCCGCGAGTAATAATTTCTCATGTGCTTTCGCCCGAAATTGAAACATCAATTTTACATTGAGCAATTTTCTCTTGCCCTTGTAAACTGTGTCTGCGAATAAATTTAAATTTTTTTTTAGACAGATCATTGAATCAAATGCAAATTGACTCTATTTCATATGAATATTAGTCGTTTGATTGAAAAACGGTTTTTTGACGGAATAAACCAAAAATTCAGACATCGTGCTTGTTGTCCAGTGTGTCACATTCTCCAACCTTTTGATCCTCAACAAAAAACAAAACTAGAATAAAAAGACACTCATGTTACATAGCAGTCACCGTTATATGTGAATGTCTCCGATTTCATAATTACAACTGAAGTTATAATTTAGTGGTTACAATCCGTAATTACATCGCTGACTACGCATTGGAATCAATTCAATTCCGAGTGATTGAAGAGAGCGAGAGCAGAATAGGACCGACGGAAACTACGCTAAACTTTATACGAAATTCATTTGTCGATTTATTTAAGTGCAACGAAAAAGCGGCCATTACAATAAATTCAACCGCATACATTTCATTCCAGAGATGAACCATTGACAAGAAGCCCGAATTCAATTGTACAAATCAAAGTCATACTAAATATTTTCGAAGACATTCTCGGCAATAATTTTCTCGGTGACTCAAACACTCAATCTAGAATATGGACTAGAAAAACTGCGTGAAAAACAAATCGAAGTGAGAGAAGACTGAGAGTGGGAAAGAGGGCATCTAAACTAGTACAAATTCAATGCAAGTTGTAAACAACTTTTTCATGTTATTGTTGATGAATTGCTTATCGTGCGTTTAATAAAATAACGAATCAATAAATTTCTAACTCGATGGAAATATAAAAAACAAAGAAAGAAAGAGGGAAAAACTAAGAGGAAAGCAATTGACGGCGACGGCGGCGTCAAGTGGACAGTCAGCTGAAACGTGGATTTCAATGTGCAGAGCTTGTAGTTGAACGCAAGCACCGGCATTGAATCAACCAACAACGAATTCAACAAAGTACAATTTGGTGTTTGATTTTTTTCCGAACTAAAAAAGAAACAACCCTCAACCCTTTGCAGCGACGAGAGAGAGAGAGATAGCAAAAATGCTTGGGATTTTCGAGTTATTCATTTTTCTCTGTGTCTTTGGCTACTTGCTCAACAAAGCGCGGTAAGCAACAGCTT
This sequence comes from Sitodiplosis mosellana, assembly GCF_009176505.1. Classification (NCBI taxonomy): domain Eukaryota; kingdom Metazoa; phylum Arthropoda; class Insecta; order Diptera; family Cecidomyiidae; genus Sitodiplosis; species Sitodiplosis mosellana. The sequence goes on from NW_022601467.1 coordinate 3,242,101, forward strand.
TTGCTTCTTATTCCATTTTTGTCAAGTTGATTACACCCAGAAAGATGCGAGAATGAACGAAAGAAAAACACTTGAGATTATACACACATAGAAAAAAAACAGCAGCAGCAACAACAACAACAACGAACAAGTCTAAAATTCGATGTTCTCAATTGAAAGTATAATGTGGTATCGCATTTGAATCACTTGGCAACCTTTAGTGCATTCCTTGCAATTCGTATCGGCCGCATCGACCGAAAATCGCATTTGAATACATTCGATTACATAAAAAAAATCGTCTGACAACGAGAATAGATTTGTCGGTATAATTTTGTGTTTCTATATGTATATTTTTTATGTGTCGTTTCAACAAATCGAAACTAGCATGAACTTCATTCATGTTTCGAATTCTTAATTAGAAGGATTTTGTGTGTGTGCTTGAATCGAACAAAATCGAGCGAAGTATTCAATCGTCAAAGTCATTGATCGACGAGAATGATTGAAAGTTTATTATTGTTTTTGGAACTTTGTTTTGCTGGCCGATTGTTAATGTGTGTTGGATTGATTCAACATATTTATTGAAGCTCAAGGGCCATCACATGCATTTTTTGGCATATTCCAGATCAGATTGTATTAATGTACACTCAATTCAATCACTCTGTCATCGAATGTGGCACATAACAAAGGAACCTCCTAGTTAACTTTATCAATTGTACACATAATCACGCTCAATTCATTTGAAGTTTATTATCATCCATCGGAGTTTTTTTCATTTCAAATTGAACTTTGTACGCAAGTTCTTTGGGAATTGTGTGTGTTCAATTGTGGCCGTATCGTTTTGCCTTAGGAAATGAAAAGCCGGGTGCCACACGCCAATTTGAATGAATTACAACCAACTTTTCAAAACAAAGTGTGTTGATGACAATAATAGTATTATGAGCATAAAAATTTGCAGTCCTTTTTCTAAAAATTCATTGTTGCTCCGATCAACATTACAAACGATAAAGTGTCAATTTTGTTTTGCTTTTTGAAGCCTGTAATTGACGGCTTTTTTCATCAGTCATTTGTTTACTTATTCAGGCTTTCTTCGTGCTTGTTGCTCACTCAGTTCCTTTGTTCTTTGTTCCCTGAGTAGCTTATGTACGATTTGTTTTATCGTATCGTGTATGTGTATCACACATGCGGGCAATCAATGAAAGCAAAACACAGGCAGTTCAAAGCTCTGGTAGAAAGTTCAATATTTACTGTTTAGTGGGAAAAAAAATCATAGCTCGCTTGTGAATTACACGGTTTATCATGTGGCTTGTTGAAAAAAAAGCTATGCTCACACGCTTAAGTGCATGATTCACTAGTAGTTAAAGTACGGAGGTCGTTTTTGTAAATTTCAATGATAAGGCAATCTGTTGAACGTGATTTAGTCTCTCGAACAAGTTACTATCCGACAAAAGACTTTGAAAGTTTTGTTTTTAATTTGAATATTCTCAGAAACTACGCCGGAATTGTGTATGTGTCCAGAATGTGAGAGTGAACATATTATTACGTATGAACCATACACATAGGCTTTCGGATAGAGGACGAAGAGTCGAACGAGGCCAATAAAGCCGCCTCGAATGGCCATGACTTTGATTTCCATACGAATTTCATATCAATCAGTTCATCTGCATTTTGTGCACTTTTCCGATCACCGATCTCTCTCACAGCAACAACAACAAAAACAAGAAATAGTGCAATGCTCGTGCAAACGGTAGCTGATATGCGGAATTAAAGCAGTTATCAGAGAAGCGTCACATTTATTAATTGCACAATAACGAAATGGTCATCGATAAGCAATACTAGAATGAATTCGTGAAATTTTTTTTCACTGTATCTTTTGGTGAGTTTTTTCCTTGTTGGTTTGTTGTTGTGTGTGTGTGCTACGCATGCTTTCAAACTATCGTAGCGTATCATAATTAACGGGCCCAATAAATCAATAACGTCGCTTTTTGTTTTCACTCTATTTGGCAGCATTTGAAATTAATAAAATATTTGAGTTGGACATATAGGATGAAATACACCTATAAAAACTCAACTCAACAAACAAAGTTGTGAATTTGAAGCGATATTGAAAACGAGGTGTGGTAGATGCTCAGCTCATAGTTTAAATGTGAACATTGTTTGATGATGTTCATTCGAATTCAGTCATGGGAAATGAACGAGATTTTAATGACAAATGTAGGGGGTCATGACAAAAGAAAAAAAAAGCGCAATCCAATCGTTGTACATACGCAAACATGACACATATTAAGTGATAAAGACGTCCTCACAAATCAAACGATGAGCATTCTGCGCGTTTAGCATTAGATTGAACCGTGAATGGCGCGTGCACAACCACAAAAAATGTAACACTTGATCGTCTCTTCGGCACTCTTTTCTGTGACTGAACAGAATTACGCAGAATTTTTTTTTCTTATTAAACAACAATCGATTAATGCCGAAACGGTTTCGAAGGCGAATACAAAACATGTGTCGAATGAATGGGCAATAAGAACGGAAATTGTTGAACTACGACGACAAATCGCAGACACATAATGTTTTAGGTGATTTGAATCCAATCAAATGCTGTCTGCACGATGTCACCCCTTTTACAATGCCGATTTTACGGTACAAGCGGGTGGAAATGGTTATTCCATAGTTGGATTTTAAAAATGGAGAGAAAGATCAATGTTCGATACCAATAACTGCCCGGCATACGCGTTCGATACAGGCAGTATTAAAGTATTGTCTCGGACCGTGTTCACTTTACGCGTTGAATACCGACGCATGTTCAGTATTTCAAAGTGATTTTCCACACAATTTTGATGAGATTACTACTACTGGTCATGTAGAAGGCCGTAACATATCATTTGACAACGGCAATCAGTTGGGCCTGGAAAATTCCCACAATCACATCAACTACTGTGTAATATAAATCGTTTACGGAAGCACACACAATCCTTTGTTGTGTTCTCCGATTTCACCGAAATCTATATTTAATTTCGATGATTTTTTTTTTATTAATATTGCATTTTTTGCTCAATTTGAATAAACAATATTTATATCAATCGATGGTTTTGTTGATTTTCGCCTACGTGTGCGCTAAAATAGAAACATCTACGTCGTAAAGGTAAAAAATAAGTGGAACAAAAATCAATTATTAAACTCAAAGAGGAAGAAAACAATAAGTAAAGGCTCAATTTCGCAGAATTTTAAGTCAAACAATCAAATACGGTTGCCTGATCGAATAGCGAAGTGATGAGTTGAAAAGTGCATCGTTGAGTGTGTGTACTTTATTTCTGCTACATCATTGCCACACTTGTGATCAGACATGTATTTGCGATCAAGCGATTTATTCTAATATCATCTGCCCCATTCTCTCTGCCTATATAATCAGCCAATGAGCTGCCGCTGCACTTATTTGGCAACATTTTATGGAATTATTGCATGATGACTAAGCAAAGCCAATCACCGATTGATTCTATGTTGAATCGAACGAACCGCACCGAACGCTGCGAATGTTGCCACTTGTGCACAATATTAATTGATGTAAATTACTGCGTGCTTTTGATAATTGGGATTATCAATCGTCCGATTGCGAATGCAAATCATACGATGTTTCAGTTCCAATCATTTGTGCCTACTCCCATTGGATGATCAAGCAAATGTGCGCGCTCGCAAAGAATTAGCATCCAGCAAAAAGAGCATATCAACCGGGATGAAAGCAAGAAAGAGAGTGACAGCACACAACAATATTTCGATTATCAGCTGTTTTCATGCCACCGAAAACAACGTGCCATGTTTTTTTTTTGCAACAGTGATTTTTTTTCTTTATTCGATACTACTATGCTCGTCAAAAGGCTTTGCGCTAACCTCCTTCGTCATCTGATTATTACGCAGCGCACAGAATGAAAATAAGAACTTCTTCGGTGATTGACTCACTTTATTTGATTTCTAACACAGCGATAACAAAACCATCAAAATTAGCGTTCATTCTGTGTGTATGTGCAGCGCGCGCGTATTTTTGTACGCACTGTGAATTGTCGTTTGTTCTCACGGTCGTTGGCCAGAACGGTCGAAAAATGAAAATGAGTGGAAAAAGCGAAACGGCATGCAAACATGTCTTGCACACGGCACCGCCACACATGCTTTCACATCAACAAATAATATAATGAATCCGGAGCAGGCTAAATCACGAAATCAACATGCACCACATTTTTAATGGGTGAACTTTTGTTTCCTTCGTTTACGTTCTTTTTTTTCGTTATTCATTTCATTATCATCAGCGAAGGTTATTTTAAATGCATTTAAACAACTGAGTGCCACTTATTTCAGAATCGTCAAATTGATTTGTTGTTGGCCTGTGCCTTTCTTGATCGTGTTATTTCCTCCATTACAGCCAGGTTGTATGTACATTCACTTTGAAAATCGATGCAAAAAAACGACACCCAGAACTACTTTGTATGCAAATACGTATTCAGTCTTTTTACATATGATTCCGTTGAAAATACTATCCGAATATGAGTTTGTTCAGTGGTTTGCCCACTTTTTGTGTGTATTCCACTGTCGTTTGTTCGTACATTAACGTTTTGATTTTTTTCCGTTGCTTCTCTTTATTTTGTAATTTCAAAGAATATCGAAATCGATTAGAAGAATATTTGAATAAAAAAACAATCAAATCAACTAAAACGAAGGCAAACCAAAAAAAAAAACAACACATTACTTTTTCGCTATTGAATACGCATTGGAATGGCGTTGGAAATACAATGTGAAAAAAATGAAGCAACAATTGAATTTCATTTTGAAATGCTTCGCTTCGAAGTGAATAAAAATATTGTCGAAATACCGAAGAAAAACGCATTTAAAAGTCTTATCGAAACAAACTTTTGGGACCACTTTTTCTATTGAAATTTTTTAATCAAAAGAGAAATTTTCCAAAAAAAATTGAGTTAATAATTCTACTTTTTTTCTTTCATTTTCAGAGCTAAAGACATGGTTGACGTGCTGCAAAATTATGTGCAAGATGCCATGAGTTTGGTGCGTTTGCATCGAACTGATGCCGATAATCATGATGAACATGGAACCACCGACTATGGTGCTCGACGACGTGCCACCGAACGCCAACGTTTCCGACACCAAATGAAAGAGCAGGAGAAGCAATCCTACGATCGTTCACTGTACCAAATCAAAGAAACACCACTGCAACCGGTGACCATACCATCGAAACCGCTCACTGGACTTTCGTGCCAATTTTGTGCACCATCAAACAATGTAAGTTGCACACAACGAAATATATTATCGCTCGCGAAAAACGAAATTCCGATGGTTATCGATAGGAAACTTTAAAGCACGATTCAAACAGATGATGTTCAAAATTGTTCACGTGAAGTGTCAACGATTTTAATAACTTAAAACGAAGGCAAACCAAATATACTTATACTCGCGATAAAGTGAATGAAAATGATTAAGTGCTTGGTGACAAGTCATGAATAATATTGATGGAATTCCCTTTCTTCCCGTTTATTAGGAACGACAATTGGATCCGGAATTGGTCAAACAGGATGTTATTGATATTTTGCGTGTGGGTACATACAATCAACCGAAGGAAATCGAATCAAACTCCATTTTCAATTGGATCACATGGTTCCCGTTTTTGTCGCATTGTTTGAACACCCGTCGTTTTCCGCTGCCACAAGTGGCCGATTCAGTGATGAAAGATGAACGCTTAAAAAATGCCATCAAAATCTCCGTAGAAAAGACGGTGGAGGAATTGAAAGCAACTGCCAGTGATGAAATCGATGAAGATGAACTGTACGAACAGACATTAAAAGAAAATACGAAACGTGCCCAAAGTCTTTTGCTCGATATGCGCTCGAAAATCTCGGATCGTTTATTGCGTTTTGCATCGTTAGTCCTATTCAAATTACTGCCATCGTTTATGTCAGGCGTCGTTGCACATCCCGCACACATTGACATGCTAAAGAAAACAGCTGCTGCCAAACCAGATGTTCCGCTTATCTTTTTACCATTGCATCGTAGCCACTTGGACTATATTTTGGTCAGTTTCATTTTGCTCAACAATGAAATTCGCGCACCCATCGTTGCTGCCGGTGACAATTTGCGGATACCATTCTTTGGGTAAGTTCTTATTACGTATTTAATTACGTGCTATCAACAACCAAAACGAATTGATAAACACAAATTACCCAATTTCCTGACGTATGCTGTATTTTTGGGGCTGAAGATTGGATTGCATTAAATGACCAAATATCAACAGCATCGCCCATTGTTAGCTAACAAATGAAAGTTTATTTACATTTTTTCTGTCAAACATTGTTATTACACACAGTACACAAAAGAGTGTACAAAAGAATGCATATATAGACTCATTGAGTGATATATAGTTCGCAGTAATTTTCTGTTCACGTGAAAGAATGAAGGGGAAAAAAACTTGTTTGTTTACTGTTTATGTAAGGAAAAATTGAATGAACTTTCGTTAGTCGTGCGGCCAATATCAATCTTTACAACTGCCCAGCAGCTGATCACTCAGTGCATGTTGACCGCACCGCGCTCATGTGATGATAACACACATTCTTTGTTATCACGCGTTCAGCGCTAATCTACCAAGTAGTCTCTTTTGAATTTCAATTTACTCATCAGTTGCTTCTGTGAATTGTTTTTTTCCACATTTTTAGTGCTTTATTGCGAGGGCTTGGTGCTTTCTTCATCAAACGCAAAATCGACCCGGTCGCTGGCAAAAAGGACATTGTTTATCGTGCCGTTTTGCACACATACATGCAACATGCGCTGGCTGCTAATCACAATGTCGAATTCTTTATCGAAGGTGGCCGAACACGTACCGGCAAACCGTGCATGCCAAAGAGTGGCGTCTTATCAGGTATGTTCTTTGATTTAGAAACAATTAAAACCATAAAATTGACGCTATAAATCTTTGAATTTAAATTCCTGGTGAATGAAGGTTATAACGTAGAATGTATTCAAAATGTTGATTGAAATGGTTGAAGTAGAAATGATTTCTATGTCTAGTTTTTTGCACATATTCGATTTGATTTGAATTTGGTTAATCAAATCGAGTTCATACGACTGTTTCCTTCCTTATTTGTTCGAGCAAGGTAAACCCTCCTTTAAATTCCGCTGCAAAAGCGAAGAGTCTATTTCACACCTCAACAACCAATACAGTCGATAACTACGCATAACGAAATCAATTGCGTCGAAATGCCCAATGACGTACAAAACCATTTCCAAGTAATCAAAAGTGATTTTATCCAAATATCCTTCTTTTCATTTTCCATGGTCTTGATTAGTAATCATCGATGCATTGAATGGTGGAACAATAAATGACGCTCTGCTGGTTCCGGTCTCGGTGAACTATGAACGTCTTTGCGATGGTAACTTTGTGTACGAGCAATTGGGCGAGAAGAAGAAACCGGAAAAGTTTACATCGGCTGTTAAGGCAATTTGGGACATTTTAAATTCAAAATACGGTCAAATGCGAATCGATTTCAACGAACCATTTTCATTGCGCGAATTGATGACAGTATTCGAAAAATGCTCCGACGCTAGTCCCGAAACGACCGGTCCACCAAAGATGTTGAAGCATTCAAACAGTGCGAGACGGTTAAAGCATCAACCATCAACATCGTCACTCTATGGCACTGATGTCGTGGACGAAGAGCATCGCACTTTAGTCGATAGCATTGCACGTCATGTGGTTTACGATTGTGCCACTGCAACGGCATGCATGACAACGAACGCCGTTGCATTTTTATTATTAACCAGGTTAGTTTAAAGTCAAGGCCCTTTGATTATATTTATTTCACTTGCTATTGACGTGAACTGACGATAGCACTGGTGTGACTATTTATTTCTTTTTCATTCTGATTATTTTTATTATAACACACTTATCGATGTGGTTCTCTTTTTTGCTACACTTTTGCATTAGATTTCGTGATGGTGACACGATCGATGTTTTGGCTGATGCACTTGATGACCTTAGAAAAACATTGCAAGGTGTTAGAGCAATCAGTTTTACCGGTGACTCACGCGATGTTATCGAATATGCGGCCAATTTATTGGGTTCAAGTAAGTTATCTGGACTATCATTTGGTTTATAAACTGCATTTTAACATGAACAAATGCAATAAATTGTGTCTTTTTTCATTAGCTTTGATTTCAATCGAACAACAAAATGATGGAAAGAAATTCGTTAAACCAGTGGCACATATCCGTAGTTTCATCGAACTATCGTACTATTCAAACAGTTTGGCAGCACATTTCGCACTCGATGCCGTTGTCATGTGCACACTACTTAAACTGAAGAAAGAATCAGATTCATCGGTATGTAGCATTTCATTGATTAGAATTCTTTTGAGCGAACACAATTATGGGAAATTTCAACGTCTCGACCTATTTAAACAGGAATTCCACATTGAAAAGAGTGAGCTGATGCAACTATGCAGAAAATACTGTGATATACTTCGATATGAGTTCATATTTAACAAACCTTGCCAAAAGCTCGACAATTTACTTCAGGATTCGTATGAACGTCTTAAGGAACAAGGACTCATTTCAATTCCATCGGTAGTTTTTTTTACATCGTTTCTTTTTGTATACATTCAAGTTTGTGGAGTTAATTCGATAATTGTCGAAATCAAATTATAATTTGAATCATTGGATCGAATCTAAAATTGTAGACTTGAATACTGATTTCGGCCAAAGACAATATTCAGCTCATAAAAATAATCTGAAATAAAAGCTCGACTAAATTCAATTGTGATCAATGATTTTTCCAGGAAATTGTAAGCGCTGACGAACAAAGAGCTCGACGATTCTATGCACATCTCACCGATGACAGTAGTGAAGATGGCTACGATGCCCGTTCATTTGACAAAATCACAGTAGCATTACCACCGGAAAGCAAGGGAAAACGTGAGGTTTTATCATCGGTGCTCGCCCCATACTCACACACCTACATGGCCGTTATTCGATCACTGGAAAGTCTCCGAGATTATGGATTGATGGAAAACGATTTCATCAAAGTTTGCGTTAAACAGATTACAAACCAAGTTGAAAGTGGCAATTGTAAATACGGTACGTATACTTTTAATCAATTAATGAGAGAAATAATTTGTAAATTTTAAGATATATTCAAATCTTTGTCTTTCTCATGAACTAATTTGACAATTTTTCTCTCGATCCAAACAGGCGAAAGTATCTCGACTGATACAATGCGAAATTGTATGAAGATGTTGGAAAAATCGCATTACATCAAAGTTTCAATCGCTGGCGGTGCTCGTATCGTTACCCTGAACAAAAAATACGACACAATCGACGGTGTGCAGGAAATCACACAAGGAATCGAGTCGATAGTTACCTATTGAAAAAGGAAAAAAAGACAAGTCTCTTTAAAACAACACACAAACAAAACAACTCCCCCCCCCTTTTTTGTAGATTATTTAAGACACACACTATAAGCATTTGCGGAGAATCTGCTGGGATAATTTAGAATTGAATTGTAATGACACACGAATTTAATTTGCTACCAAGAATACAAAATACTACATTCAAAATGTAGTATTTGCACTGCACATTTTCTGCAGTTGAAAAAACGAATCGAATATTTCACAAAAACACTGAAATGGAATATTTTGAACAAAAATTGAAAAAAAAATGAAAAAAAAAGAAAAAATTGTTTGTAATAAGAAACCACTGAAATTGACTTTGGCTATTTTAGTTTCTGATGAAAAAAAAAATGAATGAATGAATGAAATAATTTTTTATCAAACGCCAAAGAATTCTTTTTTAAATGATTTTTTTTTTAGAAAAAATTGATAATAATTTAAATTTTATAACAATTTCGAAACTATTTAATATATATTCGAATTCGGGATTTGAACCGAACAAAACCATTTTTTTCTAATTTTAACTTTAGTTTTGAAGTGTACTGAAACAAAACAAAATAAATTGGAGATTTAATTTAAGAAAATAATCGGATTGAGTTTTATTTGGAAATGAAATTAATTTACCTATTTGAGTTGCTTATCTTTCAAAAAAAAAAAAAATCGAATTGATTCAGCGTTTTTCCCCTGTCAACTGTGAAACATGTGCAAAATGAAAAATATGAGGTCAATTTTCCCATTGTTCTACAGTCGCTGATGATGGAACGCATTCATATTGCGTCGGCAAAATTAATTGAATAAAAAGAGCCCCTATCCCGAGAACCAAACGAAACCAGGATTTCATTTGAATTTCTTCATTGAAAAAGTGTGAATAAAAACAAGGGTTCGTGTTAAATTTTTTTTATAACAATTGATTTATTTTTTTGCATTGAAATCAAATATATTCTTCATAATTAATTCAACAGCCCATAGTAGATAATTAATTTGTTTCATATACATTTAGATGTAGTAGAATAATAATGTTTTGTGTGTGTGTTTATTCCTTAGTTTAGCGGTTAAAATTTTTTTTTTTTGTTGTTGTTTGTTTTTGTTAAATTTGCATTTTTTTTAAAATTAAACAATAGAATATGATACAACGAGTGTCTCACCGAAATTGGTGGTGCTTGTCTTTTGAAAGGTCTAAATTCACGCTATCTTGAATCACATACTTCTACTAAAATTCATTTGTTTTAAAGTCGCAGTGGTTGCATTGTCAAGTAGTAGATGTGATTTATTTTTTGTTTTTGTTTAAGAATGATACTAACTAATATCGCCTTCAAATATAATCTATATTCTTCTCCCACAATATGTCATCTGTAATTGCCAAATGTGGTGTACGTCCAAATAAATCGTCGACATTTGTGTCGTATATTGTTTGTTGTGTCTGGCTCTGAATAAATTTGCTAATTTTATTATTGATACGTTTGACATTTGGCCGATGATGTGTGTGATATATGAATTGAATCTATGGTTTGAGGACTTTGACCAAAATCGCTCAAGATATTTTGATGTGGAAATAGGAAATAATCCAAAAATCAAACTGCCATGCAATTTCACTGGGATTGTTCGGAAAAAGAAGTCCGATATTTTGATATTTTTTTTTCATGTGTAATCAATTATGCTCTCTTTTCCGATTAGCTTCGCAAAACGTTCAATTTAGTGTGAAACTTAAAAGAATTAATGTCCGAATTCGTTTAACACGCCGCGCAAAATGGTAGCATTTTGTGATTTACATTTCTTTTCCATATTTTCATTTTTTTTTCTCTTCATTTTAAAAAATTAAAACAATTAAAATTAGTTTAAAACCACGAAAATATTATATTTATAAAATCTGGTCTGCAATTTCGTTAAATAAAATTAAACTTTGCGTAAGGATTCAATTGTTCGTAATTAAACCATTGGGTGTTTATGTTTTTTTTTCCTTTCTTTTTTTTTGCGTTGTACTGTACGTTATTTTTGTGTATGTGTCATTTTGTAGCCATATTGAAATGGGTTCGACGACTGGCTTTAGCCGATGCTGTTTTTTTCTTGTCTAATTTTGACATTTTGTACAACGAAAGCTTGAAATTGTAGCTATATAATGTATGATTATTTTGTTCTGATACGATCGGTTCTCTTATATATATATATATATATTCAAGGGCAACCAATGCCTAGCGCATGGTCTCTGCGTGTATGTGTGGTGATTTTTCGTTTCATTTATCCCTTCCATTACAACAATCTTTTTTTTTATGGTTTCGTTTCGTCTATTAGCATTGGCGAACGGAAAAAATGTGAGAAAATCAAATTTTAAAGACAGCTAAAATCAATAAACCTATATTGACCTTTACCATCTGTTTTTTGGTTAGTTAGAATAATGCAGAGCACAAGCTAAATGTTAGATATATCGATGTTCTAAATGGATGCATAATTGAACATTTCACCTCGACACTGGAGACCATTTGTTAAAAATCAATTCAATTTTTGTCTCTTTAAGCCGATACTATTCACATATGCTCACTACAAATAGAATAAGTCTACAATAGCACATGGTTTTAATACCAATTGCCTTCGGCATCGAAATCAAAATACTCAATTATGCATCCAGTCATACGGCGTGTGTTTGGTATTCATTTTTGAATTTCTCTTCGAGAAATAAGTACATTTCTTTTCTTGCCGTGCTCTCTCTTGCTCATTATCTAAATGTGTCCGACATTTCGAGTATAGCTTAGAAATTATATTGTTTTTTTCCTATGTACATTCTAAGGACGAATCTCACGAAAACACGACGCAAAGACATAAAAACACCATCTCACAAATATAGTTTTGTTTTTTGTATTATTTCGTTAAATCACTGCATTGAAATTGACATTTGAATGTATATATAGATGCATGTGTGTGTATATTTTCATCTCCCATCGTTCACTTCTCCAAATCGGATGATACCATTTGAATTACAGAAAAGAATTTGATTATTCTTTTAATTCTATTGAATGATCGAGATAGTACCAAACAGAAAGAAAAAATCAACTAAAAAGGTCACGATAGTTACCGCAAATCGGCTGTTGAAAAATCATTCATTTCGTTCAAAAATAATTTCGTAATATTTTTTTTCCTCCTTCAACAATAATATTTCATTACAGAAACTCTCTTATAATTAGAATTTGGTTTTTCATTAGCAAAATCAAGTTAAAAACGAAGAACGAAAATTAAATTCCTTATCGGAAGAAAAAAATTTGATTGACAACGCCACACAAAAAAATAAAGAATGACACTTCATTTGAATGTGCATTTTTCCTTTCTTTTTCGAAAAATAAGACGTTGAAAAAGGCAAAAAATTGTATCAACTTCGAAGCAACCAATGCGCAATCAATCTCACTTTGGTTGCGCTCTTTTTTGAGCACAGGTCACACAGAATCAGGTCTGCGATGTCTTAAACGCTCGTCAAAATTAATCACATACAATTATATAGTAGCATCGCTTGAGATTTTTTTCCTTCCAACTTTTTCTCTTCATTTCAATCATCTTAAGCATATTCGATAAAATAAGCCGTTTGACAATGAATTTTTCATTCATTTTTTTGTTACATATATATATATATAGTTTTCATGTTTTTGTTTTCACTTTGGAAAATCATCGGATGATTCTCACATTTTGATTCGCCATTATGGATTTTAAATTGTATTTGAATTCAGAAAAAAAAAATCTATTAGACAGTAATTCACATTGTTTTTTTTAGAATTCTTAAGGATTTTCTTCCATAAATAGGTTAAGACATTGAAATTCAAAATCTTAAATTACGACATGTGATTTGGCATGGATGAAAGCAATTTCTTGTTTTGTTTTGTTTTTTGTTTGTTTGTTTTGGGACTTAGAACCAATTGCATGAGTGAAGAACGTGTGTTTGCGCGTTATGATTTTAATTTTCTCTTTGTTCTGCTGATAGCATTCCGGAGGTGATTCAATAGGAAAACGTACGATTGCAGAAATTCTTTGAAATCCATTGGATGAATTTTCATCTATAAGAAAATCTAAAGCTTTTTTTTTGTTATTCTCTGTTTAAATTGTTTTCTCTATCCACTGTGATGGAAATGGTTGCTTTATTCTTCGTCGGTATCGCCATCGCTTGAGTAACCGGTAACCGTTGGACGACGTGAGAATGGGGCGGTCATCACTTGCCTATAGATATTTATTGTTTGGTTGGCGGGATGAAATAAATAAACAAAAGGGAAAACGTGAATATTTTCGGTAAATAATAATAATGATCAGACACCAGGGGTGCTGGAATAAGACTTACGCAATTCGTCGATAGTGATTCAGCCATTCTTCTAGCATTTGTGCCACTAAAAGTGGACGCTTGTGCAGCTTTTGTTGTGCAACTAGAAGATCGCCTTCGGTCACGCACACATCCAACCATTGACGCATTATTGACTCTTCTCGACCCATCTAGTAAAGAAATGAAACAAATTCGTTTCGATTGCTTACTTCCATTTCCGTTCTTTTTTTCTCTTTTTTCCTGCAGCGAATGCAAGTAAACACGGTACATACCTCATTTTGTGTTAGGAAATGGATGGGCAACAATTTTTGTTCACAATCCATTAACGGTAAAAATGTGACGTCTTCCGAATCATCTCTAGCTGCATCGATGCGACTGTATGGTTCGGTTGGTACCAGCGCACTGAAATGACCTCGCGTGTATCCAAGGGCTATTGGTGATTTTATACAGAAACTTTGCTCCCACAACAACGGCAAATAGAGACCCTCGAACCGTGCATAGCCAATATCCTCACCGCGGAAACTTTTTACAAACTTTACACCATACACGATGATTGGCTAATGATGAGAAACAAAAATAGATTGAAAACCGTCGAATAAGCAACAACGTACTTTTGATTATAGACAGCAAAGTTGATTTTCACTATCACTGAGCAAACAAAAATGGCAAAGCAAATAAATTGTGCACCGGCCTATGAATAGGCTTCTATGAATGTGTGAATTGATTTAAAACAGTGCCAAGCGATTGATTAACATTCCATAGTTCACTCACCCGTCGCATTATGTGTGACAGCGCAAATATGTGAATTTGTTCGAGAGATGATCCAGGCTGATTAGCTAACGATAGTAACGTAGTCCAGTCGATCTCCCACTGTGTTTCGGCTAATGTATAATTTAGTACAGCTGCTTGAAGCATTTCGTATTCCTTCCATCGTGGATAAAAGCTGCACAAAACGGAATGTATACGATAAGTAATTGAACGTTTTTGATTGATCAAGAATTGGATTTGATTGAACAAAGAATGAAATACGTACATATTTCCACATTGATGTAAACTATCGGCAAGTGCACGCCGCAGTACATTATCACGATCAAAAACGCCCCAGGTCGATTGCATTACTGAATTTAATAAAATCGAAATATTAAAATTAAAAAAATATTTTAAATTATTCATTGCATCGCTCTTTTCTTTTTTAATATATTTTATATTATTAAATACCTGAATCGAGCAAGCAATCGCCGGCACTACGATTCCATAGAACCATCAAACGGGATCCCAAGCGTGCTGTTATCTCAAGCGACCAATTCAAAGCGGGCGGTGAACTTTCCAGTTGCTTTTGTGCATCACGATCCAAGAGCTCTTCGTATAATTGCTCCTGCACGGATATCGGCAACTCCTCGATTTCAGCTGGCAGTGAAAATGTCGCGTGCTCAGTTATATAGTGACAATTAAACATATTCTTTCGTACACGTAATGACGTTGCAAAATGTCGACGAATATCAGATGCCAAATCGGGTGCTACGTAGGATGGCACACGTTTTATGCCTGAAAAGAGCGATGCAATGATATCATTATTTCGATTTGAATAACATCAAGAAATGAAGTGGTTTTATTTTATTAAAACGACGATGCCATACCTGGACCACCAGAGATTTGTGCTAAAAGCATTGGTAACATTTCTTCGCGATGAAATCGAATCGCCAAGTGTATCAGCGTATGACCCACGTCATAAGCTGAGTTTCGATTTAGTAGAGCCACTTCTGTACTAGTTAACGATCGGCCGGGATTACCTCCGCATGATAAATATGCTTCAACGGCACCGTAATTGTTCTCAACGACACCTGGAAAGGAACAAAAGCAACAAACACAAAACATGAAATCATCAAAAAATACACAGTGACAAATCAAGCGGAAAGTATTGTATTGTATTCACAATGGATGAACCGGTGCTCTCGTCTTCCGTCATTTGAGCAAAATAACGGGCGATGAGACCGGGAGAAAATTGAAAAATTGAACACGCCACTCACCAATGCAAGCATTCAACCATTGCCAATCAGCCTGACGTCGAATTTGACGAAGGCGCCGCTCTTGCAGTGAATCACAGTTATTTATTGGTTCGTTGCTACCCAATTGATAGCGATGATGAGATAAATTACGTTTATTTGCATTCGATATAATAAAATTTCCAGCACAATTCTCATCGATATCTCGTTCCGGCGACGATATTGTGTTAGCACCAAATCTATCAGTATTATTTACACTACCATCTTTTGGACATCCGCACATTGAACATTTTAGACTTTTCGGCCAATTTTCGTATGTACACACCTGCATACATCAATTACGGCGAGCAAATGGACATGGAAATGAAATGGATAATCAAATAAAATATCAATCAATTGCAACAAACAAAACGGATAAAATGTGAAAAACCGAGTAAGACGGTGTCAATAGCAAATTTTGATTTGAAAGCAATCAGTTTTCGATTCGCATATTGTATCATATACGAATATACACGTACCGAACACGGCCATTTGTTGGTTGAATAGCATTTGTTATCAACCGGACTGATTCGATTACCAGCTGCACCTAAATTTGTTCGAGACCCCGACAAACTGTTCGATCGCAATGGGCTAGTTCGATTGTTGACCGCTATCAATTCGGCGTCTACATCTTTTATGCTAAGCGCATTAATTTGTTCTTGCACATGGCTTGATGAGTCCAAATCCGATTCACGTTTCACCGTGCACTGGGCGCACCGACTACATTTCACCGAATTCACAAACGTACACACCGAACACGTCCATTTGCTAGCTGGTGATTCCTGATTATTTGACGAACCGCATGCCGTCAGATTACTTTGTGATAAATTCAAACTCGATGACTCCACAATATTACTGCAAGAGACTTGCTGTGACGGGCTTAGTCTGTTTGTGTGAATGAACAAATGGGGAAAAAAAGATCGCAATATAAATTATCACCTCTTGTGCTTTTTTTAAAAAATATTTTTGTGTATATTTCTTTCGCAATTTGCACTTTAGTCATGAAACAACAATTACTTTGTTTCGTTTGTATTTTTCAGTTTTGAATTTTCCGACATGATAAACAAGAACAAAACAAAGCAGCGAAGAAATAAAAAAATTCATCAAGAAATACTCACCGAAATATATCCTCATTTAATAACGGCTTTTGACCCATGCACATTGTGCATTTCAATGATGATGGAAAATTCTCGTATGTGCAATATTCGCACGACCATTTTTCAGTTTCATCGTCATTTTCACTTTTCGTGCTTAATGATTCACTCATCTTTTTTCTTTCGCGTTTCTGCTCCTACTTCTTCTTCTTCTTCTTCTCGGCTTGTTTGTTGCTTGTTGTGTTGTGGAGCAAGAGCGAGTGAACGGGTTGAATACAATATTTTGATTGTATGATACGCTGGACTCGCTCCGAATGAGTGATGCGTACGCGTATGAGTTTTGTTATTCAGGTGCCGTAGATCAGCGAAAAATATTCACCGAAAATAAAAACACACGCAAAACAATTCACACGACTGGCAACAATTTACACACGAAACACAACATCGACACGATCTCTCTCCGTGTGTGTGTAGTTATTGTTCTTTATTATCTGTTAAATTTGGCTTTTTTTCTGATTAAATTTCGGCTCTTTGCTATCTCTCTCTATCTTTGTGTAGTCGCTTTTGTTCTGTTTGGTGCTGCCGTTGCTGCTGCTGCTGTTGCTGCTGTTGACAAACAATGCAACGCTCAGTTGGCTGCTAATCCGTAACGTTTTGGCAGCTCGTAGCTGTTGTCCCAAGCATTTATTCGCTCAACTTTGATGTATTCGACGGCGATCCGTTCGTCCGTTTTTATTATTGGCGAGAGAGCGAGATATATTTTTATTTTGCGAGCTGTGCGCACTTCAGGTGCAACAGCGAAAAAACCACACACAAAATGCGCCACCACAGATGATGCGAACAGAGAGTGAAGAGAGACAGAAAATCACCTTTCCTTGAACAATGATGGCAGTGTAAATCGAATATCACGACTAACGGTTAATTTTGGTTGAGACATTTAATAGCATGATTGGGCACTTGATAAATCGAATCGAATTGTTTTGTTCACTCCTTTACTCTCCCTCTATCTCTTTATCGTCGTATTGTGTTCGGTTTTTGTTTTTCGGTTGGGCTTAAGCTCTTTTTCAGCCTCAGTAATTGCATTCGTGCGAAAAAAGGATTCTGGCGAATTTATTTGCTTTAATTGTTCGGGTTAATCGTTGTTGAAATGATGTGTGATGCGGTTTCGTTTTAAAACACTCTCTATTTTCCGTTGTTCGTTCTATCTCTCTGTCACTCTAGCTCGAGCTGATTTTGTATTTGAGTCAGTTGTGTTTGTTGTTAGCTGGCTGGTTGACTGACTGACTGTTGGCTGCTCTTCTCATGCGCGCCTGATCAATAAAAAATATATAATCAAAAAGGGAGCGAAACAACAAAAAGAACGGAATAAGAGAAACAATCGAATAACATGAAATGCTTAAGCCGAAGCAACAGCAATGTGGAGCGACGCGCTCGAAATCGGTTCGTTTGAAACGAAAAAAAAGAAATAAATTTTCCCCTTAACCTCAATGCCATACATTTGACATTGATTCACAGATAATACTTATAATAGTGGTTCGTGCAATAATTTTCTTATTGGCGCACATACGTATCGGATTCTATACTATGTCCAAATGGAGTACATTACACACGACAACACAATACACTCTTTCTCATTCTCTCGCACATACACTTACTCTCTCTCTATCTCCCTGTCTTTCATTCGATTTTTTTTTGTCTACATTTCTCGCTCTCACACAAATTCACTCAAATACGGTTATCGTTATCGGTAGGATCTGGCCAAATGTCATGTCTGCAAACGAATCGAAAGTGGAAAGAGGGAAAAAATGGAAAAGAAGAAAAAAAAAATTCGTTCGAAAATGAATATTAAAAACAAAACAAGAGGGAAAAAATGAGCGGAATGCATTTTAAATTGGACGCTTTCTGTTCACATCAATAATTATCTAATGAAAATCGTATCGACGATACGGAAATGATGTTCGACTTCAGTTCACTGTGTGTATGAGTCTATCTGTCTAAATGGTGTGTTTGTGCAAGGCGTTCGAATGAGGTAAAAAAAAAACATTTCAAAATGAAATGAACAATATCAACAAAAAAATGCATGAAGAAGAATGGCTTGATTGCCCCGTGTGTGTGAAATACAACAATGAAAAGAAAATTGAAATTATATTGCAGTCGATCGAAACCATCGACACAACACGACGGCCAAGTGAAACGAAACGATAATAATATAACGAAGAATTAAAAAAAAACTAGAAAAAAAAATTCAGCCGAAGTCACACACAAACACATGCGCTCGAAGCCATAGTGATTAATAATATAAACACAGGCTGCAATCAGTCCAATCAATAATGGCACATGAGTGCTCAGCAAAATCGAAAACAAAAGTCGATTTCAAACAAACTCACAGTTTCAGCATGCATTTTTACAGCAACGAAACAAAATATAGTAAAAATTTACAAAAAGAAGAAGAAGAAGTACGATGAGCCAGTCGCGTTGCTAACAAATGAGCTTACAAGCACGAGAGTAAAAAAAAACCACCACAACACACAACACTGTACAATGAACAAAAAAAAAATTAAATAAAAATTATATAAATAAACAGTGGCAACATACACACAATGGCCCGTTTTTTTCCCCGCGAGTAATGCGAAAATAACGAAGAAAAAAAAACCCGAATGCGTTGTAGTATTAGTGTATTGTGGCAAGAAATTAAAAGCAACGAAAAAAAATGCTTCGCGAAATTAAAACCAAAACATGAAATAATTAAGTAAAAAGAGAAAACTTTCTAAAAATGGGTCGCCGTTTTTTTTTATTTACGTTTTCTAGTTTACTTGTACGTCTGTTTTCGTGGTTTCAAAAGAAGCAAAAAAAAAAACCAAAACCAAAACAACAAAAAAATAAGTAGTTATGTTCCAACCATCTCGTTCATTACATTTAATTTAATATTACGCTTGATTTTCGCTTTCTATCATATCAACTAAACATTACCAATGGCAATGGCAATTTGATGGCTTAAATATTTCCTATTTGTCCCACAAATGCGAATATGTGGGCATTTGCACTTGTGTGTGCGCACGCTAATGTCGTCTTCGTCTTGGTCATTGTTGTCGTTGTCGTCGTCAGTTGCTGTCGAAGTTAAAAAGTCGTTGCAGCTCACAACAGTGATTTTCAATTCATATCATTATGTAGTATGCTGATACACACAAGCAGCCAAATGAAAAAAAGAAAAGAAAAACAAACCATTTTCCAATAGGAAATTTTCGCACTGAATAATTAACAATTCGACAAATGCACAGATACACACCACTCACTGATGTCACACACGAAACAACAACAACAACAATATTACACCATGAACATCAGGCAGCCAAAGCAATGAACATACCACACACATCTCTCTATCCTCTCTATTTTGTTTGTTTCCATTGATTCTCTTCAATCATCTCTCTGTTCAGCGTTCATATTGTGAGAAACTCGAGTGAACAGAGAATGAAGGCAACAGAGAGAAAAAATATATAAAATAACGCACAAATACCACAAGGTATATTCATTCAGGTGCCAAATAAATTAAAAACATCTTTTTTTCTCGTATTTCGGAGTCACAAGTATCGAGTATTATATCGTTTTGCACATCAAAAACATTTCCAGAGAAAGTCGTTTCTTTTTCATCATCATCTTCTTCTTCGTTTATTTTTTTCTTCTGTATTTTCTTTATCAATATATTGATCTCATCACAAGTGCACGTACGAAAAAAAAAACGACGGATGAACAAATCATGTAAAACACAGATCGCTGGAGGTAATGGAGAAACTCAAATGCGCGCAAAATTGTCAAAATAAAAAAATGATATGTGTGCTGTTTTTTTCCTCTTTATTTTGGACGATTACGAATCACTTATGGAAACTGTGCTAAACAAGATAACAACACATACACTTCATGACACAACACAAATTAAAATGATTGAATATGTGATAAATACACAAATTATGCATTTTCAAATCAACTGCAATAGTTCTGTAGAAATAGAAGAAGAAGAAGAAGAAGAAGAAGAAGAAGAAAAAAGCAACACAACCAAAAGTAGCACACTCACGAAATTTTTCGTCAAGGAAAAATTTTACTGTATTTTTATGAATGAGATACACACACAGCTCGCCTATGTCGAGCTCTTGAACTATCTTATACGAATTACCCAAAAAAAAGGTTTTTTTTTTCATTTTATATTTACTAAGCAGTTTTGTGTTCACTTGACATCGCTAAAACAGCAATCGATTGTTCTTTTCTCACTTTATTTTGTGCACTTATTTCGTTTTCTCACCAAATCCACGATATGTCTTCAAACATCTATGTTCAATATTATTAATTTTATATATTTATTTGCTTCTTGTTCGTTCGGAATCGTTTCTCTTTTCTCTGTCTCTCTCTCCTTTTCTATCTCTCTGACTTTTATTTTGACTACTGCCATTCGTTTTGTTGGTCTTGAAACATCATTTGGCACTAACTTACGGCCTTTTTCTTATACATTCCTCAATATTTATGTATGTCAATAACGCCATCTGTTGGACAATTTTTTCTTTTGCCCTGGTATTGGCTGTCATGCAATTCATGTTTTTATTGATTGCAAAATAGAATTTCAAGCATTGATTCTAGTTAATTTCATGGAAATAAAAACGAAAATGAAATAAATTCAATGAATTCATTTTAGATTCGTTTATTTATTCGTCTGAAATCACCGAAATGGTTCGCTTAATTTTGCACGGTCGAACTGAGACGCAATTTACTAATTGATGTATTTATGTATTGTGGTTCATTGAAGCTTATACTTCAACATCATGGCGAACGCACTCTTTTTCCAAATCTATTGCTAACTGCCATCGCTGTCAATATTTACTATTTACGAGCGTAATGTTTTCTTGTGTATTCATGTATAGTGTTTGCTCGAAACAAAAGTTAGTAAATGCGTGTTCGGCATTTTTAAAGCGAAATTCTACGGCAAATTTTGTAAAATAATCCAGTTTTTTTGGTTTTGTTCGAGATAATTAGCGATGGGAGGCTGCCGATGTACATTCCGTGACTGCACAAATAATACGGTTAATTCGCCGGGGAAGCATTTCTTTCATTTCCCATACAAGGATAACGAACGATGCAAAAGATGGGCTCTAAACTCCGAGAAGATACTATTTTTGCGACTGCCATGGACACAGCTAAGGAACAAAACCGTGTGTGAAGACCATTTTACCGATCATTGTTTCATGAATTACAAGAAAGAGCGTCTGGTGAAAACGGCCGTTCCAACGATTTATATGGCAAAAGATGGGCTTGTTCATGACATCGAAGTGGATGAGTCAAAGCTTGAATCGTTGGTATATTGTTTCAACGAGAAAGGTTCCGATCAAAAGACGATTGACTTGCCAGATTCACAGCCACAAAAAAGAACCATTCACGTTAATTTGGCGGTTGACGAAGGTCCGAACGCTGATGATGAGTACAATACCATTGTTTTGACCGATTCAAATTTGATTCCAGATACATTGGTCGAATCAAAAACGAATCCAAACGCACCAAATGTTCTGAACGACTCGAAACCGGTTGTATTAAATCGTGTATGCCAGAAAGGAGGAGTGAAACGCTTCTCAGTACGAAATGTGCAGGAGAAAACCAGTATCAAACGGCCAGAATACGACGAAGCTGAAGTGACGTATACACCGAACAAGAGAATAAAATCGGAAGGAGTTGTTGTCGTTGGACGAACATATGGAAAATCAAATGCAACCAATTCAATTACATTGCACGATGCACACGATTCAGACAGCATATCACCAACCACCGAAAATGGATTAAATGATCCCATTACGGTTAACATACTGGAGAAAATCAATCACATCGAAGAACGTGACGCAAACAAAGTGGATAAATCACTCTATATGCAAATGATGACCGAACACTCCAAACAAATTGAAGACCTTAAGAAACTGCTGACGGACAAACTGGCCGATAAGAAAGATACACAAAACTCATCGGCATCATCGTCCACCGATGTGAAACATATTCGCGTTGAAAAGGGCCCAGCAATGACAAAAGTCCAATTGTTCAATGGAATTCGTAAGTATTTAAATCCAACCATGGTTGCGCTGCTTCGTATGGAAATGTTCGGCAGTTCTGATCGCGAATATCGACCCGATGAAAAGCAATTGTCTAAAGAGCTCTATAATTTAAATCAAAATGTATACGATTACATGCGAGATGAATGGCGCTTCCGTTTACCACCCAAGGCTGACGTCGAAGAATGGCTCAAACATCCAGATGACGAAGAAACCTGGGATTTATGCTAGTTTTTCAATTCTATTTTTCGCTGTAATTCAATTTTACTTTTTAAATAATAAATGGATTCACTTTTTTTCCTCCACAAATTCAACTAATTTATTTCAAATATCTAACGAGAAAGTATGTACAACTAGAACAATGATTTGATGTCAATTGAACCGGAATTGTCGTTTCGTTTGGGCGCTTTATCTTTTGGTTCTTCGGCATCTTTCTTTGCCTCGCGGGTGGCTTCAGTGAAGCTCTTGATTAAACCAAAATCAACTGGCTCGTGAATTTCATCTTCAAGCACTTCGACTCGCTGTTTGCTCGATGATTTCAATTGTTCCAGCGCTATCTCGAATATTTTTTCATCGTCTAAAGCACCTTGTGCCTTCAAATTGGTGTATAAACTGATGAATTTCTGGGTCTTAGTCTCGGCTTTATGATCGGCAAAGTTAATTGTGTCATACTGTTTCACTCGTTCGTGCAATTTTCTGTGAAAACAAAATCAATTCGTTAGATAAATACACACATTGTAGACAGTTGTTAAATCAATAGATTTGATTTGTGTCGAATATTCAACTTACGATCGAATTAAGTCTTCTTCATAAAGAATTTCTCGAACTTCTTCGGCTGAACCTTCTTGATCGTATCGCGGCTCCGTGTATGGTGGGTGCAGCGCATAAATCTCAAACCAAATTGGCTTATCTTCTGGATGCAATACATTCTTTTTCAAAAGTGAATTCATACTACGGAAAAAAAAACAAAAACTTAAATGACATCCTTACTTTTGATTCCACATTGAAATGCTTACCGCGCAAAAATAGTGCCAACTTTTTCGAGACGCGCTCCGGCCATTTTTATCGTAATTTTTTTATTCCTATTTTTAATATAAAAATAATGAATCAATTCAAAAAAAAAAGAAGAGGAATCCCGTATTGACTGTGACCGAAAATCGAATCAACAGAAAAAGTGAGGTTATGTTTTCGTTACAAATGTCAAGAGGCGAGTTTGTCAGTCGAACTCCATATGGTGTTGGTCTATTTTTGTTGAACACACTTACGTCAAGCGGGAAATATTTCAAATATGAAAACGGCTGCTAGCAATCGAAGCAATTCTTATGAAAGCTAAAACGAAATGATTATGTCTTAAAATGCAAACAAAAATTCGTTGAAGAGAAAAAAAAACATTTACGTTCACCATAGTAAATAAATTTTTATTTAATCATAATAATAATAATGATAATAACTATTTCAGAAATCGACATTTTGTTGATGTTAATAAATAATTAAATTGTAATTCATTAAACATGTTCTGGTGTAGCTGTGCTGCCAGTGCGAATTGATTTTGAGGACAATGGATGGTGATAACTGTATCGCCTGGTTGGGCCGCAGTAAATGACCTGGAAGAAATTGAATTATATAACCTGATTAAAGGCACACTCAACGCTATAGACATTTTCGACATCAATATGGTCAAGTTTGTTTATGGTGTGTGTCGAGTGAGTATTCCGAAAAAAACAAGGACAACGACGATGATGAAAACGGCGATGGCGTGAAGAGATAAATTAATTTACGACAGCATTTATTTTAATGGAAATATCGAAGTGTGTACGGTTCGCTTATACGGATAATAAATCCTACGCAATAATCCAAGGCATATTATTTAAACACTCACCTTTTTGAAAGCTTTTCGAAAATTTTCCGACAAAAACGCATACAACCTGCAAATTGGAAATGAAAAGTGAGACGAAATTGTTTATTGTTTCAATTGGAAATAATTGAATTGCATTTTAGCATACAGTGGGTTGATGCAGGCTGTGGTGTAGGCCAGTACATGAGACGCAATCTGCAGCAAAATATCAAATTGTGTGCATGTGTTGAACAGCTTGAGGCTCTTTAGCAGCAATATTACCTGGATTTTCATACCATATTTTTGCAAATAGAAGAATAAACAAATATCATTTAATGCAAACACATTTTTTTACTATCGTTCTTTTTTGTGTCCCCTTTGAATGTGAATTGATTTTATCAAGATATGGACAGGGAGAGCAACTGAGCATTTGGAAAATTGAGTGCTGTTGTATATTTTTTTTCATCTGTCTCAATTTCAACTCAATTAAATTCATTAGAATATACATGTATGATGTGCGTATGGAATGCATACGTGCACGTGATTATGCATATTTGATTGAGCTTACTTGTATGGGGAGCCAAAGCAATGCGAATGCAGCCACAACAACGAACACCAATCTTGTCACACGTTTTCGCCCTCGATGCGATTCATTTGTCCGATTGTGCGGCACAACCGTTCGCCATAGCCGTAACATGAATGCATACAGTCCGCTTATCAGTGTTAATGGTATTAAATATGAACTAGAGAAGAATATGATGTGAAAGGCGGCAAATGAAATGCCACCACTTTTGAATGCGCAAAACTTATAGTCGGTCGAACCATATTTTTCAGTCTGCAATGAAAAAGAGACAGAGGGTGAGAGATAGGAAGAGAAAAGGGAATTAAAAAAAGTGGATAATATTTATCTTCTGCAATCAAAAAAAAAATAGCGTATGACGTAACATCTATGACGTGGATTCCACATCAAAACACACAACAGCAGCATCAGCAGCAGCATCAACAAACTTTTGCACAAATAGATTAGCTGGAATCATTGGGGAGGGGATCTTTGAAATGGTTACCGAGTTTATTTTCCAAGAAAGCAACTTATGTCTTTATCTCGGCTAATTCATTCTCAATATATCAAATTGAGTGAAATCCGAGTAAATAAATGAAACGGATTCTTTGAATAATTCGCAACCTCATTTCAGTGTTTGAGTTTCTTGAGCGAGAAATGTAAGGGAACGAGAGATAGAGAGAGAGAGAGACAGAGATATTGTGCTTAGTCAATGCGTTTGGCCCCAAATCAAGTTTGAAGTAGTTGAAGAAAACCGAGTACATTCATTCACTCCACGTTAAATATTAAATTATTAATGTAATGGTCACACATTCATCTCGAACATCACCAGTTACAACAGCATTTATACTAGTATTACATGGCTCGAGGGATGAATGTGATCGCAATACATGCATGAAAACATTGAATGAGTGAGAAAAAGAGTTACAGCGTGCGCTCGTTCGCTCGCCCGCTCATTGGAAATATGGGTTGATGGCAATAATGTTCTGAATGTTGCTGTGTAAACATGTGCCAATATAATGTATTAAATTGTTTGAATATTTTTGGTTGAGTTGGAGCGAAAATTCTTTGATGATACTTTTCAATGTACAAGAATTTGAAATATTTGATACGATGAAGCCCACAATTCATTCGGTCGGTGTGCTTATCTTTTGTCCTTTTTTCTCTTGTTTCTTTTCTATTTTTTCTTCTATTTCATTTCTCTTGTCTTTTTGCTTCGCTCCGTTTCGTTCCGTTACGAAGTGTGTTGTTTGTGCAAATTCAAATGGTTAAAACACACACAGAGAGCGAGAGGAAAAGAGCGCCAGTACCAGTGTCACCCGAACGACACATCATTCCGAAACGGAACAACAAAATTATTTCATTATTATTATTATGAAATATTCATTAAATTTTCGATAAGATGTAAAGATATGAAGTTTAATGTTGTGCCATATCCAGCGAGAGAATGCGAGAGTGAGCCCCCGCGTGCTGGAGAGAGAGAGAGAGAATATGACCGGCGGAAAGAGAAGGAAGGCGAAAAATTATGAAGCAGACATAAAGCTGAGCCCAGCGCTCACTTTGCACACACTCTCACTCTGTATACATTCGATACACGTATTTTATTCACTTAGCGATGAGAATTACCCAATAATTAAATCTAAAAGTAATATTTCCAAAGCGATCCGTTTGGGTATGAAGGAGCGGGGCGTTAGCGCGCGCGATAGCGGCTGTTGTGTGAACTCAACAACAAATTGCCTTTGCAATAACAATAACCATATACGTGTCAGAGTTAGCGTTTCACATAATACAAATAGAGTCATACGTACACACAAAACAAAATTCTTGGTGGTGACGGTGGCGGCAATGGCAAACATATACGCCATGAACCGACCCTATTAAAGTTTCCTCTTTCTTAATTCGAATCAGTTTGATTTTCACATTTCGATCACACCCGAAACTGTTTGGCCAACATTTCGCACCGATTTTGCCTCTATCGTGCGTACGTGCGTGTGCGAGAGTCAGTGTGTGCCGTCATCAAAGAACAAGTAATAACAAGCTGCTCTTCGCAAGCACAACACCCATTTCAATTTTCGTTAATAACAAGATACACTCCATTCATCGTCTCTATCTTCGATTGGAGTTAATGGTTGGTTATTGATGTTGACAGAGATTTTTGTCGAAGGGGTCTGATTTTCGCCAACACAACAATATAAGGATGCAATGTGAAAACATGTCAACATGAATGTTTTCCGTGGAAATGGAGATGGAGATGAAGATGAATACCGCAACGGCAAAAAAATGGATTTGGCTCAATGTAACCGATAAAAAAAGTGCTTTCTCTGTTTGGATTATAAACAAGGCACAAGTATAGGGAGGCAGAGAGATGTGACAAAGTCAAAGCAAAATGTCAATTCACCTTTGAAACTATGAAATGTCACACAGATATTTTTGATGTATATCTAGTTTGACATTTTGAAACGTTTTCCCATTTTGCACGAAATTCGAATTCAGTTGTTGAGGGAGAGCTCATTGGTTGTAACCCATTTTCATTGACCGTAAATGTTTACGATAATAAATTCTATCCGGCTAAAACTATAGAACTCCACTTTCGATCGTTACACTCAACAGGATGTTTGCCCTTTTGTACACTTTTGAATAAAAGTAAAATGCGTATACGTTCAACGATTTCCAAACAACAATCAACGCAAAGATCTAATTTGATCTGGGAACCAGTGTATTTGTCAAATGGGAAATCACATTGTCATGTGTTGCTAGTTAGTACTGTGTTTTGTGTTGTGTCCAACATCGTTTCATGTATAATGCCCCAAGCATCTTCTTTTTAACTAAATATACTGTATCTCTTCTTCTCTCTCTCCCTCTCTCTGTCTCCCTCGCTCTATCTATCCAAAGCGACCTCGTCGTCAAAGGTCTTCGCATTTTAATGAGAACAATACGCTTTCACACTTCATTTTGGCTTCAAATTAAAACATAAAAATGAATTATTTCATCCACTGGGATGCGATTCGTTTGGCTTATTAGTTCGGCAACAATTCAATTCTCGTTTGCGTTTGGCCATTTTATTTCGAAATCTCACACATCAACCAAACAGTAATTGTGCATGTAGATTGATGCTCGCGCCCCATTCCTCTCGACCTGCGTAACCTTTTTCTAAACCATAGTCGTCACAATAAAGAGAAAATTATCGCTACAAAGTGACTTTGAAGTCGTTTCGTTTAGTTAAAGTTCGTCGAAAATCAATCACAAAACCAATGATTTAAAACAAAGGGGGGAGTTCAAGGGAAGAAAAAGCGAATGAAAGAGAACGGCAGAATAAGAGGGAGAGGAGGAAAATGATCTCGTGCTTTCCGATATTGAAAAACGAAAATCTCTTCAAGTTAATCTAAGCAGTTTTTTTTTAACGAAATTGCTGAAATTGTTTTATGAGATTTTTGATGGAAAAATGAGGAAAATTGTGAAAGCGCCCCGTGTAATCGTCTATAAATAATAAAAATGCTAGCATTTATGGTATTTCGTGGAAGGCATTTCTTATATGCTTAAGCTGCTGTGGATGGTGGTGGTGATGGAGGAGCTGTTTTGTTCTTGTTGTTGCTGCTTCTTGTACTGTTGCTGACGACGACGATGAAGAGCTCATGCCCATGCACCCATATGGATATGAGCATTCCATTGAATTGTGTTATGTGTGTATCCGTTCGTTCGTTCGTTCGTTCACTTGTTCATTCAGTTTCGTTTGTTCGTTCGTTTGGCAGCCAAACGAAAAATATAATGTGTACAATGCAAACATACAATTACGTATTATATTTTTATATCCTGTTTTTGAACTACTTGTTGCTTTTATGATCGTGTTCCATACTGTTCTATTTCGATGTTCGAACATAATATGCCGTTAAAAGGAATGTAGAAGCCGTCTTTTTTCTTTCCTTCCTATTTCGCCTGCTGCATTGTTTGGCACCCCACTATGCGTATTCATATGGCGCGCGTTTTGTCGAGGCACACATTACACTGATGCGAATTCGGTTCGATGGTTGAGCACGTGTCATGTGCCAGTGCTACCGACGCGTTGACCACCGACCAATAAGGTCACATAATAAAGAGATTTTGGATTTTAATGAACCAACAATTCACATGTTCTTGTTTCACTGTTCGTCCTCTTCCTTCTTGAAACGACACTTCTACACCACCCACCCTATCTCTCACCATGCGTCCTACTTTTTGACACAACGCAAAGAGGAAAATGAAAAAAGCTTTTACATCGATTACAGCCGAAACCGGAACAATTGTGTGTGAAGCCAATTACAATTACTCATTTGATCTACAAAACGACAGCCAGTTATGTCAGACGCGCGTAACGCCACCAACACTTGGGCCCCGTCTCTCGCGTATCTTTCCAAGCCAAACATTTGCCTCTAATTAATATTTCAATTGAAGATTTTTTTTTGCGATCGTATAGATTAAAGGATGTTGCAAAATTTCGTCATAAATAATTTAAATTGGAATTTCGACCCCCTTCCGAAAAATGGTACCAAATTACACCATACCATTTGTGATTTTTTCTTGATTTGCAGCATATTTCAATTGAATGCTGCTTCTGCTGCTGTCTAATTGTGATTCTTAGTGCGATTCTTGACGACACGCTCTCCCCCCCCCCCTCTCTATCTCTCACACATACAGTTTCCCATACTTTTTGTTCCATATAAATTCTCAATCAAACGATATATTCGCTGTGATTTACTACCGAATATATGTGTACACAATAAATTTTAAATAGCACTTTGATGGCATTTGCATACGGTTTCTTGGAATAAATTATCTATTCATTAGGATGGCATCCGGTTGCTTGGGTAATCGAAGGCGCTAAAGCACAATTCCAACTCCACTACCTCCCCGCACACATTCACCCATTGGTTTCTCTCTCTGTGTGTATGTGTCTCTGGGTCCTTTTTTCCGTTGTGATTTTATTGGAAATGTAGGAAAAGAAAATGTTGAAAGAAGAAAATTTACCGTGGTTTGAGCCAAAATGCCAAGAATTGACTCATAATACTTCAACTGAAGCTTATTTAAGCTAATGTCTGCACATCGAAAAATATTCGAATCATTTTTCCATCATTATTTTCACTAATACTCGACACACAACAAAAATTGAAACTGACTGTTCGATAAACGAGCATTCGTCCGTACATTCGCTTACACTCACATTTCTTCTTCTCCACCTACTCCTCATCCCGCTCCATCGCCTCATTCCTATACATCTCCGCGTTCCGACAAATGCTTTTCAATTCTTCAAGCTTTCTTTGGATAAACCAATTCAAGCTGGCTCGACACAGCCAGCTTCATATTGCACGAATATTAAATTAACATATCTAACAAACGATAGATTCGCTAGTCGTTCGATGGTCCGATTGTCTGTAGTTTTATGTGATAATAAGATGTAATAAATTGCTTTTGTGTTTGCATTTTCTCTTAGAACAAAGAACTTCATTGCCAATTGAATTGGCCGATCTAAAATATATATATATATATATATTTTTTTTTTCGGTTGAATTGCCGAAAAATGGCTTCCATTTCTTCGGAGCATAAAACTTCAAATCGATTCAGCGTCGATGGCGACGGTCCAAAAAGCCGTTCCAATTGCTTTGCTCTTATGTATATCTATCGCTTACTCATACTCTCTCTCCGCGTCCCGACCGTACCATCCAACCCATTAAACCATTGAAAACGTTTCATTTGTTTATTTTCTTGTTCGCAGAGTCTCTCACAACAATTGGTTGACCAAGTTTGTTGTTTGTCAAGTCTACGCCAGAAGAAAGATAAGTGAAATGAAAACATATCGCACACAACATACAAATGACTTGATTTGGTTTTTAGCGAAATAAAGGATGCTACAAGAAAGTGTGTGCGTGTGCGTGTGTCTGTTTTTGAAATTAATGATGATGAATAATGAAAGGAGACAGTGGTTGTTCTTTCCTTACATTGTTCGGCCGAGATTCATTTTAAGTCGGTTTCAGGGCGATTTTTGTTATTGTGCCATAATATATCGAATTGATTATTGTATGCTCAAAGATATTGATCGATAACATTTTATTTAATAACCGTGTATTGCATATGGTAATTAGTATTTTTAATAGAAAAAAAAACAAATCAATAAGCTCTGTTTATCTATCCAGCTTTTTCTATCAACACCAGCTTTTCGCCTCAAACGTGTATTTATGTGTTTTTGTCGACGTTCGCGTGTATCACTCTCTCTCTCTCTCCCTCTCTCTTCCTCTCTGTGTACAATTTTTGTTTCTGTTTCATTCTAAATCGTAATATCACAAAATTATACTGGCAATTTTTGTTGACAATGACGATACCATAAAATTTTATACGATATTTGTACAGAATAAATGGTTGGGCACTTGATATTATCATTGATTTGGTTAGTATTTTGTTGTTGTTACCCCCGCCACGACCAGCACAACCGCTGCTGCTGCCGCTGCCGCAATCGTACTCATCTAGATCTTGTTACATAGTTTGTGCTTTTGTCACGCAATTAATTGGGCATCATTGAGCATTAGAACCGCAGTTATTTCCATGTTATTTTTCCGTCTTTTTATTTATTTTTTCATTTCGATTTCTTTTCGTAATGACCCGGCAATGAACAGCTAATTTTTTGTTCTTAAAATAAATTTGTTTTTATGATTTTTGTTTTTATTTTTCTCAACTCACCACAATTCCGTGCGCAAAGATGACGGGAATGGCTGACGACAGTATGAGTAGCCATAAAATGGTAATCGCTTTCAGTGCGTTGCGTTCATTTCGCAACGATCGGCTTGAGATGGGGTATACTACAGCCAAAAAACGATCAAAACTCATCAAAACTAAGGTATAAATGCTGGCCAACGCCGTGACAATGATCAAATATTGAACAATTTTACACCAAGCATTTCCAAGTGGCCACTCGGATGCCACATAATCGATGGCCGTGAACGGCACACAAAACACAACAAACAGTAAATCCGCAATGGCCAAATTGATAATGAGCATATTTGTAGTTGAGCGCATTTGTGGATTCATCAGTACAACGAAGATTACCAGCGTATTGCCCAAAAAGCCTATAATGCCGATTAGACTAAAACAAATCGTCACTATGGGTTTAATTGTTTCAACGAAATCGTCGTCAGTGTCATTTGTCGGACACTGGTCAGAAATTTTCGAAATGTTTTGTAAATCCATGTTTTTACGTCTGATTTGTTCTTGCACCGCTGTATTCTTTCTGTTTTAATGCGGATCAACGCAAATTTCGGACTAAAATCCAATCGATTGTGTGGTGGTGTTGTTGACGTTGATCTGTACTGTATTGCACCTCCGTACCTGAACGCCAACCAAACATTGACCAAAAATAGAAACAGAGAAGAAGAAAATACAATGAGAAATGCTCAAAATTTCCAGGAAAAAATGATTGAGTGAAATGTTATCTTGCTGCTTTCGAGAAGGATTAAAATTAATTTTAAAACACATTAAAATAAACCGAACGAAAAATCGGATTTTGTCTGCACACACACATTATATCTTCAAGTGTTTTGCATTTATTTTCAGTTTTGTTCGAAATTTTCCACGAACCTTTATTTCAACACCTTTTTTCGATTTAGCTCGGTTTGTTTTCTATTTTTCTGTATTTTTCTCGAACAATTTATGTTAGAATAACAATAAGCACATGTTCGAAGGTAATAATATCACATTTTGTCGACTTTTGAAAGAAGAATCCCACTTACAGATATTTATCTGCAGAATGACTGTCATTTAGAGCAACCGAAAAATAATAAACATTGCTATTATTTTCGAAACGAATCCGAAACCAAGAAAAGAACAAAAAAAAAATAATAGAAAAACACGTTAAAGAAATAAATGAAATGGCTGGCTGGCAAACTGACTAACTGATTAACGTGCGAGCGTGTGAGCGAAAGTGCGATAAATAACCGAAACGCACGAATGGAAAATGATGCAGAGCCTGAGTATGTGATTCAAAAGATTTTGAATTTTCCGACGAACGAGAGCGAGAGAGCTCACCGAAAACCGATAAACAACAGAAAAAAATGTGCCGCTCTCATCAAATGCGTCCAACTGTTTTGCGCTAATCGTTGATTGTGACTGAATGCAAGAACTCGGAATCACTCGATGTTTACACATTTTTCGCTATTCGTGTTATCTCTCTGGATTCGCATGAACACTGTGTGTATCCAAGTCTTCTTCTTCGCCGTTGTCGTCGTCGTCGTCGATGGGGCGTCGTAGATACGATTACGTATTCCATATTCAGCCTATACATTCTGCGTGTCTCAGTACGAGCGGCGAATGAAGTAAGTGAGTGCAGGAAACATGTATGGAAGCAAACGAAGCGGACACATTTTTAAAAATTTTTTCGCTATTACTGATTGCGCGCACATATCTATGCAAATATGCGTTCGCACAATATAATTCAATTCAATCCTTTGATTTTATTTTCTTTTATTGCTTCCTGGTGGTTTTTTTTTGCGAGACTTGAAATACAACCATTTTCATTACCATTTCGAATCATCATTCGAA
This sequence comes from Sitodiplosis mosellana, assembly GCF_009176505.1. Taxonomy (NCBI): domain Eukaryota; kingdom Metazoa; phylum Arthropoda; class Insecta; order Diptera; family Cecidomyiidae; genus Sitodiplosis; species Sitodiplosis mosellana. The sequence continues at coordinate 3,275,973 of NW_022601467.1, forward strand.
ACAAGAGCGAAAGCGTCTCAAAAAAACCTTTAACCGTACATCCTTTGTGCATTTCAATTTCTTCGTCATGGTTCGCATTTATTTTATATGATTTTTTCTCTATTTAAACACCCACAAATCGTATTTTGCACAACAATTTTGTCGGTTGTGCTCATAAAGAAAAGAGCGAATGTGAACGAACAGACGAAGAAAAAAAAACCAGAGTCGAAACGCGGAGTTTTCCTTTTTTACGCAAACACCAGCGGATTTAAATAAGATAAGAACTACAAAGTATGTTTACGCAAAGCTTTCCATTGATCGAAAGAGACCGGGCGCTTTATTTGCTTATCATCTGATAATCTAGATTATTGGTTCAATTACAATAGGTTCGTTATAATTCGATTAATGATTATTTAAAAATAAAATGACGCATTTTTCTACAAAAATTCTCTCAGTCACAGTGTATTTTTCATCCGTTGCCTAATTCCATTCTAGGCACAGCGCATCACCACCTCTCGTAATGGACTGTAGTGTCACGACCAATTCACCATATGATTCCATGGTGAGACCTTTGTTTTTGGTTCCTTCGAGTAAAATTTTCGGATCACGTAGTTCGGGTCTTCGATCGGTGAACCAACTGGAAAGTGATGACCAAAGATTTGAGCATTGTGCCGTTAAAATTGGAGCCCGTGTCGTTGTACGTTTGCCACCAAGAGGAACATGTATACGTGCATATCCCTTGGATGATTCAGCTCGCCACCAATTCGTTCCGTATAGACTGAACACAATTTGTGGCCCTGTAATTTGAATTTTTGTTTCAATCGTATTAATCTCTTGGAAGAATCAACCTTTCAACTTGTTAATGGAACGCAAAAACCTTTTTGTTTTCTATCATTCATTCATAAAAACGGAATACTTACAACCAAATGGATTTGTTGATTTGAACATCATTTCCATGGGCATGTTAAAAACGACTTTATCATTTGATTGTCCGACGCTTGCATTTTGTGTAACACCCGAACTAAATCCCGATACTAGCTCCCAGTCTGGACCAGCAACCACATCATAACGAACAAACAATTTGTGACCGTCGAATCCAATCGGATAATAGGCACAATCAATTTGGCCGGTTACATTTATGAAAAAATATTCACTCGCTTCCATGTTTGGTTTTATCGTTCGTTTTTTTTTATTATTTAATCGAAAATTAAGAGAAGCGCAATTGACATTGCACTTTAATGACAACAATTCAATTTGTTTTTGTTTTTCGACTCAAAGTAGATTGTTATGGAAACCATTCAGTCGATTGAATTTTTAAAACGCAACATAGTTACGTAGTTGACCGCCACAGCGCTACTCATTCAATCCACACACATACACAAATACACACCGTCACAAATGTGAAACGTCAAAACAATAATGGAAGTCGAATAAATATTAAAGTCTGCCAATTGGTTCGCAATAAACGTGAATTCACACGGTGCCGACTGATTTGAATCATTTTGCGTGGAAACCATGGTCAAAAGTCGGGCAATTGTAAAAAATTGCCCAAAGTGTGATGCTCGTGTTGCGGTCGCAACTAAAGCATGCAAATGTGGCTATTCATTCTTTTCAACACGGCGCTCGGAACGGATTCGCGAAGCGGTCGAAGAAGTAGATGAACGGCGCCGAACATCCAGAGTTCGACGAGAAAAACCGAATTACTATGATTCACAACAATTTGAGAAAAAGAAAAAGAAGAAGGAAACTAAGGTAAACAAAATAAATGAAATTCCGAATGCTTTTTTTTAGCTGCAGCTAAACCTTCTAACTAAAAATACATTTTGTTTATTTTGTGCATACGGCGATTCAAAATCAAGACCAAACGAAAGGCATCGAGTCCAGAACGGCAAACCATCAACGATGATCACAGCAAAGATGCTCCGGCAATTCGACCGAAACGCAAACGCGTTCGCAAGGAGGAAGAAAGTGAAGGGATCGACCTTTGTGCCAAGTAAATGTCCAACACAATTTCTTCTCCATAAAATTCCAATCGATAGTGTCTTTTGTTCTTCTAATTTATCATTTCGTTTGTTCCATTTTTACAGGCTCACACCGGAACGACAACAATTGGCCACACTCATTTTGTCAGAACTGAATCGTAAAATGTGCAGCGTTGTTTGGACACCGTAACAAATATTGCAATAACGTCGTTAAATCGGTTCAAGACGACAAAAGATTCTCATTTTTTGAGTTTTATACTAAGATCTTATCAAAAAAAAAATTAATTAATTAAAAGCCAGAAATTATTTTAGAATTAGCAACAACAAGAGAAAATATTGCGATAAACGACTATCACAAGCACACAGCAGTTAATTAAAGATAAAAATAAGAAATAAATCGATGGGATAACATCCTGTTCAAAATATGTACGTTTTGCTAAAAATAGAAATGATTTTATAAGAAACGAAAAACCCAAAACAAACAAAACGAAAAAAAAATGTGTTGAATAATTTGTGTGTACGTGTGTGTTGGGGGCAAAATGCAAAAGAATTTTGTTCGAAATGGAAATTTCGCATTTTTTGACAGCGTACATGACATTCTGTGGGTATTATCAAAGCGTAATCGATCGATACGGCATGTTTTTGCATGCAAGCATCACGGTTAAATTGATAATAAAAGGGAAAAAAAACGAGCAAAAAATGTACGAGCACGAGTCATATGAGTCGACATGAAATGCGAGGGAGAGCAAAAAAAAACAACAACAACAACCAAGACGACAGCGACGACGACACAGTGAAGAGAAGGTAATCGAAATGTGCAACGTATAGACAGGCGCATTTACTGTCATCAGTCCGTGCGTCGTGTGATATCTTTATTATTATTATGGTTATCATTGAAGTGCATTTGTGAAAGACAACGACGCACACAATGCAATATCAATGTAACGATAATAATCGAAGTATGTTCAACACACAGCATTCCGTTCGTTCGTTCGTTCGTTCGATATGCGTGTGTGGCCCATATCAGCGCTCATTTCGTTGCTTACGTAGCGAGAGCTCTCCCTTGTCGTGTTTGTGCTCTTGTTATTGTTGCTGTCATTATGATTATTTTTATTGAGGCTCTCTTTTTTTCCACTTGACATATGTAACAATAACACAAATCAGCTGGCTACCAGTTTACAGTCTATCGCACACACATTGATAGAGCATAGCTCGCACGAGATGGAAGAATGGCAGCAGCAAAAATAACAACAACAATAATCACAGTAGCACACGAACGGCACACACATTGAGCGAGCGAAATACGGAGAGAGAGAGAGAGCATTGAGACAGTGAGAAAGTTCCGAAAGTTATTGTTTGGGGGAGAGAACGAAAGCCCAAATCTGCAGGAGAGCCATTTATTCACATGTACATTATACAGTATATGGGCAATATTGTAAGCCGAAACCCTTTTGTTTTTGTTTTGAATTACATAATCGATCGTGCATATTTTTTGGCATAAAATTACTCGACACAATCTATTTGAATACGATTGATTCGTTGGCGAATGGTTCAATATATCGAATAAGCCGATAAAAAAAATTGAATTAAACCAAATCATTTGGGTTTCTTCAACTATTCAAATGAATAAAGTTTCTAGATACTCTTCATTTGAATACAAGCACACACTCATACACACGAACAGTCAAAGCATGATGGTATCATCATTCTCTCTCTCTCTCTCGCATTGCGCTGTTCGCTCTTTGTCTCTTTGGCCCTCTCTCTTCTTCGGTTCGTTCGCTCTCTTGTCAAAATCGCTCTCAAAATCAGCTCATGCACACACATCCATCGTATGTTTGACTAAAGCATTTGAACATTTCGTAACAGTGATGCAATTGTTTTCCGAATCCACAACATTACACCGACAATGAATTAGGTGAATTGAATATAAAATTTCACAGTGGGATACCAAGCGAAAAGGCGTATCGCAAGACGAAAACCAATTCGAAGGTAAGAATATTTTGGACAAATTTCAAACGATCTTTTCCATTTTTTTATTCTCAGAGAGCCGAGCGTGAGAAACATCTCCGATTGAGAGTGAGAGAGGGAGAGCGTAAAGAAAAGACAAAGAGAACGACGGAGAGTAATCATCTTATACACATACACGTATTTTGTGTGCCTTCTTATGTACGTACGACATCAGCTTTTTCACTGTGTTCGACTTGAGAGTCGACGGAGAGCCATCGAAAGAGAGTGAGAGAATAACGACAAGAGAGACAGAGAGTGAGTACTTCACTCGCACATACAACATACAACCGTTGTCGTATTACATGTGTTTGTGACAACTAAGCGATTGAACGTAAGCACTTATGCATGCCTATGTATTATTGTGTATTGGCCAAATAATATCTAATGAACAGGCCGTATGAGGTGCTCTCTCACATTTATGCGTGTGTATGCGTTTGAAAACATATTCTCTCATTTTCTCTCTCTGTCTCTCTCTCTCTCTCTCGCCACACTCAGTCAGTGAGTCCCAAATGTAATACCATTTTCTTTCATCTTCATCATTTTGTTTGTGTTAGCGTTCGAATAAACAGTGAGAGCGCATGGCAAAAATAAAATAGTATGGGACTACTAGTACGGGTGAAGTAGAAAAAAAAATCTAAATATTACAATAAAAAAAAAGATAGATTATTGTGTTGTTTGACTTGGGTGAATGTGAACGCAAGAATTCTTTCTGTTGGATTCTTTTTTGTTAACGAATGTTGGCTATTAGTGTAAAAAGTTTTTTTTCCCCCAGTTTAGTTGATTTTTTATTTCTTTATTTCTTTCTTCATTGATTTTTGTTTGCTTTAAGTTGAATCCAATGCAGCCACTAATTGAAATCAAATTAAAAGTACAAAATCGCTGAAGAAAAAGTGCATTGAATATGTTTAGTGTTTCGAATTGAAAGCGAAAGAAAAGAACGAACGAAAAATTTGTAAAAAAAAAAACGTCAAAGCAACCAGAGAATCATACACTTCATTCGCAACAGAGAGATAAAATAACGCGAAAATCAAATTGACTGCAAAGTGCATTGCAAATCATTTTACATTGAAGAATCTAAATAGAAAAACGAACGTTATACACACAACAACAACAACAACAGCAGCAGCAGCAGCAGCAACAACAAAAAGAATTATAAAAAAGTGAAGAGTATCATCAATAATTTTTCCAAGAAGAAAAGAAAGAAAAAAATTCATTTTAACGAAAGAAGAAAAAAAAAAATCTGACAACAAGTACGTTGCTTATTGTGCCTTTTTTCTCTTTCGCACCACTTAATTACGCTACGAACGAGTGTCAGTCTCTCATATAAATAACACAAGAAGAAGCAACAACACACGAGAAAAAAAAATCACACAACAGAGAAGAAAGAAGCAAAAAAAAAAAAAATCAAAACCATTTTGGTGTTTTAGTAGATTTTCTCATGTCGATATTATATTGGGTGGCAATCGTTGCATATAGTACGTTGCTTGATGAATGAGCTCTAAGTAAAACCGTGTTTTAATGTGTAACCAAAAGTGAGAAAAATTTATCGGAATAAACAGAGTGACACTTAAACACTTGTGTATTAGAGAAGCGAGTGAGCGAGCGAACAGAGGAGCAAGAAAAAAAACGAATCGAGCCCAAAAAAACAACAACGACAACACACAGAGAGAGAGAGAGATATTAATTAATCAATTCGCATAGAAATTCACAACAAGCACGGGAAGCAGATAAAAAGGCGAATAGTAATTTAGAAAAGTAAAAAAAGGGAGAAAAAAAACTAATTCTCAAAACGAACGAGCAAACGATTGAACGAAGAGAAGAAAAAAAAACACAGAGAGTCAAATAATCGATGGCGGCCGCAAATGAATGACAGAAAAATTATTTTTTTGTTTTCGTTTCGCCGTATGCTTTAGTGTGTGTTTTTCTCAATGTTTTTTTTTTTAATATATACATACATATATTCCCTGTTGATCATTCGTTCCTGTGCTTTGCTACTATTTGAATATACTCGCCACGCAAATAGAATGGTTATGGACATTTTGATGGTGATTTAATTACCTATAGTTGAACTGTATCAATAATAATCACAGCATTCAGAATAGTGCTGAGACAACGACCACGGTCGCGTGAAAAAACGACAAAAAAACGATCTATAGAGAGAAAAAAACAACAACAACAACAACACACAAACAATTCAAGTGGTATTTGAATCGAGAGTGAGAGAAAAACGAGCTCGATTTAAGTGTTTTTTTTTTAAATTGTTGGTGTTGTAGTGCGTATGTGTGTCGGTTGAGTGGCAAGTATTGAATGCAAAAGGATTCATAAGAAATCCGAAAAACGTAAAAAGAAAACAAAATCTTCATCGTCGAACAAAGGTGCAAATGCACCAAATTAGCAAGCAAACAAATCGTAATTCACTGAGAGATCATTTGTATTGGTGCTGTGTCCTGTGTGATCGAATCCAATTTAAAACACAAAACAAAACACGAAAATAAAAGAGAACCCAAAAAATACGCAAGCACACACAGAGAGAAAGAACAAGAAATAAAAATAAAAAAGAGGTTCGAAACAAATTTGAGCATGCCGCCAATTTTATGATATTGAATGTAGAGAAGAAGAAAAAACAAAGTGTAATTGTGGTAATCGAATAACATTGACGCACAAAATAATCATAAATAACAAGAGAAATTACGTTAGTTGTTTTTTTTTTGCGAGAGCATGCTAAAGGGAAGTGTTGCTTTAAATGAATCCTCAGGAGAAAACGATTCGGTACTGCTTCCATCAACGACAACTATAGCCAACCAAATCGAATCGATCGTTAGCAACATGGAAGAAACAAGTGCAGCACAGAGCACACATATTGCAAGTAAATCAAATAATTGCCAAAATGAGAACGAATCAGATGCATCGAGTGGATGTGAACGAATCACAGCAGCAGCAGCCGCAGCAATGTCAACGGAATCACAGCAACCGTCAACGACTGACACTCAAACAACAAACGAAAAGAACAATGATGAAACGACAACCACAACATCGAACAGTTCAAGTGCGGATCAAACAAAGAATAAGAAGGCAGTTCATCTGCTGAGTGCAACGGCACCGAATATGGAAACAATCTGCGATGACATTTCGTCAACGACCGAAGATATCAAGCGATTGAAACACGTTCAGGTGCGATCGAATTCGACCGGCAAACTGTATCAGTCGTCGCGTCGTGTTTCATTTCCGGAAAATAACCTTGTAACGGGTTACTTGGAACCGGCCGATCCATGGGCCTACGGTTAGTACATTCCCTTTATATTGCTTATCTCTTTCACACATTTGCGTTGGGATTTCCCGCCAAATCACCATTGCCACATACTATTTGACGCATTTCATAACATTCTGTTTATCTTTTTCTTTCTATCGCATGCAGTGAAACCGGCCACCTGTGTATCAGAACTGGCCGAATTCTATCGTGAATCTTGTAGGCGTCACAATGCGCAGCCAATTGAATCGATCATGAAACATTTGGATACATTGGATTTAAATTCGAATTCAAGGCGTCCCGTTTTGAATTTGCGCGAACAAAACTTAACCGCCGAATCATGTGAAGCACTAGAAGAAGTCCTTAAGCGGGTGAGTCACATGCATTTTATACATGAGATCATATTCATTTGTCGGTCATAATTCACGCAAAAAAAAAACCACATACGAATACAAATCCACGAGAAAATAAAGTACAGAAGATTCACGTCAGAAAAAAAAAAGTGGAAAAATTCTCACAGTAATTGAGTCATAATAAGCATAAACAACACAGAGAGAAAGAGTCAGTGTGATATTGTGTGTAACACGAACAATAACAAAAAGCCCGCGTCCAACGAATACGCGATTAGCCGCCTATTTCCTTTTTTTCACTTATATTCACACTATTTTGTACTTCGGTACGGTTAGTTCGCCCGTACTACTGCTGTTGCCGCTACTCTTTTTTTTCATTTCATTTCATCACCATCATATATTCAATTTTTCACACACACAAAGCAATTCAATACGATGTGATACCGACTAACTAACTGACTGACTGACTGACTGAACGACTGGGCTACGGCTACTGTACAATGGAATGCAACAATGTATCAAATCGTAATGAGTCTTTTAACGGATATATATTATATGCCGTGCGCTGTGAAATCAGAGGCACATATCAAATTAGACGACAACGCGGTGCATGTCGATTGACACCAAAGTGACACATTACAACCCGAGACTTGCAACAATAAGAAAGCAAATGTGCGTGAGACTTTGTTTGCAATCAAAACTTTGTTCGTTATTTACAAACGACGAAAACAAAAATTGTAGTGTGAAAAATGAAACAAAATTTTTTTAGGCTAAATTCCAAATTGCGATTCGGTTTTTTTCTTTCCTTTTTTTTGCTTCTTCATATATCTCAAAATGTGCGCTATTTCAAAGCAACAGCTTCGCGTTTCCTTATTATTTTTTCCCTTCTCTCTCTTGCTTTGTGTTTCTCTGTGCGATTTTATTTATTTTTCTGTTTTGTTATTATAAATTTGAGCGTTCGTTCGTTGGTAATTTAAATTTTCTCTTTATGTGCTTTGCTCTTTTTGATTGAATAATTAATTTTCGAGGCGCTTTGTGTGCGTTTTTATATAATCGTTTGCGGGTACGCCCGATCTCCTTCTCTTTCTCTATTTATTGTAACACACAATAAACATGCACAAAAATTACAGACTTAATTTTTCCCGTTCGCGCTTTAACTCGCTCAAGTATTTCGGCGCGGCTTTTTTGCGAGCGACTCATGTCTACATGAGCGACATGTCCAGAACTGTGATCGAGCTCAATCGATCGCTAGGCTACGATTGAACCAAATCGAGACAAACGACGCGCACCAAAATGACAACAACAACGGCAACGTCAACCCGAAAAAGTGGCATTCAGTGGATCGAAACTGTGTGTATAATGTTTTTTTTCTGCTAGCTTTTGGGCTCACTGTTTCATCGAAATCGGACAAAAGGAACGAATGAGTACGATAAAAGAAAAATGTGAAAAGAATTCCATGGAAGAAAAAAATCATAAATTTACATTATCTATCGCGAGCCCGCTCTCTCTCTCTCTCTCTCTCTCTCTCTCTCTCAGTGTGTCTATCCGAAGCAAACAGAATTGCCGATATATATCGGACCCAAACATAGCCATGAAGAAGAGAGAAAAAACAACTATCCAAAACCAGCGACTATTTGCTATTTTGAACTGTTTTGCGTTTTAATTTCCTATTCATTGGAGTATGCTCTTTAAAAGAAAATTTCCCTCTTACTCGACTTTTCGATCCCGGTCGCAACTAGTCTTCTCTGTTTGTTTCTGCCCTCCTCTCTTTCGGTTTCATTCGAAATTTCTTTCTGTGTTGTTGTGGGATCGTTGTGTGTTTTTTTTTTCTTCTTTTAATCAGCGCGAGTATGTTTGGATATCGAAACAGCGGATAAGCGTTTGCACAGGGTCTATATATCTGGTATATGATCTGCAACCATGATAAATTGAACGTTGTTGTTTTTTTCTCTTCGCTCTCTTGATCGGACAATAGCTTGGAATTTAACTGAATATTCATGCTGGTCGTTTGTATAGGAAACGCACGCGAGCACAAGCACTGTTCAAATTCCACGCTGACGTCGACTCTTTCTTGACGATTCCTTATTTCGATCTCTCGCTGCATTTTAAATGCATTGTTTCGTTGTTGTTATCGTCCCAACTGATGATCGGCCTTTTGTTCCGTCTGATTTTGTTCACAAGTCAAATTTTGTATGCCGCACAGAGTAGAAAAGATCGGAAGAGAGAGAGGGGAGGGAGAGGGAGAGAAAAAATATATGCAAGACGATTAAAATAATAAATAATAACAGCAAGAACACAGCGCGCTAACAAATGGGCTGTAATTATTTTAATGTATCCATTCATATGTGCTTTTGATTTGCATAAAAATGCATCTGGACGATAGAGCGTATAAAGGACGTAAATGCTAATTATTCATTGGGTAATAGCGCACTTTTAATTTAGAATCTCCGCTTCTCTCTGCTTCGCACATAAATTGTCTCAACATCCAAAAATGAAATGAATGGCAGCCGTCATTCGCTCACTTTTTTCCCATTGGCATACACGTTAATTACTACGCTTCAATTCTCGAAATGAATGTTAATACATCATAACAGTCGAGTTCGAAATATTAAGGTTACATCGATGGTGCACGTCTTTTTTTTCTACTGCTTCTGCTGCCGCCTGTGGTTTCATTGGTGAATCTCATAAAATTTGAGAGGAACATTCAATTCTCTCGATTGAAGTATCGACATCAAAACGAAAAAAACAAAACTGTTTACTAATTCAATTTCAACAACGATTTGTACATAGTCGTCATGCCAATTGCCACCGTCAATTCAATCGGTTCTCACGCCCCACCAACCAATTACAAGTAATTGTAGGACTGCTGCTGTCTTATTTCACCCAATAATATTATTTATTGTTCAAGAACATTTTATTACACCCGAGAGAAGTGCGAAAAAAAGAACCAACACATCGCGGCCGTATTTATCGTATGATTAACTATCTCGCAAAAACACATGCCATCATGATCGTGGGTGTGTCGTCCATAGAAAAAAACAAAAAAAAGAGTCGTGAGATTGATATTATGATGAGGTGTAGAAAAAATAGTAATATTTTAATGCTAAACCAAAAGAACTTTTCAACGTGTTGAATTCAATGCGAAATTCATACAGACGAAAGCAAGACACGTTAACAAATGAATTTGAGAAAAAAAAATCAACAGCAACAGCAACGGGAACATGAACAAGCTCATCCAAAGTCCGTTTGAAACGTCAAAGTAAACAGATGACAGGTATATGTGAGATTGTTTTCACCGTGTTCGGTGAGATGTTGTTGAGTTTCGGGGAAGAGGATGAGAATTATCGCATATTTTACGTCTTCATTTCCAAATGACGTCTTTCTAATCAGCGTGTGTGAGAAAAAGCGTTTCATATTCAACAGAAACGATGATGAATAATATTGTTGTTCTTCACGTTCGAGTAAAAATGCCACGAAAATCGTCGATTCAATTCAACATGAACTAGCGTGATATCACACGTATACCCCGTTATGACATTAAGCCGGTTCAATCAAATCGAAATGAACTCTTCTATTCTCCTTTTTTTCGTTGAGTGTGTTTACAATAAATCAAATTGTTTATCGGCGATAAATCAAATTGAGCACATAAAAAGCGTAGTCAAACGAGCAAGAGAGAGAGAGAGAGAGAGAGAGAGAGAGAGAGGAAAAACACACACGAAATAGCAGACACAACACTGATAATGCGCCACTGTCTGCCAAACAACTATTGAGAGACTTCGATTTTTCCCCCAAACTATTTTTATTGCCATTTTTTGTTTCTCTCGGTTGGTGTCGATTCATTCGTTCTTCGCTTTGAGGTAACATTGACATCGCGCGCAGTGCATCGTTACGAAAGTGCACATCCGACCCGTGTGTGTTTTGAACATTTTTTTAATGGTTACAATTAATTCCTTGGGCAAGTAAGTGCTCTTTTCTCTCTCGCTCTTAATTAATTGAATGTGAAAATTGCGTGATTCTAGATGCTGGATGCTGTTTTGCATGATGATTAGAATGATTTGCTTATGTAATTGGACGCAACAATGTTTCATAGCAAACAAACGAACGAACGAAAGAGAGTCGAGTTTCACACGTCAGAATCAAATACGCGTACATGAATCGCCTATGTTTGAACAGGCAATCAAGACAGCGAACGACCGAGTAGAGAGAGAGAGAGAGAGAGAGAGAGAGAGGGAGAGACGTTCAAGTAATAAAAAAAATAAAATGATGTAGAGGAAAAAAAACTAGTATAAACTTTTAAAACAAGTACCTTATATACAAATACGCGCACATGAACAACAATAATAAAAGCGAGCGCGAGAAAGACAGAAAAAAAGAGCAACATCAAACAACGAAAGAAAGAAAAAACAATGAGGCTAGGAAACACTTGGCGCACCAATGTTCAGTTGGGCACATACATGTGTTGTATATTATATGTAGGATCGTTTCGAGGCACATAGTCCGTGCTAATCAATGTAGATCGAAGATCGAAATAATAATAACATCAACAGCAACAATTTCGATGCGGGTGCGACTGAGACAGTGGCTAAGTCGAAACGGATGGCCAATGGAATGTGATCGACAAAGACAACGTGCGCGCATCGAACGCAAACACAAACGAACAAATCAACAAACGGTATGGGTATCTCCGGGCATGTAATGAGCCACAAATCAATACGTAATGGACTTAATAATTTAACCAACAACGAAGGAAAAAATATTTGTGTGGTTTGCTTTTCTCTCTCTCCCTCCCGCTCTCTCTTTGCTAAATCGTGCGTCTGGATGAAGAAAAACTCGTCGTTTTTCCAATGATGTGAATGCTTATGCTCGTGCCGAGTTGAGCTTCTTTCTTTCTCATTTTCTCAATCGGAGCTTCATAAACGCTCTGCGCGTTCACATTCGCACAAAATGAACACTGAAAAAAAGGCAACACTGTAAAGCTGAGAGCTAGAAAAACGGACGACAAGCGAATGGCATATTTCATTTGCGATCAGCTGTCTAAACAACAGCAACAACAATAAGCATCATGTGTTGTATATTACGGGCTTTGTGTGGGCCAATGAATGCTAAAAGCAGGCGCGTGAGCGCGCGCGACACAACTCAAACTGCAAACGGCAATTATCAACTCTGAGCAAAAAAACAGAAAATGAAAAAAATTAAAGAAAAAAAAGAATTAAAACAAGCAACTTAAACTACACGTCGTTGAAATTAATGTAATCGCGCAAGCGCTCACATGTGCACTGCTTGCTAACTCCCTCTCTCTGTCGCTCCCTCGTCGGCACTGCGCTCTCCGCTGACGTGATCTTTTGCGTTTTCAACGATCTACATCAATTGAAATATTGTCATACGAATCATTTGTGTGTGATTTTTTTCCCCTTCTGTTGCTCATTCTCTATCGGCTTTTTCTTGTTTGCATTACATTAGTTCTTTTTTTTCTTCATTTTCTCTGGCCCGATATTGCACTGCATTTGAACCGAATGTTCCCTTTCATCGGCGGCTAATCTTGATAATCGACTTTTATCTTCACATTAGTTACCTTTGTTACTTTTTTTTTGTTCATATTGCAGGTCGATTTAACTTCAACGACGATTTTTTTTCTTCTCCCTCTGCCTTTTGTGTGTATGTGTGTGTCTCGCTTCTCTGCTTCTAAGAATCGTTTTCATTCAATTGCATTTGGGCTTATGCAATGCGTGAACTATACACACATATCAAGACTGAGCTTTTATTGATTACGTGTGTGCTTTTCAAATGGGCCGAAACCAAATTCAATACTTTTTTTTCATTTAAAGAGCAGAAAAATGAGAGAGAATGTGTATTACACAAGTGTGTACATGCTATACGGCCACCAATTATGGCCTTATTTTTATTTATAATATCTAACCAAAAAAAACAACTCATTGCTGCTGCTGCTTTTCGCTCAAGTGACCAATATTTTATTTCTTTCGCTCGTTCGCTTTGTTCGTCGATGAAATTTCAGTGAGTTTTCAGTTTTTCACTTCCTGTACGATATTGAAAATGAAAATCGACCTGCATGACAATCGCACGAAACACGAGTCGATTTGCAAAAAGAAAGAAAAAAACGAGCAACGAAATTGAAATGAAATAAATAAATGAAAACGAAAAAGCAAAGAGAAAAAAAATTCGCTCCATTCGTTGCATTTCTTAGCGTCAGGAATTTTATATCAACAAATCGTTGGCATATTTTATTTGTGCGGAAGTGCGCACATAACTTCTCAACTGATTACTAATGAAAATCGGCTTTTGTTGACTGAAAATTCAGATTGTTTCAATTTGCAATTGGAATTTGACACGAGCTATTCGAGCCTGCCTTTTTTTGTCGCATGTGTATCCTAAGTTTCAACTGTCATTGACATAACACTGCGAAACAACAACAAAAACTACAAGCACTTCCACATATTTTTTTCGTTTGTTTCGGTATTCTTCTCAACTCGGTGTTTGTGCACAATCGAATAACGAACCAAATGATCATTTAATATACACACATTTCATTTGTATGTTGCTTTTTTTTGCATTGTTGTCGTTTCTTTCGTACGGGCCGAATAGAGCAGAGAGCAATTGGCGTACGCTAGCAAGCAAATTGCAATTGATGAATGTGAACAGCTCCCACTCATTGTGAATTGAAGAGATGCGAAAAAATTTAGAATCTAATATTACAATGAGGCATTGTTGACAAGCAAATCCATAAAGGCGAATATGTGCGTCGCAAACAAATTATACACAAAGTATAATTTTCGAAATGTGCAACAGGCGCAAATACACACACATTATTATTAATGAATTGTAAATTTAGTACACATACAATTTAGATAAAGTGGCACTGGAATCGTACAAACTATCTACCGTACGGCATGTGCTTAAAATATGTGTGTATACTTGATATTTCGATCGATTGGTGTCGAAAAATAGAGGAAAAAAATAGAATTAGCCGTGGACGGTTTCCGTAGTTGAGAAATGTTTTGCGGAAATAGTCCAAAGAATCCGGAAATATCTGCAAATGTTCGACATTTTTTTTTTCGAACCCGTACATACTAATAATATTGCACATGTGTTCTCCTCGTTTTTCATTATTGTTCAAAATTCTTTGAAACACAACGCCACTGGAAATGATCTTTCACCAGCACAGAAAAAAACACGCACACAGCAAGCCGAAACAAGTTAAATCAATGATTTCAAAGGCACAAAGCAACAATATATGGTTTCGACAAGCAAGAAGTTAGAAAAGTTTATATATATTTATAGTGCAATTCACGAATCGAAGGTCAACAGCTTTTTCGCATTCGGGTTTTCAAAGCTATGTCGTGATTTAAGTCGGTAAATCTGGCGGTTATGATGCACTTTATTTGTATACCACCACCACCACCACCACCACCAGAAAAAAAGAAACATTGTATAGTACATATTTTTTATTGGTTTTAGCGCGCGGCGAAATTGAGAATTTTATTTCTTTGCCTTGTTTTGTTCAGACCAAAAACATCAAATGACGCATTTTCTCTATCTGGTCTCCATTTTTTTTTTATTATTATCATATAAACCCTTCTTTAACCGGTCTTTTCTGGATCAAACACATTGAAATAGTTTTGTATTTGTTTTTGTTGTTTAAAATCGCGACAAGTTTGTCGATATTTGTTTATTTTCAAAGATCCGAGACGGTGATTTCATGATTCATTTTGATTGGTAAAAACAAAACAGAAGTATAAGCACCGATATATGCGTTCGATAGCGAGCCTGCTGTATATTCGGGCGTTGATTTGATATTTTTAATCGTTTTGTGAAATGGCCGAAATTCACACAGTCCAATTGTTGTTGTTGATTTGTTCGATATTCATCTGCATCGAATGTCTGTGGCGAGGTCGTAATTACGCTTCGAAATTTATTATGTCATAACAATTGATTTGTTCGGTTGGTTGGTTGGTTGGTCGGTCCGATCGTTCTTTTATATCGTCGAATTGACAATTTTTCGCTCTCGTTCGCTCGTGATTTTTCTTTTTTTGCGCACTCGGCATTATTTTTAGAGAGCTTAATCGAAGCTAAATGAACGAAGAGCAATGTGCAATGCAGCAAGAACGGCATGACAGTGACAAGAATGAAAATTGACTGTCTTGTGTCATTGCATGAATCGATTTCACGTTTAGACTACTTTTTTTTCTTTCCATTTCGTTCGCTTAGTGCTTTTCTATGGTGTCAAAAAGTATTTGCTTCGTAAGGTTTTTTTTGTGTTTTTGTATTGACAAAACGCGAAACGTTGATCGAACGATGTTATCTAATTAGAGGGAATAAGAGCTAATCGATAGAAAATGAGATAGATGGATAAATAAATCGGGACGTAGGGAGAGAGAGAGAGAGAAAGAGAGAGAGAGAGAGAGAGAGAGAGAGAGAGAGGGAGAAAGATTTAAAATGTACAGTAACATTATAATTATCACTCGAAGTTGTCGACGACGAAATGTCTTCGCAAACCCAACAAATGGCACACTCTCACACAGAACAACTAATTGATTAGCTAAATGCTAATCATCATCATCGTTGTCGTTGTCGTTGTCGTCGTCACTTTTCCATTGCTAATTTATCATCTTGTTTATAACGGCATTGGCTTGCTAATAAAACAATAGTTTAATGCTAATTGATAATTATAATGAAATTTGTACTAATAAAGCCACGCCAAGACAAGCCACACACGGTACATGCACATGCACATGCCAAACGAAATAAATGAATGAAATGAAAAATCGAAGCGTTTGGCTTTTCGATTGAATCGTTGCAAATACATACGAAATCTACTTAATGTTATGAGCAGATAAAAATCGACCAAATGCTAATTGGAAAAGATTTTTTTTATCTTTCTGTCTTCTTTTCTTGCTCTCTGTCATTCGTTCGATTGTTTATTTATTTGCTTGTTGTTTATTGGACGCTTCTTCATCAACGATATGAAAATCAAACTCAGCAGCGACATTCAAATGAATGGATTTTCATTGTTTATTAATCGATCGTATGTTGCATTTACGACACATACGCCAGTTCGTAATTCGAGGATCATTTTTTTCCATAAAAGAACCACTTCTTCAATGCGACTCTCGCAATTGCGATCACAATTGCTCGAGTACATGTTTATATTTTTTTTTTCGCGTCGTGTATGCAAAATCAGCAATTCCATATGCGATATGCATAAATCTGTAGCGGATATTGTTGGTGTTTTTTTATCGTTATTTTTAGCGGCGAAGCGAGAAAAAATATTTCATTCAATGGACACATCTTTCAAGGTTAACGTAAACGGAAATAGAGATTTGAGTTATACGCTCAACTAGATCATTCCACAATGAATACATTTACAAATCTCTAAATGCATGCATCGTTACAAAGCTATGGTGCTCTTTTCAATCGGTTTTCCACCTTTCTGTCTCTCTCTGTCTGCCTGTATGTCTCTTTTTCCATCTTTTTTCCATCTTTTTTCACATTAACGAAATCCGGTCAGATTAAAGTATAAAAGAATAATCAAATTCAATGGAAAGATTTCGCTTTCAATCAAAACACACTAAATTAACGCAAACAAATGCCATAAAAACTATTTTGTAATAACATTATTTACGCATCGTATTCTATTCAGAAGTGATATCGCCATAAAAAAAACAGTTGAATAATGGAAATTGAACGGACACACACACACCAAATGGTCAGAAGCAGTGAGTGCTTTAAAAATTAAAAGGTCCATTAATTGTGTATTTGTTTTCGTTAATTAGATGCGTTCATGTGAGAATTCCATTCGAATAGGGTGTTCTTCGAATGGCAAATAGAATATGAACATACGTCATTTCTGGTCAATATGGAAAGAAAAAGAAGGGAAAAAAGAAATGGATGGTGGCGAATGTCATCCGAGTAAAAAAAAGAGCAGTGTCGTTGTGTTTACAGACAACAATGACACATATGAATGGGCAAGCGGAATAATGAAACGTAATTCTGTTTTCAAATGAAGTGCCTCTGAGAAAATTTTTCAGTAAAAAAGCCCCACAAAAATATTGTCTGATAAAAATTTGTATGAAAATCTTATTCAGACAATATTTTTGTGGGGCTTTTTTACTGAAAATTTTTCTCAGAGGCACTTCATTTAAAAACAGAATTACGTTTCATTATTCCGCTTGCCCATTCATATAAATATCGGTATCGACCAAGTATTTACATAGTTCAATACTACTTTCTTTCCTTCTTCTTCTTTTCTCTCTCTCTCTCTTTCGTCTGTTTTTGTGTCTTTGCTGAAAATATCCGAATGTAGAAAATGGTTTTTGAAATGGCGTGCAACAACATTTAACAAAATGTTATTGATAACAACAATACGACAAACATCGACAAATTACTCGATAAACATTAAAAATTCATATGTGTCGAAGCGAAATGAATATGGAATATTGTGGTTGTTCGCTTGCAGCACAGGCCATTGAATCGACAAAACTTACAATTTCATCGTCTCCCCCGTAAATATGCGATTGAGCATATATGTGTGTGTGTGTGTTTGTGAGAACGAGCGCGCGATGCGCGAATTATGATTTATTCAGCTGTACTTGCATCGTATTGTGTTTTGCTTTCGAGTACGATGAGTGACACATAAAAGTATCAAAGTTTTTGGCGGTTTTCATTTGCGTTGTCTATTCCCTTTTTTCGATTGAACATTAATGAATGTGCCAAATTTATCAGCACTTTGCGGAACATCAAAACTTAAGTCGGAAGTGTGAAGCATATGAGCAGAGAGTCGCTGCCAGAGACAGGGAGCGACAATGAAAGAGAGAGAATGTGAATCAAAACCGAAGCACTTATGTATGTAGAAAAACATGAGCAAATATAGGTGGCAAAAGGTAGAGTGTGATCAGCGCAATATGTGGAATGTATTGAATGTGTAAAGTCGGGCACGTGTTCACATGCGCAATTTTTTTTTATTCATTTCTGCTTCTCTATTTCGTTTTCGATGTGTTTCAAGAACTATTCTAATGCGAAATGCTAAAGCGCCAATCGATCATAAATGTGTATGCCCGTTCATTATGTTATGCTACTCCAATCGGGGTATGTGTGTATTTTGTCTGTTTCTGTTTGTTTGGTTGCCGCTTTTTTTTGTTTCATTTCCAACTGGCATGGATATGTACGTGCTTTTTGAACGAAACGAAATGGAAATTTTGATTGATAGTGCGCGAGGTGTGTGCGTGAATGAGAGCTAATCAAACTCGTTATTCTGCATTTACATTTCGCAACTTCACTGCTGGCGGATCAATCGCTGGCGTTTCATTGTTGTCAAAATCGACACACAAGCTAAATTGCATATTTTATATTAAATTCTATTCACGAATTCATTTTCAATGAACACACTTCATCGGCAGAGCGGTGGCAGCAACAACGGCGGCGCACACCGCTTTGGCAGCAAACAAATGAACGGGGGTGCAAGAACAAGCTATGGCGCGCACAATTCAATTGAACAATTTGTAAGCAATTCAAATCACATACACACATCGCCAATATTCAAATTGTGACAATTATCATATAGCAGGAGCTTAATTGCCCGCATTTTGTTTTGAAATGGAAACGTTTCAACAATTCTATTTTCTTCCGAATTGTTTGACGATGACGACGACGATGACGATGACGACGACGACGACGTGCCTTGCACATATTTTTCGAAAAGCTCGTCATATTTAAATACTTCCCTGAATTCAAATGCTCTTCTCGACGAACACACAAGAGAACAATCAAAAAAAGCATAAATCCGCCAATCACACGACAAACAACAACAACAAGAGGGAAAAAAACAAATTCGTATTTTCGAATCGAATGGGTCCAAGTGACACACTTTAAAATGAGCCGTGGTTGCAGCCACTCGCACACATACACACACACACACACACACACACATCAAACTTGATCAATTTGCGTGAAATTCTTCCTAATGGCCATACAAACAAGTGATCGTTCTTCGCTTCTTTTTTTTGTTTATAAACACATCATTTTCATTGGATCGGAAGACAACGGAAAAGATTGTTTATTTAAACGCGTTAGCATTTTCTAAGCGTTGTTTACACATTCTTTTCCTTTGTTTTCGTTGTTCGTTTCTCTCGTTTCGTCTCTTTTTCCTTCGCTTCGCTTCGTTTCGTTTCGTTCATTCGTTCTTCTTTCGTTCAAGTCGCATCTATCGCGTGTATTCGCTCAGCATGCACGCTTTCCTCTCTCTCACTCTCTCTCTCTCTCTCTGTGTGTGTGTCTCGTTGCCCGCGTTCACGTTTTGCATTTCGAAAAATTTCCATTCGCCACTTTTAAACATCGTCGAAACACACCAGATCTCCCATCAAAGTGTTTGTTTTTGATATTTTGATTTCAGTGTTTGTGCGCTATCGTTTTTGCCGCTTGAATGTTGTTTTCTTTTTCCTACATTTCCTTTCTATTTTACACTTTCGTTCACATTTTCATGTGTGAACGCATGCAATTTATTGGATTTTTATTTCAAAATAATTTTGGATTAAGTGACCAATGACTCGGTTCGGTCTGATTCGATCCGGTCGATGTGTGAGTCACATGTTCATCATGCGTTTATCATTCGATAGCCTTCTAAAGCGTGTCTCGATCGGTAATTTTTCACAAGGCAAGAGTAAGAGAGTGTTTTCGCGCATACTGATCGAATGATTGAAAGATCATACCGTGGTGGAGCATGCGCGCACGCCTACCACAAAATTCACTGGAATTCATCTGTGTGCTACATATGTCGAATACGGTTCAATAATAATTAGCATTGTAAATTGCTCTCTCACACAACTCACACACACACACTTTTTTCTGTTTCTTCTGTATTTCGACCAGTATTTTCCGTCCACTTTGCAAATGTGCATGAGCATAAATTAAATTAAATGGTTTTCAAGGAGAAATTACAAAAAGTTCATTGCGATTTTCAAGTGACGACAGTGTTGCTTTATCAATTGCAGCTGAAACGAAGCAAACAAATCTAAAAAAAAATTAATCTGAATGCGAACAGAAGAATGAGCGAGCGAGCGAGTGAGTGAGGGAGAGAGAAAAATGAAGACGAGAGCCAACCGAAATGAAAGAAGCACACACAAAAAAGCAACGAAGACGACGACGACGACGACGACGACGACGACGACGATGAAGAAGAAGAAGAAAAAAACCTTAGCGGAAAATCTATACTGTGTTATATAATTATTACCATCACCATTTCATTTGCTCAATGCTGTGTGTTTAGCTTTGTATTGCGCAATTTAATGAAAAGCCGTGCCATACACGCCGCGCATTTCATTCATGTGAGAATTGGAGAAAAAAGTACAACAAATTATTGGATACGTAATCTATATGTGCCAGTACGTCCGTTTTTGCAAACGACATGCACTTTTGCATGATTGCTGTCATTTGTGATCGCCATTCATAAAGTTTCGTGGTCTCTCTATGCTATTTATGTCGGTGTGCGTGTGTGTATGCGTGTGGAAACAATCAATTTGTATTCCTATCTCTTGTGTGTGTGTGTGTGTGTGTGTGGTTTTTTTCAATCTATTTCTAGCTACCTCGTTATTGCAATTCAATTTGGTTCTAATTTCTAATGTTCACCCATTTTCTGTCTTCTCCATCCCAAACAAACACAGATTCAGTACAAGTTAATTGATTTAACCGATTGTGGATTAAATGATGCATCGGCAACCGCACTTTTTGATATCATCGAGTATTATGAGGCGGCCAACGAGATCGATATATCAGAGAATCGCAATATCACTAATAGAGGCTGGCAAGCATGCATCAATATGGTGAAACGTAGTCATGCATTACAAATATTAGTGACCCGAGGCACACCATTATCGGAATCAAATGCGATTAGTTTGGGCAAATCGATGCTTAGCTCATCATTAAATACACTGAAATTGGAACACTGCGGCCTGTCCGGCCGACCAATGGCATCGCTGTGTAAGATTCCACTTCAATCGTTATCCGCAACTGTTGTGCATATTCATCGCACAATTTCTTTATTGCCCCATTAATCTTGTCTGTGTTTTTTCCCCTTCTTTCTTTTGTTTATGTTTATAATGCAGGTACCTACTTACGGAAAAATACTGTGCTGAAGGAGCTTTGGCTGGCGCACAATGATTTGACCGCTGACGATGCATACAACATTGGAAACGTGTTGAAATCTAACTTTTATCTACAATTCCTCGATCTAAGCAATAACAATATTCAGGTAAAATGATCGCCGCTCGAATCAAGTTGAACTTGTTTTGAACAATGATCGAACCCATTTGATTTAAGTGAAGCATCAATTCTGACATGCATTAATCTAAGCCATTTTAATTTTTTGAAAATGCAGGATCCTGGTGTACTTCATATAGCCGACGCATTAATCGAGCAAGCAAACTATTTCAAGGTATTGCATGGTGGATCGAGTTCAACCGCGTCACAACCATTATCATCGAAGCACACGCTGACGCGTGGCGATAAAAACGAATCGAAATATGAGTGCTTGGCGCGGCTGATAAACGCAGCAAAACCGAATGCAGATGGAACTCCAAAGCCGGATGCACCCAACAATTTTATTGCATTGGTTACCGCCGAAAAATCTACGGCTGCAGCAAATACAACCGGCGATGACCGAAACCAAAAAGAAGCCGATGAAAAGACAGAAGCACAAGGAGTTACCAAACCGGCAAAAAGTGATAATAACAACACAACCGTTAAGGCGGCAAGTGATTCGACAGCAGCAACACCATCACCAGCACCAGCTCAAGCAGCTGAAGCGGGCAACCAAAGTGTGTGCGAACTAAAGATTGTCGAACAAATTGAACAAAATTCTAAAGAAAGCAAAAGTGATAATGATGATGATTCATCGCTGGCAACGTCCAATAGCACCACCAGTTTCGATTTATCAGAGAAAAATAGTGTCGATGCGAATGTAAAACACAAGGTAGAAGATAATAATAATGGCGGGGCTGCCGATGTTAAGCACACCGAAAAGGGAACTGTGCTATCGAATAGTGAACAAAGTACCGAAATTGTTTCCCAACAACAACAGCAACAGCAAACCACACAGCCACCAAAAGAGGATCTCACTGAAACATCGGATGACGCTCAACCAGATGCAATGCTACTGGCCACATCGAATGATTGTCATTTGGATATCAATGAAAATAAATCCGATATGAAACTTAACTATGCGGAAGTGGTGAAAGTGGAGAATGCGCTTGAATCAACGCTGTGCGAGAATAAAAATTTCAATGTCGCCGCTGCCGAAGAGAATAGCGATCATGTCGATAATAAAAAATTTGATAGTACAAGGAATGTGTCAAGTGATCTCGATGATAAAGTACAAAGCACAGATGCCAGCGCAACCAGAGAAAATACAACTCCCGTCAATGTGGCACCGTCGAAGCGTAAGGTTGGCTGCTCATCGCCGAAACCAATTCAAACTACCAATTTAAATCGGCACGACGATCCTGACGAAGAAATGTCACCGGTGTGCAAAGTGCGGCTGCCATTGAACAGTCCACGTCTCACCAAATCTAAGGATATCATGAGCGAATTGCCGCTGACACCAGACAGTTCCCATTCATTAGATAGTAGTTGTGAATATTCGACATACAATACATCAATAGTTCCTGAAAGATCGTTCAGTTCGGAGAGTCTGAACAGTGAAACCTCCATCGAATCAAACGATTCCAAATCATCGATCAAACTGGCCGAAGTTAAATTCTCCAAAAACGGTACGCTCGAGCGGCAAAGTAATACAACCGTAACGTTTGTGCCATCGATTACCACGCCAAACGGCCTTCAAGTGCTTATGCTTTGGAATAATCACATTACTAGGGATTCGGCTCAATCGATATCCAAACTGTTGGCCGCAACCACCACATTGGAAATTCTGAATGTCGGCAAAAATGTATTAAGCAATGACTTTGTCGCAAATATCAAAGCTAGTCTCAAGGCAAACACCAGTCTGACGAGTCTCGGCTTGCAAAGTGTTCATCTATCGAATGACGGTGTTAAAACGTTATCGGAAATTTTGGATTTTGGCGGTAACGTGACGCTGCAGCGCGTCGATTTACGTGATAACAATTTACAAGTGAGCGGTTTAACGTCATTGAACGAAGTTCTCAAATCGAATAAATCAATCACTCGAATTGATTTGGATGATGTGCCACGCAGAGCATACGTAAGTTTTTCACTTTCACCACATTTAACATAGCACTTGAACTAATCGTGTACGTTTTCTATGTCAATATTTTGCAGGAACACAGTTCAGACTCGAGCATCGATTACAATCGTGTGGTCAATAATATTCGGTCGTTGTGTGCTCGCAATGAGAATCCACCGGATCCGGAACCGGTTCGTACGTCGGTGAAGCGTGTGCGTGCTAGTTTCTTAAACTCTCGCAAAATCTCGTTGACGTGCCAAAGCATACGGAACAGTGCTCCACACGATTCTCCACAAGCCAAAGCCGATCGTCACTTATTAGATCCAACACGTAAATCTGGTCGTTTAAGATCGCCTTCACCTAGTCCAATTCCATCTCCCGTTTCATCGCCAATACCAAGCCCGTCACGAAGCAGCCGCTTTCAAGTGTCTCGTGTTGTTGAAAGTAATGTTTCATCTCCGATAACACCTCCATCGTCAAATAGTTGTTCCCCAACAAGTACCTCTTCTTCGTCTCGGTTTCGTGTTACTGTTGTTGAACCACCAAAAGTTATGTCCGCTCCCGTAACCATAATTAACAGCACGAACAAAGAGTGTGATAAATCTGTACAGAAAAAAGAAGTCGAATCGGTAACGGCGTCGCCAACGACGACGATGAAAGTGGTGGCGGCAGTACCGCCACTTCCTCTACCGAATGTGTTACAGCGTACGCAGTCGGCACCATCGACAACGATGTCCGCGCAAGCGAAAGAAGAACCACCCACCTCAGCGATTGAAACCAGCAGTACGAAAGATTCAAAAGTGTTTACGGTTAGCAAACCCACCGATCATCAGCAACAGCACATTGCTACAACACTGACCGTAATCGACAATCCGGGTAACAGTTTCGACAGTCCCGATTTGGAAGTGAAAAGCTACATGGACGACAGTTGTTCGTCGTTCAGCAGTCTCGATTCAATTGATCGTGGGCAAGATTTCAACACATCATTCAGCTCAATGGAAAGCTACGACATGCTACGGGAGAACAAATTCGCAACTGATAATCTTGGGAAAAATGTGTACAAACCAAAACAGAATGTGGTCACCAAAAATCTATCGAATTCATCCATTGAGACGGAAAATGAAACGGTTGAGCTGAACAAAGCCGATAATAATCCGTCTAGCTTAGAAGCAAGTACATGTTCAAATGATTCGATCTATGGATCTCAAGAGTTTCCCGTGCTGAAAATCTCATCGAACGAAGGTACGTTGACAAACAGCCCGGTTAGCCCGTGCAGTGGTGATATTGCAGCCAATGAAAAGGATAGCTTGTCACCAAAACCAGACGATAAACAGCAACGCGTTCGAAAAACATCGTGGATATCACGCGGCGATGCGGTTCCAGCTACTTTAGATAAGTTACTTAGTATTTTCCATCATCCGAGCAATTTGTTTTTCACGCGATCCAGCAATGGTGATGTGCCGAAGCAGCAACAGACTCAAGGCCAAGATTGTAATAAGCCACCGTCACGCAAAGAAAGTCCGTCGGGGCTGTTTGCGTGGTCGAAGAAAGAGAACGTTTTCGATGAAGTTGGTGATAGCAAACCGAGCAGCGGTAGCGGTGGCGGCTTTGGTATTGGTACTGGTAATGATGTTGTAGCACAGCAAAAGACCGCCAAATCGCCATTGCAATCGAATATGTCGCCGGAAAATACGATAACCGCTGATTCAGTTGGCATTGAGGCGATACCCATTCAGCTGAAACAGGATGTCAAGGAGAATGTCTCGCCCGAGCACACCGTCACCGCTGACAGTATGGCAAATTTGCAATTGAAATCGATTGCCACGCAAACGGCCAGCACGGACGTGGGCCCAAAGGCTGAGAAAATTCCAATGGACATGGAACAACAGCAGCAGGTGTTGAAAAATGAAAAAGTCCATTTCGAAGTGGGTGGCGATGACGATGAAGACGAATACGACGAGACCAACAAAATTGAATATGCCGGTGTTCAAGTGAACACCTCCGAAGGATCACATCAGCATCATCACCATCAATCGAATGCAACGATCGCAGCAAATCACATGGGCAAAGCATTCGGTCTTGGTCAAATCACACGCGATTCGCTGAGTATTTTGAAGGGAAGCTCCAACAATTCACAGGACTCAATGCGATCGCTCGAATCATTGTCGGAAATTGTTTTTGAAGAGAAATAATCAATTCAATATCCACAACAGCAACAACAAAATACCTACACACAGAGACGAACCCACAACAAATAATCAAAACCAATGATCAACCAAAAGCGGCAAAAAAACAAAATCACCACCGCAACAACAACAAATGCAGAATGCAACGAAAGGTTTTCCATCATTTGAACCAATTGATTATGGCAATGAGATGTTATCATTAAGCTAATCGATTCATTTGAATTCTAAGTTCATTTGCTGCTGCTGCTCATGACATAAGAAAAAAAACAATGAAAGAAAAAAACCACAAAATACGATTTAAAAAAAAAAAACAAACAAACAAAATCAATTATACGATATGTTGACATTCCTGCCAGTTCACCAAATGTCAGCGACCATATTACGCCGAATTGTGTTCAGTGGTGCATACATTTGAATGAAACAGAAAGGGGAAAACGGTTCTCACATTCTTTCTCTCACTGACTTGAGGTGTTAAGCAAAACAATAACAAAGAAAAAATCAACGTGAGATCGCCGATGACCAATTTTTTAGATAGGATTTTCTTAATTTTGATATTGTAAGTAGAGCGCGAATAGCTATGCTAGGAACTGAACACAGAAAGAAAATAAATCAACAATTTTGTTCAAACAGATCGGCCGATTTGAAATTAAAAAAAAAAATGAAAATAAAATGAAATTTGACTGGAAATGTCACAAATGTAAAAAAGAAAGACAGAACAAAAGAATTAAACGGAAATGATATGAGTAAATGATTTGAAAAGAAAAAAACACACAAAAAAATAACGAAAGAATAAAATACAAACACGAACAAACTAAAGAAACATTCACACATGCATTAGGGCTCGTTCGGCTTGATTTAAAGAGACAGACAAACAAAGCAAAAACATTTGAAATGAAATGATTGTGTATATTATTGAAAACTTGTATGCCTGTGATAGGTTCATACTTTTGACAATTTTGTGATATAAAATGGGAGACAGAGAGAGAGAGAGAGAGAGTGAGAGAGAGAGAGAGAGAGAAAATGAAGCAAATTGCAAAGGGACATGGGATTTTTTTTTATTTGGAAAAATTTGTAATTGTGAACAGTGTAAAATTTATGTATAATTGTAACTCACACACCAAGTGAGAGAGAGAGAGAGAGATGGAAGAGTTTTTTGTTCGAGGGCAAATGAAGATGCCAATTGAAAAAAAATGAAGCTAAACCGTTGTTCTTTTTCTCTCTTTCTCAAGAAAATGAATGGAACATGGAACAAGAAAATCCAAACTGAAATATTGTGCTAATAAGTAAGCCTTAGTATGCTAAGGGACAAAGTGAATTAAAATGAAGAAGAAAAAAAATGAGAAAAACCACAAACAATTGCTGTTTTAGTCAATAAGAGACATTCAAGAAAATTGAAAACACAATACACACATGGCTTAAGAATTAACAAGAGCAACACACACACACACACACACCTAGATTTATCAATACATTCACGCTATGACTATTTCTCGATCCAATTTCATTATGATGCTGTGCTTAATTAATTATTATGAATATCCCAGACATATTTTTGTACATAAAACTATACGTAGAAGTTGTTTAGCCAGTCAGCACCTAGATGATTTAAAAAAATTCAGACCACATGCAAAGTACATACCAAAATTGTTGTTTCCGGATGAAAGATAAATTGAGGATAAAAAAAAATAAACAAGAGAAAAAGTTATTTACATATTATAACCATTTTGTGAGCAACTTTACAAAGAGATAAACTGTTTTTTTCTGTTCTTCTGGGGGGAGCTTGATTGTGCGAATATGGCCAAAAAAAATTTGATTGGGACATACAAAGAGAGAAGCGTATTAGAAAAAAGAACACACACAAACCAACAGTAACAACAAAAACAAACCAATTAAATGATAAGGATTAACGAAAGAATTGTGAAATCATTATCAATAAATCAAAATGAGGTTGTAATTTTTCTTGTGTAATTTTTGTTTACGCTCAACGTTCAGCGGCTCGTTGACAACAACAACTACTATTACTACATTTTTCTATTCTCGTTTCTTTCTTGATTTTTACTCTCTTTTTTTTCGTCGATGAAACACAACAACAACAAAATTGAAGAAGAAAAACAAACACATAACCTAGTTATGTAAATTGCAAGTCGTCGCATGAAAAATCATTTTGTATTTCAAATATGTAAACATGCAAATGATTAGAATGAAACAAACAAATTTACTATTTTTATTCTACACTAAGGTGTAATTTGATTGTAAACCACAATGAATGTGGACAAAAACTAAATTGAAACAGAAATATCAACACACACACACACACATTTAACATTATTCATACCAATTCTTCACGAATTCAAAAGAAAAATGGAATAGTTTTCGATCATTTAGATTTGAAATGAACAAAAAAAAAACGATGATGAAAATAAAATAAAAAAAAGAACATTTTTTGTATCGAAAACTCTTATTTCGATTGTGATAATTTTTTTTTTTTTTGAACTGTACATACGTTTTACATGGATCATCCAAATACCGTGGGCAATTTTGTTCTTAAAATGGCCAAAAACCAAAACAAGAGAGCAACACGGATTATTGAACGCATTCGGAACTGAAATTGCGTGATAAAAGATTTTTTTTTGCAAACGGTGAAAAATGCGAGTTGAAAATGTTCTGTCTCATGGTCGAAACACATAAACGGACGATTAGAGAGTCGTTTTTAGGGTAGAATGAAGCAATCTTGCTTCTTGAAACAAATCGGTTTGAACATAAATCGGGTATTGCACACAAAAGGGGCGAATTTTTCTTTTTGTATGGATTGATATTGAGTTTACTTAAATCATTTATGAAAATAAAAGACTTATTTATCTTCGGCATGTGTATCGATCGATATTTTTGTTGTTGCTTAGATTTCGGCTAAATCAAACAAATTGAGTTCGTTTTTTTCTATTTGTATGACTTAAAATGAGTTTTTTTCTCATTATCTTGTATTGTGTACACGTAAAGAAAAAGAAAAGCCAATTTTTATACAAACAGATCATATAGAGGAAAAATCAGGAATTTTTGTTTTTCTAAATATTTGCTATGAAAATGTCGAAAACGTTCAGATTAAGATGAAACGAGTGAAAAAATGGCGAAATAGAGTGTATGTAATAGTTAATATTGAGCGACATTTGCTTGGCCACTCTCAAATTCAGTGTTGTTCTTTTTGTTTTCAATCATTTTTGTTTTAGTTTTATCATAAGTGCTATTTACCGGTAGAACCCATACCAAATTGTATTGAGATGAAATTGTATTGATGCGTCGCCTTATTTTTGTAAAGAACTTGCCGGAATCAAAATTTTCCGGTGTTTTCAGCGATTGCTGAAAAAAAAAACAATGCGTAAAATTGATGGAATTTGGTGTGTATTTTTTTTTACTTTACCCGAGTCGTTTGTTCATATTTGAAAATTTCAACAGGCAATCAATTGTTTAAAAGTTACCTCTACGACACCGATTTTATGGTTTTATAGAAGAAGAAAGGTTCAAAAATCGGCCGGACTTTTGTCCGAATCAATCGGATTGAATAATTATTGTGCTCCCATTCCACATGTCACCACTGAAAAGATAAACAATTAACACCAACTGATGAAAAATTGAAATTTTCCCATTTAGAAATTAAAAAAAAAAAATAAAGAAATGAAAAAAAGAACAATCTAATTTTCGTATGATTCTCGTTTGAAAACATTCTCGTTATTCATGTGAAGAAATTGTCCATTTGATAAGTTAAACACACAAGATTTATGTAAATTAAAACAAAAACACACACAAACTAAAATAATAAGTGAATCACAAAGGTTCATTGTGTTCCTTGAACGTATATAAATAAATTAATAAATTTATGGTAACAGTTGTAAAAAAAGCCGTGAAAAAAAAAACAATTTGCAAGTGTTTGTTGAATCGTTAAGTTGTGTGGTATGGTACAAATTACTTAATTTCGAATTTTATCGTTCTCTTTTTTCTGTTTTTTACAGGAAAATTCTTAAGGCCAAGATACCATTAAAATCTCATCTAAACAATTCAGACATAATATATTTTGCTTTTTTTTGTTCGTTCGAAAATTGAATTATTAAGGATTTGTCGACCGTCTCCGAAGCAACGTTAGGGTCCACATCAGTTTGCATACAATTTCATTGCATTACATAAATAAATTACAATGTTTTCTATTTTTTTTCCTTTGTTTCTCAATGTGATTGAGAACTACACACAAACACAAACACAAACATACAAACAACACTTTCGATGACGGATTGATGAGCAGGAAGCTAAATGTAGTTATATTGAAGAAAAACAAAACACTAGAAAAAAAGTGTGTAGACATTTTTCTGTGCTTCTCTGAGAATTACCGATGGGTGCACGTTTTTTCTCACAGAAATTTGCAAAATCAATCTACCGTGTAGTTCCATTTAAATTGGATTGAAAGAAAAAAACAACAACATAAAACATAAAAAATTCGATTGTAATTGTAGTTGTACAAAGATAATAATGATAAATTGGATTGCACCTGTAATTTGTAAGTTTCTCCACCCCCCCCCCCCCAAAAAAAAACAAACAAACAAAAATTAAAATTAAAAAAAGAGAATTTTATGGAATACACTTTAAATTTAGAATGAAAAAAAAAATATTCACAAATAATAACATCAACGTCAAGTCAATGAATTTTAAGGTTTTATTTTGTCTAATTTTAACATGCGTTTTCTTCTTATTTTTTTTTTCTTGTGTTAATTATTGTATTTCTTCTCTTTTTTTTGGTTTCATAAGGATTTTAAATCACATTGTATGTAATTATTATCGATAGGAAAAATATTAAATAAAAAGAAAAAACAACAGAAAATTGAATTAAAAATAGAGCATTGTGTTTTGCATATTCGACGTTCATATTTGTTTCCTATTTTTCAGCATAAATATTCAAGGCAAGTATTTGATCAATTAGCGAAGCGTTGAAGCATCGGAAACATTGAAATATTTTCCAAAGCATTGCCCAATAACAGCAGCACCACACACAGTCTCTATTCGCATTTGACACAGGGCGATTACGTCATAGTAGAGGCGCGTGTAAACAAACATAATCAAATGATCGAAAAACTTTCCAGTATTTTTGTTTTTGTTTTTTTTCTTTCTGTTTCTCTAGTTGCTCATGCGTTTTGTTATCAAAAACGTGAGTGTGAATGTGAATCACAATCAGCAAAGAGGAAGCAACCGAAAGAAATGCGAGACAATTTGGAAAGAAGAGATAGAAGAATCATGTATAGACAGACACACATGCGCCAAAAAAAACAGGAGAATTTTTAAAATTTAATTTTCGTTTTATGTTCTATTTCTTTCATTGTGAAACCGGTGAAAGACCTCAGAATGTGCGTGTGCTAAAAATTAGCACGAATAGCTCATTAGGGCGCTACGTACAATAATCCAGAGACCAGATATACATATATGCCATTTGCCGCTGGCAATTCGGATGAATGTGCGTATATTGATTGTTGCCTTGTCCCAATGCAATCTAATAAAATTACCGCTTTATGACTACGCTAATAAATTGAAACAGCGCACACACTTTATGACTATTTAAGTTAAGAGCGTGTGAATACTGTACAACAATATGCCGCGCTGCTAATGCCCCATCGCTAAAACGTCGTGTTGTGGCTTGAATTAAAGGAAATTGTGCCAAATCGTTTTGCGTACTGTGCCACTCAACTTTTGTCTTATTTTCGGGAATCCACGAATCAATTGAGCGCCACATAGTGAGGGAGCGCGCGCGCTCCACACAACTATCCTCAATCAATTATGCAATAAAAAAAAGCAAATGCGCAATTTTCTTGTTCTTTTTGCCATGGAGTAGTCGTACAACACAATTGGCAGTGATGGGAGCAACACACGGCTCGACAGTATCGGAAGAGAGAGAGAGAGAGAGAGAGAGAGAGAGAGAGAGAAAGAAATAATAGCAACAAAAAACACAACCAGGCAAATCCATGCGATGACACCACACACCAAATGCTCAACTACTTGTATTGAATTGGCTAGTGTGTACGAAAATCAACCGACCGACTGTGTACCGGAATCAAATGTCAACACACACAATATTTAAGTAGTGCGTTCAATAGTCATAAATCAACGAGCCACAACCATATGTTTTTGTTGCTGTGTTTTTTCTGCTCTTCTAGCTGCCTTATTTCGTGGTCAATCAAAAAAGAACTGTGTGTGTTGTTTTTTTCTTGCTTCTCTTCTTCTATAAACGTAACCGTTCCGTTCAATGCAAATGAACCAAAATTCAAAATCTTACACGCGTACTAATACTAGCTCAATGTTGTTTTGTTGTTTTTTTTTTTTTGTCATCGTCTAAATCGGTGTAAGTTTGGCACGAGTTGCGTGTGTATTGTCAAATCTTTGGGTCATACGGCATTCGCTCTCTCGTTGCGTCCGCTCTCTCTATCGCACATATGATTTCATATTCTCCTCGATCGCATTGGTGTTGGTGAGCACGGCTCTCAATTCTCTCTCGTTGCTCTCTCCATTTTTTTCCACCGAGAGAGCGGAAAAAAGAGCGGCGGAGAGACACCAATACACTCACACGTTTGACTCTCTTTGCGCTCTCTCTCTCTCGGTCTCTTGTTTGCTGTTCTATCGTGTGCACTGCATGTGCGTAACGTTGAACGAAACTAATATTACTTGAAGTATCGCCAATCATTTACTTACACTCAACAATCAGTCGCATGCAAAACGTTTCACATAGCAGTGACTAATTCGATCGATCTGTTTCAATGGTTAGAACAACACGTGCGACTAAAGAATAAAAATCAGTTTATGGTTTTTACGTAAATGAGTAGCAGAATTACTGGTGGTTGACAGTGTTTTAGCATTTGGATTTGGCTGTTGCTAGCAATCAGCGAAAAAGTGAGTGAGCAAAAAATTTGTGTGGTAGCTTTTTGACAAAACAAACCTTGGTCTATTTTTGGATTTTGCTGAAAGAAAAAAAGTCCTTTTTTATGGTTTCGCACCAATGTGTGAGATATTGTCCGATAATAATGAATTCGTACGAACGTTTTTAAATGAATTTTCATTACGAAAATCGAAGAGAAGTGAAGAAAATCGTATGAGCGCTAGTGAAATTGTGTCATTCTGTCGTAGTTTTGCCTGTCAATTTGAGTGAAAAAGACGCTGATGTGTGTAAAGTGATAGAGATTTAGACGCCATGCCATCAGCATTCGGTCAAAGTACAAACCTGAAATATTTTCATTGATAAAATCATCATACATTCACACGCACCCCCATTTATGATTCATTCGCTTCATCCACGGAAATGCAATGGAAAATCGATTTCTCGTGGCCACGGATATGAATCACGGTGATTTACGCTACTGTTTGTTTGTTTTTTTTCGGAATTGTTATCGCAAAACCATCGTGTGATTGGATGATATTCAGAACAGCAGTGATGTCACGAGATGTGTGACATGTTGCTTTTAGACAACAACAACAACAACACGAAAATGATTCATTTGATACGGTGCTCAACGCAAACCGAAATTGATTTCATGAACATGCAAAGCGATGCCAATCGACGCTAATGCAACAGTTAAACATCCTGGTTAGCACATTTGAATCGCCGCTCTCAACGAAACAACAACACATAGACACACACACACACGAAACACGAAAAGAAAAACGAAATTCAAACTGACAAGAGAAAACACACCGATGAGATCGACTATACATGCACATGACACAGCATCGCACCACCACACGCTCAACACCACACGAGAACGAGGCAATTGAAACGGCACGACCGAGCACGTGCGCTCGATATTAACAAGTGCATGATGCTATGATGACGATGATTGTGTTGCAAGGCTGTGTGCGACTGAGTGACTGAATAAGTACGTGCATCGATGCGCTTGAATCTGTGTGTGCGAAGGCTATCGGCATGCGAAAATATTTCGCATTCACATAAAATTCAGCGTTTTATGTTTGTCATTTGGAATTTCATCATTTTTCGATAGGATGACATGAAAAATGCATGTTCGATTGATTGTGTCCGAAAATAGCCCGAAAAATGTAACAGCGCGACGACGGCGGCGAAATCAAATGGAACTGGTACATTCTTCGCTTTGTGTAAACGATGTCGACGGTGGTGATTTGAGACTGTGTTCGATTTTTGGCGCTCAACACAACGCACGAAGCACACTCTGCTATCATTCCCGATTGAATTGTTGTCTCGTTAAGACGTTCTTTTCAATATCATTTCGTATCTGTGATTTCGTCTCAATTTTTTTTTACCGTCCGATTGAAAATTTGGTGCTTTGCAAAGAGATTTACGTCTACATAAAAATTCGTTTTTCATTTTTCGGGAGTCCATTATAAAGTTTTCGTCTTTTTTGTCATCTTTTGAGCGATATTTGATTTGCTAGAGCATTTTCGGGATTTTTTTCTGTCTGTTAAAAACGAAAAAAAAAAACAAAATGTCGCTGTACAAAAGATTGCATACACCAAATTCACCGTTGTTACCGTTATCACCGATGCCGATGGCGTCGCCAAGCATGTTCTTGTCACCGTACACCACATCGATTCGCAGCCGGCGTTCGTTTACACCAAGCCATTTGAATATGCTACCGCCACCCAGTGTTTCACCGATTCAGGCCACGATTTTATCGGCAAAAAACAAACAACGTAAGCCAGCCATGCAAACCACACCCGACCAGATGTTGGAATGCAGTTTAGTAATGTCGTCCGTGAAAAAATCCATGAAAAAAGTTCGATCAACAGCCAGGTTAATATCATTTTCATTGTCATTTTTCTCTTCATAACAATTCATTGCGCATAAATTCAGTGCTAAACAAATCGAATCAATTCATTCGCCATTTTCACCTGAAAAAAATCATTTCTCCATTTGCCAACAGAATCACTCGGAAAATTGAAGCGCGAAATAACCGTTTGGTGGTGCCGTTGACGCCGATTCGTCGTTCATTATTCCGTGAGGTGAGCCCGTCGCCGCACATCGAAATCGAAACACCAAAAGCATCGCATAACGGTTCACACATATTCACGCCGAATTGGCTTACGCCAAAGGCATTCGGAACGCCAGCAGGACAAGTCGTATCGCCACAGCTCATGCACAACGACTTCACACCGTCGACCTTGCTCGAGGAAACATTCACCGTTATGAGCATTCTCAAGGAAATCAACATGGAGAAATACGCAACGTTGTTTGCCCGAGAAGAGGTCGATTTGTTGGTATTCCTAATGCTGACGCGCAATGATATGATCGAGCTGGGCATCGATGAAGCCGACCACATCATTCTATTGAATGCCATTCGCTGTTATACCGAATTCTTTGGCAATCCAGAGAAAATGTTCATCTAATTTGATTATTTTTGCACATTTTTGTCATTATTTCATGCATTTTTATCGTCATTGTTATATTTCAACCAGGCCTAGAGCCTTGAATCGCTAGACGATTGTTGGATTTTGTGATTTTTTATTGTTTGAAAGAAAAGAAGACTGCAAATTGACTTACTACCTAATATTTTATCCGAATGAATGCATGACGCTTAGAAGCGAGAAAATCTGCGATTTTATTTTTTTTAAAGAAAGACAAGCAAATAAACTATAAACAAAAATACTATAATATAAAATAAAACAAAAATAAAACAACCAATTAAAATTGAATAAACCTATAAAAACTATTTACAAATCAAATTGGCGAGTGTTTCTTCTTTTATTTTTCAAATAAAATCCTTGAGAAACCGATTCAAAGGTAAAATTCCAGCCTGAAGTTAATGCATTTTCTTGAAATCTTTCACAGACTTGCCTCACTTGCAGTGGAAAATAATCAAAATGGCAGCTCACTGTGACTTTATTGCAGGTGTATTTGCTGGTAAGTTAGCAAATGCCAGTGGCATTATGCCACTGTTTTGCCACGGTCTTTTCAGAAATGTCATCATTTTCAATGGGATCTGTTGTGTTTCTCCCAAACAGGTGCATGCAATATGTTCATCTCTCATCCGCTGGATACGGTGAAGACGAACATGCAGTCAGGGAACATGGGATTCTTCAAAGCGACCAAATCACTGTTCAAAACCGAAGGAGTAAGTCAATCAGCGAATTACAATGATTCAATTACATGGTGAATTGACTGAATATTCTTTTGACATTTCACAGGCAAAATCCTACTATCGTGGCCTTTTATTTCCATTGTGTTCGACGGGTTTTTTGAATTCTATTGTCTTTGGCGTGTACGGTAACTCATTCAGAATATTTCAAACCATGTAAGTGTCTGTTTGATGTCAAACCCAAGAAAATGTCAACAATTCTCACCGCCAAAATAATTTTGCAGGACGCCGAGTGCCGAATTAAAACAAAAGTATTGGTTTGAACATGTATTCTTGGCTGGATGTACGGCCGGAGTAATTAAATCAGTGTTTGCATGCCCAATCGAACTGTCAAAAGTTCGATTGCAGGTTAAAGTAAGTAAGTCATTCATCAAGCATGCAATCAACGCCTCTTTGAAGAGTTTCTCATTTGCTCGTATTGAATTTACATTTGAACAGATAATGAAACGGGACCGTTGATGGTATTTCGACTGATTCAACGAACCGAAGGATTTCAAGGCATTTTTCGTGGCATGGAAGCAATGCTGTGGCGGTATGTTTGAGCAAATCACAAATCATTTTGTGACAAGGCAACTTACATAACATATTTCTTTTTGGTCCACAGAGATGCAATTCCATACGGAATCTTCATGTTTGTATACGAGTACATGATCGAGAAAATGCGATCGCCGTCAATTCAACGGCCATACCATTACAAAGAGCAATCGGTGGAACCATTGCGAACAGCGGTGGCTGGTGCAATGGCCGGTATGATATCATGGCTACCCAGTATCCCGTTTGACGTGATCAAAACCAGAATGATGACAGCCACCGATCCAAATCAATACAGAAATGTATGGCATTGCTTCCGAGAAATAACCAAAGTAAGCGGACAAACAAAAACTGGAAATCAACCCATTTATTATTGGCAAATTCTCATTTTCATTTGCCATTATAACGACGAATAGTCATTAATTGAAGAAAATTTCTGTCATTTCTTTGCAGGAGAATGGATACAGGTATCTATTCCGTGGTGGTACAGTGTTGGTGTTACGTTCGGCTCCAGTCAGTGCAGTATCATTCATTGCATACGAGAAAATGTTACGCCATTGCCAAAGTCATCACCAATTCTCATGATAGATCATCATTCATCGCAGCCAAATTCTATACC
Organism: Sitodiplosis mosellana; assembly: GCF_009176505.1. Taxonomy (NCBI): domain Eukaryota; kingdom Metazoa; phylum Arthropoda; class Insecta; order Diptera; family Cecidomyiidae; genus Sitodiplosis; species Sitodiplosis mosellana. Next base: position 3,313,208 of record NW_022601467.1, read on the forward strand.
AATCAAATCAGATAGTATTTTGAAAGAGAAAAACAGACAGAAATGTTTTAAGTAGGCAGCAAATGCAACAAATTTGTACAAAGTACCAATTAATTTATTATATTCTAATTTTATTTAATTTGTTCTTATTTGCGAACAAACTGACCACACTTGTAATTTATTTATTGAGCCATGTCCGCTTTTGTTGATTGTGTTTTCTGTGAAATAAGTAGAGAATGACAGACCATTTAATTTTACCCGAATGTTTAAAAAAACGAGAAAGAGAAAAAGAAACAACACATTTCCTAGAGATATTTAGAGATATTGTAAACGTATCGCGCACATTTAGACTTTATTTATTGGGAATTTTCAAAAATGTTAGCATCAATTGTGATTTGTGAAATAAATGAAATTGTACAACAACAGTAGAGAGAGAAAAAATGGATTAATAATGATTTTTTCTCCGTTGGTTTAATTCATTGTGCGAGTTTTATTCATTTTCAATGCCTTACACACAAGAAATGATTGTTGATGCTTGAGATATGAATAACAGAGCTATTTAATATTTGTCATATTGGATCGCCCGTCACCTCAGATGCATAAGTAAAATAACCGAGAAGAGAGTTGAGCATTAGCTAAAATTTGCAAATTTTAAATAAAAGAATGAGCTTAAAAATTAAAAGGCGAGAAAGAGAGAGAGTGGCAGTCCTCCCGAATCGGCGCTAATCGACTTCAAGTTTTCGGAAACTGCCTTGCAATCCATAGAGACTCTTGTCATTTTCACTCGACGCACAGTGCAATTGCTTGAGTGCGCTGATCGCACCTTCACGGGCTTTCAACGAATACATCTCCAAATGAACACGCATCTTATCGTTGGCGAGTAGAACCGGCTGCTTGGCCGCCATTTCGGCCTTCCACGATTCTTTTGACAAAACCATATTGGAAACAATGAATAAATGCTGGGGTCTGGGAATAATTTTGACATCAAAGAAATTACTAACCAATCATTTCAGCCATTGGAATCGTTCCGCCAAATTCGGATGGCAAAATCGAACGATCAATCACTTTGACGGCATCGAGTGATGTGAAGAACTTGATACGACTGCGAAGCTTTTCAGTTACCAATCCAAGTGCAAAGTCAGCGGCAAATTTAATCGATGCATGCATTTTAAATGCAACTATTTCCTTGTGTCGCATTGGCAACGTATTCTATTTACAAAAAGGCGAAAGAAAGAATTAGAAAAATTCAAACAAAAAATCAAAAAAAATTCTAAATATCTTGTTTACAAATCTCAACACACGCACACAACAACAACACGTGCATAGACAAATCGCTTGGAAAAGTGATTGCGTGTCACATGCTGCGTGTTGCGCACGTTGAGTATACACTTTGATGTATAACTTCCATGAGCTGCGATGTCCGAGTGGTTAAGGAGATGGACTTGAAATCCATTGGGCTCTGCCCGCACAGGTTCAAATCCTGTTCGCAGCGAACATCTTTTTTTTTATTACTTTCACCGTAGAAATGTGTCTTTGCTGTGTGTGGCCCACATTTTTATAGAAATTTTCTATTTAATTTATTTTTTTCATAGAAATATTTAATTTTCTGTTCTATTTGACGTCATTCGATTGAAAACTTTTGATCACAGCATGTGTTTTGAATTGGAAAGTATTTGAGAGTGAGGAAAAATGCGAATGAAGAAACGAAAAATGCGTTGAAAGAATTTTTCATCAATATTTTTTTGTATCCATACCAAAGGTTTCAAGCAAATGAACATCGACAGACAGAAAACGATCATGTCGCTGTCGTATGTGTGTTTGACAACGAGCAATCGGTTCCAGTGGTACAGCGTGCTGACTATAGCTACGGAGAATGTGTCGCGTTAAACTAGGTTTGCTAACATGAGCTGCGATGTCCGAGTGGTTAAGGAGATGGACTCGAAATCCATTGGGCTCTGCCCGCACAGGTTCAAATCCTGTTCGCAGCGGAAATCTTTTTTTTTCTTTTTGTCTTTGCTTTGGAAATGGTTTTATGAGTTCTTTGCTCTTTTTGAACTATGATTTTGATAATAAAATTTGGACGAAAAAAATAATTCCTTTCGAAATAAATGAATTCTCCACACGCGTTTCTGTGACGCTACGTCTGGAGAGATAGACATATTGAAAAACGTACGAAAGACACATGTAATTGAATTTAAGCGGAAAAATAGGGCGTTATATATAAATATCATTTGTCAAATCGATTTTTCTTCGTTTTTTTCTCTTTCTCAAGTCATAATCTTGTTAAAGAATTGGAATTTACCTCAGCATTTTTAACAATTCGAACAGCCTCTTTTGGAGTGAACAGAGTCATGTAGGGCAAATTAACGCCAGTACAGTCGACAATGTGTACGTAGCCACGTATTTGATTCTCTTCGTCTTCCATCAATGTTTCGTAGACCATACCGTGCACTTTCAGCATATCCGTGTTGGCATATTTATATGGATCGAACACGCCTGCAAATTGTTTATCATTTCAGAATTGTTTCATCACAGAAAATAGTTTTGTTTGCTTTGTTTTTCAAACAAAATCTCACCCGGTCTTATTATGATAACTCTTCTGCCAAACTGATCACGTTGTGGCACCGCAAAAATATACCTATTTCAATAACAAATAAATTGCATTCATTGGAGATTCATTCAAATTAAACACAATTTTGTTGCTCATTATTTTCCCTGAGATAAACTCTTTTAAAAATAGATAAAAAAAAACTCTTGAAATCGGTGGATGTGTGATGAAATGTGCTTGGCGTGCGTCGACACTCGCACTGCATAGAGGCGTTGAACGTGAACGCTTGTATGTGCTGCGATGGCCGAGCGGTTAAGGCGATGGACTAGAAATCCATTGGGATTCTTCCCGCACAGGTTCAAATCCTGTTCGCAGCGAATATTTTTTTCTCGATTCGCTTTTGAAATGCGAATCATTGGGTTTGCGATTTTTTCCCCATTCAATTATTATTCATATTATTAATTATTCAAAAAATTAAAAGAAAAATCAAACATTTTTATATTACGCTTAGGTCGTTGTTTTGAATTGTTATTCTGTGGAAATATCTGGAGCACCAAACTTTGTACATTTCATTCAGCATCCAAATGTAAACAAAACAAATGTAGAACACCAGTTTCGTCTGTATTCGTTCGATATGAAGTACACTTTTATGAGAAGATTTTTTTTTGTCTCAATGATTGTTTGCCTGTTTTGTTTACTTATGCAGTCGAGGTTTGTTGACGCATCATTTCGTGATTCGATTTTAAACTCGATATAATAACGTTCATTTTTTTTATAAATTCGGAATGATGCAAAACAATGATAAAACCAGTTTTAGACAAAATATTTGTTTTTTTTTAAACTTTTATAAACGTTCGATATGTTTATTTTACGATTTGTTTTGCATCCACATATTTTTTTCATTGCAAGTTTTAGGCTATTTTTGACTAATATATTTGGCCATTTTGTGTAATTGAATGGAAATAAATCGAATGTATATATTTTTAATTACCCCGTGTCCAGTAGAGTCTTCATCGCTGGCAAATTCATATCCAAATTGGAAAAAAAGTCGTATGACTGGCGGAGTAACAAGTATCGTTCAATTCCCTCCTGCGTAATGGGCACACTGAACTTTTTTGCTCGCAAAAATCGCAACAAAAAACTTGAATCTTTCAATACGGAAAATGGAAAAAAGAATAATTCATTCCTTTCGGTTGCAAGAACGTTGTTTTTCTTCCTGATTCATTTATTCAGCAAACAAAAACATTGAATTTATTGCTTACCCATACGTGCGGAGGCGATTCTTGGATTGGATTCGATCCAGTCGCGAAGTGCCTTCAATGCAAAATCTCTGGTGGCACATGTTTCTCTCAGCTCCATTTCGGCCAACGTTTTCAGTTCCTTACTCAAACTAAATTCATAATCATCAGCAAATGTGGTAGCCTTCTTCATTTTGAACTCGATTCACTAGTGACTTCTGTGGCTTGGAGTAGTTTTTTTTTAATTCTTCGTCAAATGCCAATTTTATTTGCAATTGAAATATGTTGGCTACAAAACCTGTTGCTTTCTATATGCTCTCTGAGGGAAAAACATACAAATAAAAGACACTGTGTAAATAGTTGGATGTTGAACAAGAACCTAAATATGTTTCTGGTTTTGAGTTGCGCAATTTGGTAAACCGATCCATCGCGCCATAATTGTAAATACAAAGTTACAAAAAGTCGAAATGAAAACCGTTTTTTTTTCTTCTCTGGCGCACTCGTTGCAATCACAAACTCAAGCACAGTCGCACGCTTCAAGAATTAATTCATACACAATACAACTGAGTAATTGCAAACTTAAATCGTGGTTAGATTGAATGAACATCTGACTATATGATTGTTTTGCACAATTTCTGCAACCATTTAACGCAGCAGCAGCAGCAGCCACATCAATATGTAACAACTTAATGTGCTATATGATCCAGAAGTGTATCTACCACAAATGCACGTGTTTTAATCGCGTTTTAATCTTACGCGATGAGAATGTGGACCGTATGCGTTTTCACACCGTGTACGATTATGCACGCGCTGCTTCCAGTGCCGAATGCGGTTTGAATCAAATCTCAACACAACCGGAGCTCATATATGGACAACTTCTCGTTCATTTACTTTCGCTCCACACACACTCGCTTCTAATGTTACTTCATTGGATTTTAATAGCTTCATCACCGAACTTTGACAGTTTGATGTTTTTTTTTCTCGATCGCTGAAATCCTACATTTCGTTCACATCAATGAAACGATCGCGTCTGATGAGATAATCACACTTATTAAAATGGCTATTGAGAAGGAGAGAGAATCGACAGATTTTCCGTAAAAACACATCGCGCAATAAAATGGTTGCCGTTGTTAGTAAACTTTGAAGGGAGGAAGCGAGGAACAAACACAAAACTCCTGTTTGATTTATCGTCAAAAGTGCGCGACACCAACAAATATGTAAATAACCTTCAATTTACTCATTCGTATTTAACAGCCACTTCGAGTGTTTATTATTTACGATGACATGATTGCAAACGGGGGAAAAATCCCATACCAATTATATTTCATTATCTGAATAGAGAAGAAGAATTCATTATCGGATTCTATTTTAGCGATTCTACGTTTGAAATTTGTCGCGGTTTCAATTTAAAAAAGGCGATGATAATAATGGTAGTTAACATTTTGTTCGAACTTTGCTATTGTTATCTTCTTCGAATTCAGCTTGTGGTTCTGCCCAATATGGAAAGTCCTCTTGCGATTCTTGTTTTCACTGTTGTTTTGTCCAAATTTAAAACATATTTTGCCAAAAAATAATTTCCTTATTTCTAATCTTCACTTTCAATCGACGACCATTCTTGCTTTCAAAACTACGAGAAAAAAAAAACAAATAAAGAACAATTGAGACAATACAAATGGGCAGTAGACACACTTATCAAACTCGCAACTCAAACCAGCTCTATCAGGTGAGCTATAGAATCAATGCTGGTAAATTCCTCATCGCTTAACTCATTTCTGTTGAGTTTAACATGCTATCAATTGAGTTGTGAAACCAACTATCTATCTTTGTTTTTTTGTCCAAATCAAAGAATTCATTTTATCAATATGATCCATAACATAAACAAGGTCGAAAGCAACGAAAAAAAAACACTGAACTCAACTATTCAAAATAATTTCAAAATCCCGGGAAAAAAAACTCATCAAGTATTTATAAAAAAAATGGAAGAAAAAATGCGTTTTTTCAAAGAGTGATCTAGACTTTTGTTCCGAAATTGTATATAGGATATTGCACGTATTAACAAATAATAAATGAGAAATGAAATGATTTGACAGTCCGAACTAAGTCGATCAATTTGCTGTGGCTAGCGAAAATTGGCTAAATTTATAGTTATTTAATTAATATAAACTTAATTTATTAATTATATTAATTAGAAGTGACAATCTTCAGACCTCGTTTTAACCCGAAGGGCTTGCGACGAACAAATATATATGAAATATCTTTAAATATATTCAAATATGCCAAATATTTCAAATATTGAAGCATTATTTGTTTACAAAATGCATCTTGATATTTCGTATGATTGACATATTTGGCTATATTTCAAATATTTCATATATTAGAAAATTGAGAGAAATATTTCATATAGATATAGTCAAAATAATATCGGGTAATACCAAAAAACGTCAAAATGTGGCTTAAATATGCCTTAAATAAATCAAATATTCCAAATATTTGAAATATGACGGAATATGACTGAAATATAGAAATATATGAAAATATTGCCGTATTTCAGGCGGTGCAAGCCCTTCGTTTTAACCAAATGCAAATGTTGTGTGTGTATATTTACTAAGGCGATCAAACACCATAGACGAAAAAAAAAAAGCTGCACAGCGACTAACTAATTGACGACAACGAGTGAGAACTATTCGAACCTTGTAATTAAAAGAAAATGCAGACAAACATTTGAGATTCGGAACCTAGGCGGAAAACACATTCAACTATTCACAATATTCACACATATTCAAATTCACATCAAATTCAGAATATTCACAAAATATTCACAACTTTTTGAAGGAGTATGTTCTCCCTAGATCGGAACTAAGTCGATCAATTTTTTGTGGCCTGCGAAAATTGGCTAAAACTACAGTTATTAAATTATATGTTATTAATAACAATCTTCGGGCCTTGTTTTGATCGAACGATCGAGATGAAGAAAAAATGTACAAACAGTGATCTCACTTCAAATAAGTCCAATTGATCTAACGGTCTGCTGTCGACTGAATAACACGCCCAAGATGAATTCAATCGAAAACCGTTTGCCATTCGAAGCAAATCTCTCGTACCGCTCTTTCAGCACGGACACTGGAACTAAAAACATTTGAAATGGATTTTGGTCATATGAAGCGCTCTACAAGGTAAACTATCGACTGAAAATGAAATTGAAATGGTATCGGGGCAAATTGGAATGAAATCGATCGAAACGAATGTTGTTAGCCAACATTTTCGATGCATTGTTATGTAAAGACATTTGACCGCGCGCGCACTGCACACCGTCTAACCACTCGACGACATCGAGTGAGAACTAATAGAAGCTTGTAATTAAAAGAAAATGCAGAAAAACATTTGAGAGTCCGAACTAAGTCGATCGATTTGCTGTGGCTTGCGAAAATTGGCTAAAATTAAAGTTATTAAATTGTTACCAGATCTCATCTCAGGTTGCAATCAACGGCAACGACACCGTGTAAGAATGACAAAAATTACATTTTATGCAATGTGTGTGCATTAGACTCTTTTCCCTTCTTCACAAAATGTGCACACAAAATCAGGTGGAAATCATGTCATTTGTGAATTGGTAAAATGTATGAAAATCGTATGCGGTCGAATGGAGAGGGAAAAAAGTAAGCGACGGTGAAATTTGGAATCAATTTCAGAAGTCGGAATCAAGCACATCGATTGTGTCGGTAACCTTTGGAATGGCAAGCGTAAGTGGACGCTTTTAGTGTTACAAAAAATGTCAAAGCCCCATAAAAACAACACCGAAATTAGTGCGCACCAATTAATGCGTGCTAAAAAAGATTCGTCTAATATCAAATCGGACGATCAATTCCAAATTTAGAAAGAAAGAAAAAATAACATAACAAATCATACCGTCAATCCGCGCATTGTGCAAGAATATAACTCACTGAAAATATTCATTGGTGAAGAGAATGAGAGAAAAAAAGACTGGACAAACAATATAAAGATCAGTGTGTATGTGTGTCATATTTTTGCCCGATAATATTATTTAATCGTTTTTTTGTCTTTTTCATCGCTAAGAGTATCTTATTTTTCGTCATACGGAGAGCAACGGTTCGACTATGCGACCATTTGGCATATATTCCGCATCCATCGCAGCACATACATACACACACTATAGTTTACTATGTCATAATCACATAAATCAATGCAATCATTGGTAGGCGACGCAAACACTGCGCTAATCACACGACTTTCTGCATGCGCCAGCCACAGCACACCGAAATACAAGAAACAAAGGAATAGAAAATATTTTATTATGTCAACGACGATTAATACCATTTTTTCTCGGCAATTTCAACATTCCACACTATTGGAAATTTAAAGTCATCACAGCGATCGAAGTGAATTTGCATTCATTCAATTTCGAGAATTTAGATTCATGAAAGTAAGAAGAGTAAACCAGGAGAAATTTTCCCTTTGGAATTTTGTTCAATTTTTGTTTTTCAGGTCTATCACATGCAAATAAATTATCGCACAGCATCGCTAATGGAATGGAATATGAATTCACTACCCGTGCTTGTCGTGGTTCGTTTAGTTTCTTTTCGTTGTTTTTGTTGTTATTTCTCTTTCGTTTAGGTATCATTATGTGGGTCGTCTGCTTTGTCAGCGATTCATTTTACACATGCAACCGTTGTACGCATTGATTATTTTATGGTTTTCATATTTCACGATTAGAGACCTTCAGTCGAGCAATGTTCCTTATTTGTATATAGGCCTTTTTTTCAAACACCTAATGAATTCATCTGAATCATGACCGCTTCATTTGAAGCACAACACATCTACTCCAAATATAGAGTTGAAGTGGAAATTATCATGGTCTGGTTGTTTTGTCTCTCTTGAGATCGGAACGATGCATAGACAACGTGAGCAGATATTTGAGTTGAATAATACCGCAAAAGACACTCTCTTGAATAGTTTGTGATTTCAACATAAAAATATTTTTCGTATATCTCATTTGAAAATTATGTAGAACTGCAACATTACTACTAGTATTATACATATCACAAAATGCAGATCATTCTTAGACTCAGTCATTATTTCGATAATTTGAAATGGAAAATTTTAATTTATCAGCATAATTAGTCTTCTCGAATCTACATTCAAATGATGAAGAACTTTTGCTTGCTACTCGACCAGTTTTTGCTACTTACTAGGAAAAATCTGAAAATTGAAAAAGATGTCTCATGCTGTCCAAAAAATCTTGTGAAGCCATTTTTGGGTAGGACTATGATTAAGCATTTATGGTTTACTTCCTAAACCAGGTCAATTTTATATGAGCTGGAAAACGAAACGAACCAAAAATATTCGGAAGAGATAAAAAAAAAACGATCAACAATTTTGATTCAATAAATTGCGTCACAAAGTCTTCCGTAATAATTCATATGGTTCATGATATATATATATATATATATATATATTCATGATACTCAAAATTATAATGAAGTGTTGATGTTTTGAATTTCTATCGACGCCGTGTTGTTTTTAATTTTGACCCCACACTAATCTATGACTCAAATCGCTTCATCAAAATCAATGAACATTTAATAAATTGGGTGATTTTTGCAAGTTTCACAAAGCTTAACGACGGCAAGAAACAGGTTTGAAGTTTGCGAAAAAGAAAATTGGCAAAAAAATGCTTTTTTCAGCGACTCCTATCGGCCAATCTTCAATCGAAGATGGAAACTGTCAATAAATTGCGTTGAAAAAATGTTTAAAATTACAAACTCACCGTTTATTCATGAATCATCAAATCGAATTTATTTATAAGAAGATCACCAAATCGAAAGAGATCTTCCTTTTTTTCATATACAAAAAATCCATCGAAAAAAATGCAAAGCATGTTGTCTTTGTACCGTATCGATTAGTTTATTATTTTTATCACATATAAATGTAAATGTTAAACTCATCTAATCGCATCTTCACTTTATTTTTGTTATCTTTTGTAACATAAGTGGTTGTTTGCTAGTAATTTTTATTTCTCTTGCATATTTGTACAACATTTTCACTAGACATTGTTTATTTCTGCATTGTATGTATTGACTGCGCTTTTATTTGCTTTCGTTCTGGGGCGTTGAATTTGTTTTTCTTTTTCTTCTATCTAAAAGTAACTGATGAAATTTGATATTATCATAAGCACGTGTCAAAAATGATTGGCCTGTTCATATCATAATATGGAACAAAATTATTTACATAGATTGGAAAGACCGAATTTAAATAGACCTTAAACTGTATGTAATTGAATACGCTTGTTAATGTGTGTGTGTTCTGCTACGAAAACAAATAACTTTGCATTAAATTTTGAACAGTGGTTTTTTTTTGGATAGAGTTAACATTGTGATGGCCAAGACAAAGATGTGATTGGAGCACAGAAGGGGCAGAAAAGTTAGATGAAGGAGATGACTAAAGTTACCTTAACCATTGTTTTTTGTGTGTCAATATGAAAATGCTTAACGGTGACGAAGACATGTCTTCAATATTCTTTCTTATTATCAGTTTTTTTTTTGTTCTGGTTATTGAGTGAAAGATGCAGCTGGATTTTTTTTTTAAAAAAAAATTTCTCGTCTCTTTACGATTTTTGCACTAAAAATAAAATATACATTCGTCATAGGGTTACGTTTTATGTATTTCTTTATGTTCATAATTACATTGTGTGTGTGTTTTGTATTTGTTTACTTAACTTTTGTTGTTGATTTTTTTTTGTTTATTCAGTTATATTGTATATAACCGTATTTTCTGGCTTTTTTTTATCTTTGTCATTTTTTATCGATTGTTTGTTTATTTCAATTTCCGTTTCTTTTATGTCTCTCTGACTTTGTGAAAAATGAGAAATGAATGAGGAGAGGAAAATATTATGATCATATCTCATTTGATATACTAGTATGCTTTTTTTTAATCAACTTGAAAATCTTATGCAAGAATATCCAATCAACAATGGTCTCAAATTAACACACAAGACACTTAAAATAAGCGCTGATTTCTTTTTTCCTTGAATCTATCCACTTTAAACTAGTTTTTGTTGCTTACTTAATGAACCTAAGATGTATGAAAGTGTGTGTGTGTGTTTTTTCTTCTTCTCTATCGCGAACTTATCAAATAATTTACATGTTACTTCTTCACAAACATTGGTTCACTACAACAAATTCATAATTCTTCGATGATCCAACCATTACTATTACTCCACATCCATATTCAATTGGATTTGTCGAACGTTGATTTAACATTTTGTTTGCAACATAAATTTGTGTCACTATTTTAAGAATTCTCTTCATTTTGCTCGTATAAATTGCATCCGGTGAATGCATGATTTTTAATTGTACGGAATCTTGTAAATATTCAATTTGTTATTTTTTTTTGCTGGTTGTGCAAATGGTATCGTTGCATTGACGTTCCACAAACGGCTCTAGCCGTTATTTTGTTTGTTACAGTTTTTATCATCAATTGAATTCATGTATTCCAACTGGGCTATTTTGCAGCGCACGATTTCTCGATCAACGATTCACAGCATGATGTTTAACGATTGAACGCTTTTCGGGTTCGTTTTTGATGAATAAAACGCTTCTAAATGTTCTCTGGTTGCTACAAATTCCGCTGGTTTTAGCTGTGGATGTTTATCGAAGTCTAAATAACCACCGAATTCTGTGACGTTATCTTCTTTGTGTCGTTTTGCTGATCGATGCGTCGCAGGTGCTGCAGTTTCTTCCATTCGCCGGTGTTGTAGTCCAGCTTAATTAACGATTCGACAAGCATTGGAACAATTGTTCCATCTTCTTGTTTGACACGTTCCTGCAAAGTGAAGAAAAAAAAAATGTTCTTTTTTCATATATTTCCGCGAACTTTTAATATGAAACTTAAAAGATCTGTCTTTTTCGAGCCTAGTCTTGTTTTTTTACAGTTTAAAACAAACCATTTGGGCTACCACTTACCTCTGTTTCACCTAATTTGATAACGATATAATTTTCAGGGCTTGGCATTGGATTTTCACGACAACCGCCCATAAAACCGAGAATCAGCGCCTTATCTCGACGAGTGACTCGGTTTGCCTGACTGAAGATCTCATTTAATTTGGCCACATGCTCATTCTATTCGAGGAGAACAACAGGAATTTTTTTGAATCCAAACCAATTACACGGAAATATTGCATAACATATTTTGATTTGTAAATTTTTTTTACCGATAACGTTAACCCTTTTCTCTGTTGTGGCTGTGCTTGAGACTGTTGCACAGTAACTTGTTGCATTTGAACTGGTTGACTTTGTTGATTTTGTTGCTGTTGAATCTGTACGATCTGTGGATTTTGTTGAATGGTTTGCACAAGCTGAGGCTGTTGACCCGGTCTACGGAAGTTGCAGATGCAATGTGATATTAGACAATTTTCATTATCGATCAATAATTTTAAAAGAAATCTCACCTCTGAATAAGCGTTAATCCTTGTGGTAACAGTACAGATTGATTTTGACCAGGGTTGGTGAGCACAAGTCGTGTCTGTGGCTGTTGTTGGTTCTGAGGTTGCTGTGAATTCGTAATGATTTGTGTGTATGATGTTGGTACAAGGGCGGGTATTTGTTGCTGTGGCTGCTGTGTGCCAGTGATTTGGATTTGTTGGAATTGCGGCTGTTGATTGGTCGTCGATGTTTTGATAATATTTGTGCCGGGGCTTTGGGTCAGCACAATATTGTTCGTATTGCCGGTGAGATTTTGTAAACCCGATACACTGCTAATGGGTACTTGCTGCAAAATGGTATTGCCATCGGCGCCAACCGATCGCAAAATGATGGTCTTTTGCTGCGATGTATTTGCATTTGCCAGAATAATGGTTTTGCCTTTGACATTCGGCGATTGCACAACGACCGGTGAATATTTCGGTTGCTGCTGTTGCGTCGTCTGAAACGTTTGTCCAAGTGGCTTGGCATCGGTTTGATTTGTTGTAATGTACGATATAGTCGATGGTGCGCTGCTGGTATTTGTTTGTATTGTCGACTGTCGATTCGCCACACTCTGTTGTATGTTCAAAAATGTTGGCTGTTGCGTTGGAATCAATGGTGGTATATTTTGAATGGTTGGCCGATTCGATGGCACCACCTGAATGGTGGGCGCCGTTTTGATTTGCACAATTTTCGTCGCTCCGATTTGCTGGGGGACCTGCAACGATTCGGACTGCTGATGTTGTTGCTGCTGTTGTGGATTTGATAAAGCTGCTAACGAAGGCATATTCGTCGGTGAGGAAATGGTGACCAGAGCGGGTGGTGTCGTTTTTGTTGATTGGATTGGTGTATATTTCTACAGGAAAGAGATAAATGAAAAACGAAACATGAAACACATGAAAATGCCATTTTCCGCATTAATTGCCGCAAAACAGGTGGGCTATCTTACCTGAGCTTGTGCTTGTGTTGTGGCTGGTTTGATTGTTGTCGATGATATCAATCGTGGACCATCCGATTTTATTGTATTCACGGAGGAAGCATTCGATACGGTTACCAACAGTGGTGTCGACGAAGCGCCAATTGATGACGATACAACATTACCGTCATTTTTAATTGAAAACACTAGATGATTATTATTCGATGTCACTGTATTCTGTTGACTATTACTAACAGCTTGCGCTTGGCTTTGTATAATGGTTGATGTGGAACTGGCAACAGGTACTGCAATGGAATCAATTGAAATATTTAAAAAAGGAATGCTTGAGCATGAGCGATTGGAAAGTCCCCGAAATGCGAACCCTGCTTACCTGTTTCTGTTTTGACAAAATCGTTTGTTGTGTTCGGGGGAATTTCTTTGACAATTGTTGGTGCTGGAGTGGCCGGTTGCGTGTATACCGATGTTGCAGTCAAGCCAACGGCATAGTCAGGCGTTGTGGTGACGGGTGTTTCCGGTTCTGATTTCACTGGCGGACTAGATTGAGCTTCAAGTGCTCGTTTCTGTTGTTCTTCCAGTTCTTGTTGTCGTTTACGTTTCTTGGCCGCTGCATAGCCCAACGGTTGTTCGGTGATATCCAAAATTTTGATGCCACCATCTTTTCGGCCGGCCTGCTGACGCGGCATATTCGGTCGGCTGCTTGGTCCCTGCGTTGATGTCGGCGATCGAAAGCCGCTGGTGGGAATTCGAGGTGTTGGAATGCCTCGCAACGGTGTTGTGTCAGTCATTTTACGAGGCATACCACGCGTTCGTAGCGGTATAATTGGTGCCGATGATTTTTTGAGACTAGACTGTGCATCGGAAGACTTTTGCAATAGTTCGGCTCGTAAGGCAGCACTTTTTGGCTTTCGTTTCAATGTGAAATGCTTTGTCACTGGTGGTTGTTGGCCGACCTGCGAATTCGAGAGAAAAAAACAATGACAAACGAAAACACATCATTACACAATGCACAATGCACAATTGATCAAACAGGCCGCAGCATTGACGGAAATCGAAAATGCTTATTTACTCACCACAGATGTCAATGCCATTTTATTTAAATATTGACACTCCAACGGCAACATTCCCAAATCACTGTGCTTGTTCACATATTTTCGCAGCTCGTTGACCATATCGGTGAAGATAGGTCGAGTTTCCTCGTAGTCCGAAATTTCCGTGTTCAACGATCCAGTGGCTGGAAACGTTTTTATCGTCTCTGCTATCATTGACACCCATAATTCTGAATCTAATGCAGCTACTTCGATAACTTCATCTAGCTCGGTTTTCCACTGAAATCATATAAATTGACATTTGAACCAAGATTAAAATATGGATTCATGGCATCGCAAATGAATTCGTTCATTTATCATGTCGATTTCTTGCGAAATTGATTTCTTGTAAATTTCTATTTTGTCCACAAATTTCCACATTAACAGTAGCTACATCACAATCGACCATTCGGTTTGGTCAAACCAATGAGATAACAAATAATTGCCCTCGAAACAAACATTACGGGCCACTTGAAGTAAAATTACAACAACAATAATAAACAAAAGAAGCGCCATAAAAGTGACAGCTACGACTCGAATGGTATGTGTACAATAGAAGTGCGACACCACACAGTGCTTGGGGAATATCGATGGTCGTCGTAATATTTATGCGACCAAAAACAATGCAATTAAAATGTGCTGCTATTGTTGTTGCTGTTATTGCTGTTGCTGTGCTGCTCGAAACGAAACGCATTATTTATGAGAATCGACAATGAAATTGAATTTCGAATATTCAGAAGAAGAAGAACCAACGAGGAAAAAAACTTTAATTCGTACATAATAACATTTTGCACACACATTCAATTGGAAATTCTATAGATTTTGTTTTTTTCTGTTTCATTCACTCGCGTTGCACACACGTCGCGCGCGTATATACACATATAGTAATCTTTTTCAATATGGACGATTTTTTTTACCTCTTCGACAAGACGACGCGGGATATGAAAAAAGCTAAGCAATAGTTTTAATTTCACTTGTGTTTGCAAATCCGCAAAGCAGTCTTTGATGTTCCTTAAAACCTCTTTGTTTAGCTGAGAACAAATCGAACCGCTAGTCCATTCGCTAGATGTACCGAGTTTATTATGTAGCCACAAAGATGTGTCGCTATCCCGATTCGCTGCCATTTTTCAACTAAAATTTCAATTTCAAGATTCAGTCAACTTTTCTTCAAAACAGACACACAATCGTCAAATATATATTTTACTCACTTACACACTGTCGTACACTACACATGTACACACGCACACACACGTATGCGCTCCAAAACAGATTAACGCATCATCGTTTGGCGTGTACCGGAGCCAACTTCACATCAATTGCATTTGTGAAGTGTTCGCCGTATAACCGACCAGCACATCAACCCAGAAGAAACAGCACAAATCGAACAACTTTTACGTGGTTCTTTATTACTTTGATCCACTTTTGTCAATTTAATTTCACACTTTTCGACAAACATGGGTGAAAATGAGAAAAATTCACTTTTCCAAATAAATTTTAGTCCATATCGAATCGAATGGATGTTTGTTCGATTTGACAATTAGATGGCGCTCCTATGAATTTCTTATCTATTCAATCAGAAGCTACATTAGCGAATAATAAATGAAACACACTGCAAAACAAAGAACCGTAATAATTTCATTAAATGGAAATGTAAGACAAAACTGCGAATCCACACGTATCGGGTTGTGAATCAGACTCGATGATTCAATTCATTGATTCATCTTTGAATCAATATTCATGTCATGCTTTTGTGCGTTTCGTTTCTCTTTTTTTTCGAATAATTTAATTGCGTCGATTGTGGCGAACGGAAAATTTTGCTGATTCTATTGACAAATTGATACTATCGAGTGTGGCGAGTGTGAGCGAGGCTAAGAATGAAAGAAACAAGCGTCTAAACATACGATTACGCGTATTTTGTTTTTGTATTCAAGCTTACTATTTGACAACAAAATCTCATCTCAAGCATGCACACACATACTCACACAGGCCATTACACACACTCATGTATCTCGCTCACTCTCCTCCATTGAAACGATATGCCATGTATTTGCTTCAATACAAGTTTTGTTATGGTACATTGTGGTAGTCGGCGCCGTATATATTGATACACATTGCTTTTCAACCGAACAAAAAAAAAACTAAAGCAGGCATCTCTCTCTCTCCGTCTCACGTCAAACTAATTTCAAATCTAAAATTCCATTTGCACCATAATTCATTCGGTGTTTTGGATTTTATTTTAATGAAAATTCGGACAGATATTCGGTTTGATCGAATTGGTCGATGAAACATTTCTCCATTGTCGAGTGATTGTGTGTGACATTTCGTTCATTGTCCGTAGCGCCGCAGTGAATTTTTGTGGAAATTTCTTGTGTGTTTTATTCAAGAGTGTGCGAATCGTTCAATCTGCATAGAGGAAATTATTTCTTTTGTGATACATTTAGCAAAGTACTACATTAAGCCAAACAGGAGTTTGTTTTGTTAGCTCTTGCTGCTAATCCAAATCGATATGACATCGGATGTTGCACAAGATTTCGATCAGGATAATTCGACAAAGCTAAAAAACGACTTTATTTGTGGTGTTATTGAGGGATTCTACGGTAGACCATGGACAACAGAACAACGCAAAGATTTGTTTCGGAAGTAAGTGGGTTTTTTTACTTGGACTCAAAAATTGTGTTTGTGCCCTGAAATGACTAGATCAACTAATGAACATATGACTCGAACAATGATTAAGGTTGAAACGATGGGGAATGGATTCATACGTTTATGCACCAAAAGATGACTACAAACATCGTGCGTATTGGAGAGAAATGTATACCGTTGAAGAAGCCGACCATTTGACGGGTAATTTGGTTTTTTTTTTTATTTCATTGCATACTAGCTGTTGAAAGTAATACCATCCATTCGTTGAAACAGGTTTGATAACCGCAGCTAAAGAGCATGGAATCGTTTTCTATTATGCACTTTCACCGGGATTAGACATGACATACAGTAATCCGAAAGAGGTATCCACGCTCAAACGAAAATTGGATCAAGTGTCACAGTTTGGTTGCGACGCATTCGCTTTGCTCTTCGACGATATCGAACCGGAAATGAGCAAAGCCGATAAAGAAGTATTTCAATCGTTTGGACAGGCTCAGGTGTCGGTCACAAATGAAGTGTACAATCATTTGAATTGCTCACGCTTTTTATTCTGTCCAACGCAATACTGTAGCACACGAGCACAGCCATCGGTAACCAATTCCGAATACTTGAACACAATCGGCAGCAAATTGGTGCAGGTAAATTTTATGATGACAATGACAATGACAAAGAAATTGGGCCAATTGAATTTAATGGGATTTTATGGGTCATTTACAGGAGATTGATATACTGTGGACGGGACCGAAGGTTATTTCAAAAGATTTAACCGTCGAATCGATTCAAGAAGTGACTGAAGTGATGCGTCGCCCACCAGTCATTTGGGATAATTTGCATGCCAACGATTACGATCAGAAACGTGTATTTCTCGGCCCATACGCTGGCCGATCACCCGAACTAATTCCAATGCTACGCGGCGTACTCACGAATCCAAACTGTGAATTTCATGCCAATCAAATCGCCATCCACACACTGGCACACTGGTCGAAATGTAGTTCGGACACCAGGGTCAATAGTAAGACAATCGATTGATTGATTCATATTGGAAAAACATTTTAATGTGAAACTTCTTTGCACAGACTCAATTTCGGCGGATATCAAACTGGAAACTGAAAATGAGGAAGGTATTTGCAGTGAAGATGCACCAACGTGTCTGTCAGATGATGTGTACCATCCGAGAGTTGCGCTGAAAAATGCAATAAACGAATGGCTTCCCGAATTCTATGTCATCAAGGATGCATTTGGACCAATAACAAAACCACATCCGATCCAAACAAGTGAGTTGAAAATGGTCGAAGATGTTTTGTAAAAATGGTCGAAGATGTTGAAATAAATTGGGATTTTCCTTTATAAATTAGTGGTGATACCTGTGATTCCGATTTTACCGTCAATTAATACATGCATGAGTTTAACGACAACAACAAACACCGTCTCCAATACAAGCGCCATTAAAGTGCCTGAGGTGAATACGACTCAATTGCAAGCGCTGGCCGAAGTCTGTAGCACGGTGACAGGTAATTTTCTCAGGAAACGAAACCATTTGATCGTAGTCATTGATTGTACTTGTCCTATATTTATAGGGGCTGAAACGTTGTCAGTGCCAAATGTAGTGATGAATTCATTGGTATCAGCCACAAAAGTGATAACCAACGATGTAATACCGAATCCAATTGTTGCAACGCTCAATCCAATTTCATTGCCGTCGATTCCATTGCCCGTCGGCAGCATCGGTGTTCCAATTATGAACTTGAAAAACGTAAACGAGAATAAATCCAATGTCAAACCGGACAATGATATCGAGGCCGAAGCATTCGAAACGGAGGATGAAAAATTTTCGGATACGAAAAAATCGGATGAATCGATGCCAGTTGAAGACGATACAATCATTGAAATGGCACATAAAATCGAAGAAAACATCAGTGAGACCGATGTTGAAGTGTCCGAAGTGCCCGAACCCATTGAAATTGCATCGGTGATTGTTAATTCGGATGTTTCATTTGAGCAACCGATTCTCGATAAAAGTGATGACCTCAACACAACCGGTGATCATTTAAACTCCACCGAACCAATGGAATGTGCTAGCGTCAATTCAATGGCATCGCCAAAACATACGATGGTGATCAATGATGTGATTATGGCAGAAAGCATTTCGGTTAGTTTCAGAAAAGAAATTTTATTTTTACAAACATTTCAACGGTTTTATTTGACTATTTCAGACCTCGTCCACGGGCAGCATGCAAGTCGAAAGCTCAGACACATCGCTCACTTCAAACACGGATATGCATGACATCGTGGACAAGTAAGATTGATTCAGAGTTGGCAAATTGGTTTGAATGCTTCTATAAACTTATTTGATTTTTTCTATTGAAGATCTTATGACAAAGACATAACTGTGGATGATTTGTTCTTGCTCTGTGACCTATTCTATTTGCCCTTCGAACACGGCTCACGCTCACTGCAAATCATTAACGAATTCTATTGGTTGAAAACAAATGCAAGCGTTCTCGTTAGCTCATACAAAAAAGGTCAAGATATTTCAAGTGCAAAACCCGAGGTAAATTCATATGAAACTCCAATTATCGAAGAAAAAAAAAACAATAATATGATTTTAACAATGAATTTGTCTGTATGATTTTGATGGAATAGGTCCAAGAGTGGTTTCAACGAGCCGATAAATTCTATAATTTGTGTCAATCGGTGATGGGATTGGCAAAGAAGATTGCATCATGCGCCAACAAAGAGCTATGCTATGATTTGTATTCTTATGTATGGGATATGGCTGGTGTAATCACGCTATTGTGTGCATTTATCAAATGGCTTGGTAAGTTTGATTTGTGGGAACAAAAGAAATAACGCACCAAAAATGAATTTTATTCATCAAGTGACGTAATCAAAATAAACTCAACTTTTTTCACATCAATTTTCATTTTTCAGCATTAGGATATTTCCCAGCCAATATTAATTCGTACACCCAGGGCAATTATACATGTAAGTGATTTTGATTTTTTTATAAACCTATTTTTTGTCCAATTTTGTGGATATTTATAATAAAAATAACCAATTTTCGCCTTCTTCTTTGTGTTAGGGTTCAGCAAGGGATGGCGAGAGACATTTTCTTCGGGAGATCAAGAGCCGTGGGTGTTTCGTGGTGGTTTAACGGCTGATTTACAAAGACTCATACCCATCGATTCGGGCAATGATTTATTCATTTACAAATTGCCCGATTCGCCCACCACAAATTTCTTCACCATTCGACCGTATTCGCACATGGATGAAGTTCAAATCTATGACATTTGTCATAAGACTTGCCGTGATGGATCAGATTGTACCGAGCTATTTTCTGAAAATCTTCAATCAATACCGGCTGATCGTCTGATCGGTCCATTTGTCACTATAAACCCGGAACTCTGTTTGGTTTTGCAAAATTCGGAGAATCATTTGGCTGGATATGCATGTGCCGCACTAAATGCAAAACAATTTTATCAAAACCAAGAAATGTGTTGGTTTCCCGAAATGCGACTCAAGTATCCATCAGCATTGTTAGATTTGCCGGATTTAACGCCAGCCGCCAAGGATTCAATCAATCATTTTCACAATTTCAAATATGATTATCCACAAGAAGTGCTCAATACACATCCATCCATAATGGTATGTTCGGTATTGAAAGAACAATGCAATGCTGACTCATCACTGCCAAAGCGATTGGTCACTGTTCTATTGGCTGCTCTACGCTCAAACGGATCGTTTGGTGTGCACGTTTGCATCAATACAACCGATCGTTTTATGCATCAATTCTATTCGAAGCTCGGATTTACCGAAATTTTCGAAGACTCGACCAACGGTCGCGTGTATTTGGGCCGAAATTTCTGAAACACAAATCATCATTCAAATTACACTTTTTTTCTTAGATTTAGCGAAACAATATTCATTTCTCCTTTGTTTCGTCTGAGTTCATAAAAAAGCGAATTAAAGTTGGATGGTTTTTTTTTAACTTACTTTGAATCCAAAAAAAAAAACAGAAATGATCAGATATAACGAGATGATATTATTATCTAAACTAATTCCGTTCGTAAAACAAAGCATAAAAAAGGTGCCCATGACTTGTAAGCAGTGTTTCAAATGACTCATGGCCAACTGAGATGTCAATCAATGTCAACACATATCTATTCAATATTTAAACATTTCTCTTCAATTTTTCTGTTTGGCTTGTTGTATTGGATCAAGATCGAGCGATCGATCAATTGAGACATGAAGATAAATGATGGAACATTTGCAGGTAAAAAATATAATAATTTGATGGCGGGAAAAATGCATGTTATTTTTTTGCGGATAGCATACACACATAAGAAAAAATATATCAATAAATTTATGTGAATTTAATGTATTCAAGCAATCCCAAATGAAAAAGAAACAAAGAAAAGCACACAGCACAGACTAATCCATTTAATATTATTTTTCTCCTCAATTTTTAATTTCAAACATTATTTATGTAAATTTCATCAACAAAACATGAAATTAATTTAAAAAAAAAAATGAACGACAGTAAAGGAGCTAACGTGATTGTGTTTTCTTAAACATTAGTTTCTAACATGCTAGAACTTTTTATCAACTGGATGCATATTTCGTGCATATTATTAGGATTATCGGCACAATTCGCAGAGTTCAAGTGGAATGGTGTCGGTTTGGTTGATTGGATTAATGCCAACAGGTGATGCCAAAAAGACGGTGTGAAATATATCTGCTTGAGTTGGATAGAACGTGTATTTCACGATACGAAGATGATCTGAATCAGTAGCGCGACTGTCTGTTGTCAATTTTATGCTGATGATATTGTCTTCACGGAATTGTCTAGAAGAAACGAAAAATTATTATTCGATCATGTTTAAAATTGCAACCATTTTGTGCATACTTTTCCGTGTCTTCTGCCAGTTTATTGACCAGAATTATGTCTGCTTCGGCTTGATCAGTGCAAAATTGGTCCAGACATTGTTGCCATTTGAATATTTCAGTCGAATATTCTGGGTCAAGGTATATTTTCACTTCATTTTTTACCAGCTCAAATATCAAGTCTTCATAACCAAAATTATCAATCAACATATGGAATTTTTTATGATCACTATCTGAACTAGAAGAAGAAAATCAATCATTTATTATGAAAACAATCATTATCTTTTGAATATTTGGCAACGCAACGTACAGTAATTCTTGAATTTCGCGGCAGGCTTTCCGTTTCAAATTGAACTCAGTAATGTTGTACGCCGTTATGTCAACGTATAACTCATCTATCCTATTCTCCCGCATTAGGCATGGTAGTAAATTGTGCTGCACAATATCACCAGAAGAAGTAAAACGGCCAGCGTATAATGTAAAATTCTTCTTATCTGTGTTGTGAAATAAGCAAAAATTCCAATTAAATGAATCCATAAAGCAATTGATTGAAAAACGATTGATTCATTACGTTCGAATAAAAATATAACGTTCAGTGTTTTGCTACCCCATTGAAAGGCTCTGACACAAACTGTTTCACCATTGGATAGTTCAATATTGTATGGTTCACCGTTGTCATTAATCACTTCGATGCTTTCGCGAATGTTCTCAGTGCAACGCATCGATGCTTTGAGCAAAGCCGTTGTGTAAATTCGACGTGTATCCCGTGGTTTTACCGATCGCAAATTAAATGGACGAGAGAAAACGTAGATAGACGGTTTCTGCAACAAATAAAATTGGATAAATGTCATTGAGTGGATTGAGTAAAATGTGAATAAGCGTGAGTCGCGCGAAAATTTATGTATAAGATGAACCCTTACTTTTAACAGATTTATTGGTCTTTCATCTACGAAAAAGTGTCCTCCGAACATGTTTACTCGACGAAAGTGCGCAACAAACTGTCAAGGGCGCATTCAAAACAATAACAATGGATGACACACCATAGTGGTCTCTGTCTTCTTCTTCTTCTTCTTCTTCTTTCTCAGCAATTGTCAATTTTCGTGAAGCGGTAAAGAACATTGGCAACTGAACCAAAGATAAAACTGGTTTGATTCTAATGAAATAAAACAGACGACAACGATTGAAAACAGTGTTTTTACATTTTATTTGAAACAATTTACGAAAATAACAATAGCTACGATGAGTTATGTCAAAAATTAACAGTTTTCTATTTCAACTAGAGCCGGTTTTGAAATCATACAACCAAACGGTATCGATTCCTTCACCAACAATTCGAGTCGGTTTGACATTTGGCAATGGGAATCGGCAGGCTATTACATGTGACTCTTTACTTGCTTCGCTAAGCAATTTTTTCTCCAACTCTGTCATCTGAAAAGAATGAATGTGTAACAAATTAACAACCAATTTCTATATTCATTACAAAAATGAAGCAAACAACTAAACACATCGAAATTAACTGAAAATTCAACATCGTTTCGATGCTAACCATTTGTTCAACGCCAAAAATGACGATATATCTGTAGGGTGAGACATCAAATTTCCATAGATCCTTCTGATAGAATGAGGTTTTCTTGAAAACACCATGGTAAAGTGCTGATAAACGTGAATATTGAACGAGCCAAGTGTTCAGCTCTACGCCATCTGCTTTCAGACCATTTTTGGCAGCCGCTAAAAATATATTGAAAATATTTCTCATCACTATTCCAAACGGTTTCTTTGAATGTATTCTTTGAAATAAATTGATTTACCAATGACAATGCGGCCATCTCCGGAGCCAATATCGAGCAGTCTTTCATTTGTGTTTGTTTTGAGAAGTTTGACAATGTTATTGATTTGATTATTTGTTGCTGGAACATAGGGCAGGCAATATTTTCGAAATGCTGGAGCTACAAACGGTGCACATATCAAACTCAGGCCAATCGCAGCACCTCCTGTTTATTAAAATAAAAACGAAAATAGACTGATGTAGTGAAATGACACATAATTTAAATAAGTTGCTCACTTACCCGACAAGCCAATCAGAATTTTTCCACCAGTGGATAGTGTCCGTTTTGGTTTGTTTACATCTTTCAATGCAAAACTTTTCTCCAATTCACTTTCTATTGATGACATTTTTGAGGTTAGATTCACACTGTTTTGAGCCGAACTGTCAAACATGAAGACTTCTTTTCAAATTCGAACAAAAAATAGCACATTCGAAATTTTGAATCGTAACGTTCGTTTTTATTTCGATAAATGTTTTTTTAAAAAATGTGTCATAAGTAAATTTAAAGATGTTTCTTTTAGGTCTATTGCAATGTTCTGACCATCATTAGACAAATAAAGACAATTTTTGTTCGGAATTTCAGAATTTCGGAAATAATGGTTTTGGAATGCAATCCTTTACCATGATTGAGTTTATTATTTAATGCTGCGTGTTTCCAGAATAATTATTATAACCGGTAAAGTTATTCTTTTCTATTATTCATAAACAAATAAAAAAAAAGTTATAATTTTTTCCACTGAACTATCGTTTTACTATCATCTGATGCATTACCAAATGGTTTTCTACCATCGATCATGAATTTATTGATTTGAATATCGGACATGGTTTCATAGCCGAAAACATCGCGAGCCAGTTGCTGTGTCAAGGCGTTTGTGTTGGTGGTCGAAATGCCACAACAAGCTTTTCTTCGGTCACACGAATCACCTCCGAATCCATGAAGGTCATTGCCGCCACATTGTCTTGTGCATTTAAACTTTCATGCGTTCCCATCAAAACTGACGTCATTATCGGCTTATCTCTCGGCAGACGATCTCTGAAAAAATGTATGCGTTGAATCCGATTAATACCGCGTTCAAGAGGAATATTTCTTCTATATCAAATGCTAACTTGACTGGCGTTTCGATCGTTTCCAAAAATTCCAATATGACACCATATGGACCATCGCGATTGCAGGGCGGTTTATTGGTGTTTTCGTTTTTGTCTAAGTTCAAGGAAACACCGACAACACGGTTGGATTTATCGGTGATCAAAAAACTGAATCCTGTTTGCACCTGCGTATCCCGTGCTTCATTTATCAGTGCCACATAGTGCTTTTCGGTAAGCTCTGGCTTGAAATGCTGTTCTAATTCACCTTTTTCCAAAAAGCCATTGGCGATTATGCTGAATGTTTAATAGAAAATGAAAAATATTCAACACAAAGGAAATTATAATTGTGGCCATGACACAATTCAAACTAATACCGAATAGTTTCTTTTCTGTGCTCCTCTGATAGTGGGTGGGCTGCAAAATCTGTTTCAATGGGTACTGGATTGTTACCACGAATTTTATTGATTTCGTTTGTGTGATCCAATGCTTCTCTCAGGTTCTTTGCTGATATGAAATTGGTGATTTCAATGGAATAGCCACGATCACGAAGCTTGGCGACGGTATAGATCGAATTCAACGAATTTCCACCCAGTTCATAAAAGTTACTCTGCAGCGAAATGATTGTACGAGCTGATCGGCCATGACTTAACCGATAGTTTGGAAAAAAAATTCTTGCCTTTTCCATCTCATTCGTTGCAACTCCAGTGTAATCATAGTATAACGAAAACCCAACTAAAAATCAAGAATTAGTGTTGACTGTATATAACAATATTTATTGCTATTTTCTTCTTATTCTGATACAAAAAATGAAGAGAAAAATCATCTAAAATCAAACAAATTTATTTTCATTGAAAATCTTCAAATCATTCACATTTCATCAAAAGTGGCTAAGCCTTACTGTAGTTGTTGGTGTTTTCGTAGTGTTTTAGTAATGTTTGACGATCAACTTTGCCATTGACCAACAACGGCATTTGATCAATGATAATGATCTGAGGCGTCATATATTCGGGGAGTTTGTTGCGAAGCGTTTTTTCGATATGCCATTCGTCCAAATGTGACGAGCGATCAACGGATGCAAAGGCCAAAATGGCTTGGTCCATTTGACCAGCATGATAGCATAGAACAATGCCTTTCTTTAAGCCATCAATTTCGTTGAGATTTTTTTCAATCTCGCTCAAGTCGACGCGGTGTCCTCTGATTTTAATCTGTGAATCAGTACGGCCCTCATAATGAATAACTCCACCCTTTTGTACCGATGCATAGTCTCCAGTTCGGTACAAGCGACTGTATTCTGTCGATTGAAAAACATATAAGTTTCATAGATCAATGAAATTTTGGTTCTCTTACGC
>NW_022601467.1:3339268-3353127 GCF_009176505.1 Sitodiplosis mosellana
TCTTTCGTGGCACTCTTCGAAACGACCAATATGGCTCTCTCTGTAATGTATATAAAAATGTGAATGTGAATGAAAAAATGGCATTTTCGAGATGTACAAACTTACTGGTCAACAATGGGCCCCAAATTTCCGATATTGAATCAACGAAAGTCAATGCTGTTTTGAATATACCAATCGATTCGGTTGATGAGTATGGAAACGTTTCCCATTGCCATTGCAATCGATTCATGAGTACGGCGTGCGGCAATCGAACACCTGTAAATCAAGAAAACGAACAGTGATATATGTATACATTCATTATATTTACATTCGGTTGTACCTTTAGGAACACCAGTACTACCAGATGTGTAAAGCACCAAAGCCAAGTGTCCACCGCCGGCCGATTGCAGTTTACGCGCATCGGATATATTTGCATCATCATAGTTCATTGCCAAGGCTTTGCATTCATAGTACGAAAAAGCTGCTGCATTATCAAATAAACTGCGATCAACTGCATTGTTATCGTAAATGACGAGAGCCGGTTTCGCTTCGTGCAGAATATGATCGATGCGAGTTTTTGGAAACGTTACATCGATGGGTAGGTAAGCAGCGCCCGTCTTCAAAATGGCCAACAAAGTAATGATCAGTTCATCGCTTGGAGGCATACACACGGCAATGATCCAATCACCATCGGAATTCGGTTCCAATTCGCTCGTGCTGATTCGATGAATTAGCACGGAGGCTAGTTGATTTGCGTACTGATTGAGCTGATTGTAGGTAAGTTGACAATCCTCATCGCAACGATTGCTGAAAATGACAGCTGGTTTATTTCCACAATCCGGTGAATTCAAGTTTGCCTCGAAAATACGATGCAATCGATGTGTACTGTTATCTCGATTTAAACCTTTTATGATTGATACTTCTGGTATTGAACCCATTTCGTGTGAGACGAGTTTTCGATTCTGTGGAAAATAACAAGTTGATTGCTTAACAAATGCCGATGGAAATGGTTATCTTAAGTACATGTTTATTTGAACTCAATGTTAAATATATGTATCACTTCAAGGGCACACTTTTATTCATATGTTATCTATAATTTTGCTCGCAATCCGTTCTATCGTTAAATTTTTTTTCTATCTTTTACTCACAATTCGTGGGGACTGAAAGTTTATGCATAGACAACTAAACTATTGGCGTTTGATTAAACTCTTAAATACGGCGGATACGGCGCTAAAAATTCAACTAAATGGCCCATTAGTCGGTGCTGGAACATTTATATGCAAGCGGTTGCATCAGAACTTTAATTCACCTACTTATTACAATGATTTTTTTTCTCTCTATTTTAACTACGAAAGTGGTAACTGCATTTAAACTGCGAATTTTTTTTTAGTATTTATTGTGCGTAAAGTAAAGATCGCAATTATTGTTATTATGCAGCGAAATGTATTTATAGTTCTCAGATCCATAGTATTTCCATTGCCCACAGCTCAATAAAAATCATGGCTAGATTACATGGCATCGAAATGTTCCTAATACAAATATTGAATGTTTAAGCTTAATCTATCATATTTTATTTCCATTTTACAACATCTAATGAGCCTCTAATTTTCCCATCATTTCCACACGTGCTTTGCATGAGAGATCTTTACTCGATGATGATATCATGATCATAAATGGCGAAACGAGCTTATAATAAAAAGCGAAAGTGTAGCATAATTTTTTTTTTTAATGACATCGTTGTTTGTGTGAGAGCTCAAGCTAGCACGGTTTGTGTTGTTCTGTTTATTGGGTTCCTGTCTAAAGCGCGATGGTCGATGGAGTTCTTGTGTCAAGGTTGTCCATCAATTAAAAATGAACAAAACCGCGTAAACACACAAAACTCAACTTAGAAACTAATGAACGAAGCACAATAAAAACGGCATAATATACTTTGTTCAAAGGTAAAATCGCAACAGTTTTGCAGCATTTGAAAGACGAATCGAAGCCAATGTGCACAGAATTAAACCGTTAAACCATTACAGCGCAGCGCAAACCAATTTGTACGAACGATCAATGGTAAGTGGCTCTGAATGGTTGAGGTTTTCAATTTTGAAATCCAAGTTGAACGCAAGAAATTTTTTTTTTTACTACGAACCAGAATTAAAACAAAGCAAAACATACACACAACACAACAACGACATTAAAAACTTTACTTGTAGGTGTTTTCGCGTACATTAATTTATCTGCAAACACGCTACAGTATTGATGAATTTAAAATCGGCAGTGTATTCAGGTGTGCATATTACATTCAGTTCACTAATTACATTTTATTGAGCCGAGAAACTGCAACCGCTCGTAATGTTGCGTCAACGGTCGCTGAACCACAAAAAGTCATCAAGAGCTAGTCAGTAGTATCTGTATGGATTTTGCAGCAAGTTTTTCAGCATCGAAATGATGCAAATAAAAAAGAGACATATCATTTTGAATACAGATATGCAGCGTTGCATAGAACCAGGTGCTTGTGACGGATTAAATGTATCTGGTTTTGTAAAGATCGCCCGACTCGAATTCAATGAGCCAATATTCATCGTTGATGTGTTGCGGTCAAATTCAGAAGTGTCCGCTCTGTTGCAATTGATGATTTTTCTATAGATATTTTTTTATGTACAAGGGATTGATTGATAATTAATTTTCTATTTACACACTGTCTGCATCTTAACAACTACTCGCGTTCCATTGATTTGGTTGCGTATATTCGATGCAATCACGTTCGAGTGAATTACTCAATCATTAAGGCCTATTAGGCCTGATTCAAACATACAGAAAAGAAAACAGCACATCAGCTCATTCTACTCACTTGTTTTTTTAAAGAGATAATTATTTTTTTTTTCTGTTCATACACATGAATTAAATTTGACATACATTTGATAACCGTCTTATTCCGGCAATTTTCGCTGGAAATGCTTAAAATATTTAAATGCATAATTAAATGGCCAATGATAATTTGTAGTGTGGTTTTGAACAAACGCGAACTTTCGCACGAACGAAACACGAAAAGATGTTGCATCAGTTTCTTAAGTAGAACAAATTGTACGTGATTTATTGCAACATCATCATGGTATTGATGATTGAGCAGATTTTCGAAGAATTGAATGGTTTTATTGGTTTGTGTATATTTATAGCGTAGATTTCCTCAACATCATCACGGAAGAGAATCGATTGCTCGAGTTCAAGGAAATCCCCAAAAATCATCAATTTGTTTGTTTTTTTTTCTTTGTTGGTCTTTGAAATGTCAGAAAATTACAATTATTCTATTTCGCCTTTGTACACCAAGCAATTCTTTTTTTCTCGCGTGAAAAGACACAACCATCAACAACAACCAACGACTTATCATTTACTATTTTACGCTACACGCGAGAGAGCCTTCAACAGATTTGTAACACATTGACGTGAAGAAGAAGAAGAAGAAGAAAGAAAAGAAGTAAACCAAATGAATTGAGCGTCGCGCATGAGCGCTACAATAAAGACCGCACCATATCCATAAATACGAGCAAGACCAGAGGTGATGGTCAAGGTCATACGAGAGCGGAGCAGATTTTGGGGGCAGTGTGTGAATAGAGCGCAGCACGCGACATTCCGAGGAATCTAACGCACGTGAATACAGTTGCTGCAATCATATGAAAGGTGATTGACATTGAACCATGCTTCGAGTCCGAAAATAGTGTCCAGCCAAAACAGCAGTCGACAAAGACAATCTTCAACGATGGACCCTTATAATCCAAATCATGCTCACCTCTTCCTGGTTCGTTTTTTTTTCTTCCTTTTCAAAATAACAGGAAGTGATGGTTTGTTTTGCTGTTGAAGAATTTGCTATTTGATTGGTTTTAATTAAATGCTAGAATAAAATGTTTTTCTAATCAAGGACACTCAGTTCGCATGCAGTGCGATAACTGCGATTTTTTTTTCTCTCTCCTCTAACCTTTTTTATTATTGGTAAGTCTATACCTCTGGCATTTATAGCGTCACCACAAATGTCGTCGTTGGCGTCGGCGTCGACAAAATTTAGCTTAATCAAAACAAACCAGAACTAAACTGAACTGCCTCTGTTTACAAATTATTATTTCACTAATTGAAGAAAATTGTTGGTGCCTGTGTTTTTTGGGTCGAATTAATAAAATTATTCCATTCCCAACAGCGCAGCGCACAAATTGCATTTAGGAGAGAAAAGAGATTTCAATTTATAATTAAACTGTGCCATGGAATTGCACACGTCCGGTTAATTATTTTGACGATGCACCAATTGTTTAAGTCACATTAAGTAGACGCATCTACGGTAACTAATCATAGTTGACCCCACCGGCAAAGTTGACCCCACAACTCAACTCTGGTTACTCAAATATAAATTATTCAGAATATTTACAACGGAAATTTTGAAAACCATCGTTCATGTTTCTTGCAGATTGATCTGAAATAATTCTTCTTTCTTTCTTCGGTTTTTTTTTCTGAATTCGAAGGTAATCAGATTTACATATGATTCAAACACACTTTGGCCAACAACAGCACAATGACCTTTTGAACCGTTTGATTATTATGAACAAATCGAGTGGCATATTTTTAGAAGAAACGCAACAGGAAAAAATTACAGTTATAAACATGTACGAGGAAACGTGTTTGAAACGCATAGTTCTACTAAAACCACAAAATCAACCCCAATAAAACCGTCAATCTCAATCAACGATTGAACGTTGTTACTCTTTTGGCCCATCGATTAAACTGTGTGAGAAAAAAAGCGACAGCTATAATCAACTACGCCACACGAATTGTTTTTGTTTTCCTATGTTATTAATATTAATGCAATAAACAGTGCAAAAAATGTGTATCTACAAATTCGTCGGATTCTATACAAATAATGAATGAACTGTGGACATAAACTAAGCACAAATGGACAATTTGCTAAATACAAACGGACAAATTTTAGAACCTAACGGTCAAAACGGAAATCAATTGATAACATTTTAAATTCTAAATTACACTCACTTTTCAAAACAAAGTTGGTCTGTATTTCTTTTTTGTTTTTACACTTGCACACCAAAAACAAAAAGATTGTACAACGACTTAAAAACTTGAATAAAATCCACTAATTGGTTTTGTTCGAAGAACAGAAGTTGCAGCTGGGATAGCCTTCAGGAAAAAAAAACTTTCGGTCAAGATTTATCGAGATAATTCGCTTAAAAAATCGATGTATAGTTGCTTGAAAATGCATAAAACGGGAAAATCGCAAGAACGTTTTTTTTTCTTGGGCACGTTGTGTCGTTATTGTTGTTTTATTTATTTTTTCGGTAAATAGTTCTTTCAAAAAGCACAGTGGTGGTTTTTGTACTGGCAATTCGGTAGATAGCGTGATGTTGAACTAGCGTCAATCGCAATGCATGCTCTTCCTTTATATGTTCCGTTCCGTAAGAAATTCCCTTTCCATTGGGCCAGCGAGCGTTTGTTGGACGAACCAGAACCGTAGTGTGTTGGACGTGTGTCGTTCCGATTGCAGTAGTATGATTTATAGCGTATTGGCACAGTACACATGGAGCGCACAAAGAGTATATACATGGAATATTCATGAATAGAACGAAAACTATAACGTGTATATAAAATATCGTAAGCATAGTTAACTACGAACAAAAAGAGTCAACATTCAAATCGCGTTTAGAGTGGTGCTGCATTCAATGGGCAACGTAACCAAGACCACTTCATAGACATAATCTATGAAACGATACAATCCACTCAAATGTTCGTGCATGTGTGTGGTCGAGTGTCAATTTATTTTTCGGATTTCCGATGCTCAAGAGTACTACGATGAATTTAACTATTATGATTTGTTTTTTTTGTCGACTTACATGTGTCATATGTTTCAATGTTACTCTTTTTTGTTGTTGTTGTTATCTTGGTTGAAATTGCAGGAGGAACTCACATGGAACATTCTTTGAATGACATATACGCACTTGACCACGAAATGCTCGTAAACGGCGTCAAATCGCAATGCTTCGCATAAATTATGCTTACAAAATGGTAACCATTTTGAATGGGCATCGACTAATTGCATTTGTTATTGAAACACTCAACTCGCACAGACATTTCTCGATGGTGCTGAAAAACAAAAGTCGAATCAAATGAATTCGGTGTGATCAAGCAAAAATTGAATATTGATCTCAACTCAATGGCCAAATTGATTGAATTTGAAGGTAAAGATCATCAACGCGCGGGGTTTTTAATGCCATATAGCCGATTGCCATGAATAATTGCCAATAATGATAAAAAAAAAAAGAAAAAAATACATTGTAAGTATCAAGCAATTGATTTGAACCACATTCGAAGTATTGTAATTTACCTAAAATCAATTAACTGATCACCGATCGCGCAGATAGATAAATTAGTAACACGAATGTAGTTAAGATTGACAGGCTAATGCGTAAATTGCAACACAAACTTTTAATTGATTGATTTATTAACAATGATAATTTATGGAAGTGGATTCGTCGCAAACTTGCACCACTGATGTCAGTGACTTTTTTTTCTTCTTTTTTTCCATCGGTGCGACAATTTGTTTCTCTCTCTATCCATCTCTATCGCATGTTGTGCTTATAGATTACTGAATACGAATTCAACAGGAAACCTTTAGACAAACCACTGGCTGCATGTCTAATAAATTCGAAAAGTAATCATACTTAAGCCAAACATATCCATTTCAATGTATTGAAATTACTTACGCATAATCGGTCTGGTTTTCAATTCAAATTTTAATCGAAATGAAAGTGTAATCATTTTAATATTCCAACTTTTAGACATTTTGATTGATGAACCAGTCACATAATTTACGTATATTACTTTATTTTTAATATAGATACATATATATACGCGACAGAGAGAAAATATATGAGAGAACTCATTCTAACTGTAGAATAACAATAATAATTCAATAATTTGTATCAACCGCTATGGATGTAGCTCAATTTGACATTTCCACTGAACGACGACTGAGAGAGAGAGAGAGAGAGTGTATGTATGTGTGTGAAAGTTGCTCATTTTGATGGGGAATGCGAATGAAAAGTATCAAACAAATACGAGAGAATGGAAACATAAACATAATATCATAAACAACATTGTTTGCAATAATGAGTTTTTACGGAATAGCAAAAACAAAAGCATATTGAATGTATCGTGTGTGCATCGATTTTAATGGATGGCTATTGATTGAATTGTCATGATGAATTCCAGTCAAAAGGAAATTTGCCGTTTGTGCTATTATGAAACAGTCGACACCACCGATATATTTAGTGAAAAAGGCCACGCTTTCGATTATATCGGCAAAATCAACAAATATTTATACTTTTCGGTAAATTATTTGAGGAAATTGGTTGTATTGAAACTTTTGAATTGTTTGTACTCAGTTCTGAATCCTTTCTCGTTCTGTTCCTCTCTCGTCAGGTATCAGATAATGATGCATTGCCTAAAACTGTATGCTGGATGTGTACACAACACCTGGAAACTTTTCATCGTTTCTACGAAAAGGTATTATTTTACACTTGTTTTTGCTTGAAATTTGAATTAATTTTTTTCAAATGTTTTTTTAGATAAATGACATCCAAAAGTTGCATTTGAGTAAAGAAGAGTACGAGGCGGTTGTGCTGCGACCAAAATACATAGATAGAGAACAGATCAATAGTGGGCCCGAGAAGAAAAACGATACAATTGTTGACGATGATGGCAACATGTATGAGGTGTTTGTGATCTCTGAAGATCCGGAGAATAAACCAACAATAGAACCGGAATTCGAAGAGTTTGAATTGCTCGAGGTTGATAATGGTGATGCAAACAATCAAACCACTGAAATTGCCAACGTCGAACCGCTTCAAAATGAAACATCTCCAGTGATACGGAGTAAAAAAGCGAATGAAGAAAAACAAACCGAAATCGAATTGATGGAAACTGGTGAGCTTGAAAATGTTGAAGACAAAGCAGTTATATCAACGAGGACACGATCGAGACGGAAATCAAGAATCACCACAAAAAAGGATTCGGAATGTGAACTACAAAGTTTTGGCAGAACTACGCGACAAACTACCAAAATGAAGAATGATATGAAAAAACTCGTTCAAAATCTCAAACAGATCAAAAAAGCACCAGACCCCGTAGTGAAGAGTGAAAATCGTGAGCAATCGATATCAAAATATTCTACAGAAAATTGTGTAGATGAGAATATGCAGCTAGATTACGATGGAACTGAGGGAGAAAGTGATAATGAATTCCCAGCTAGAGATTCGGACAATGAAGATTGGCCTTCGCAAGAAACTCTCAACGAATTCCCAAAACAAATCATCAAAGACGGTCTGTTGCAAGTTAAAGGTAAAGAGCTGATGTCGTTGATTTGCAGGTAATGCTTGAAATTTAAATAATATCGAAGAGGTGGAAATTAATCGATTTTAAAAATAAATGATTTTTTGAACAGGTTTTACAACTTGGAGTGCAAGCTATGCGAGGAAAAACGAAGATTCAAGTAAGTCGATACTTTTTTTTCAGTTTGATTCAAAGTTTATTTTTCCTTCAATCCATTCAATTCTTTATTGAAGAAACTTCAAATTTCCATCTAATCGAATTGTTTTCATGTTTTCAGGCAACTAAGTGACTTACTGGACCACTATACAAATGGCCACAAAGAGGAAGGCTATGTGGAATGCTGTCAAACTAAATTCACTCGATACCCCGCCATCATCATGCATATGGCACGACATTTGCAACCAGATGCATTCAAGTGATTATTTTTTAGTATTTGAATTTATTTTTATTTTTCCATTGATTCGATCCATATTCAATTTTGTCGTTTTAAATTAATGAAAAAAAATACAAATCAATTTAAAAAGAATGCTATTCGTTCTTATTAATAAGTTTAAGGTTTATGTTAATTGATAAGAAATTAATCTTTGATTTCTATGGATTTCTATTTATTTTCTCTCATTGTAGATGTGACGAATGTGGTTACGTAGTGACACGGCCCCGATTCCTTCAGAGTCATAAGCAAACTCATTTACCTGATGACCAAAAGCCATATGCGTGCACTGAGTGTTCACGACGATTTTGCTGGAAAAGTGCGCTTCGTATTCATTTGATTAGTCATAAGCCAGCCAGTGAACGGCGTCAGTACATTTGCCATGTTTGTGGTCGAACGTAGGTCACATATTTATTTAAGTAATTTTCAATTAAATTCCTCGTTGATTCACTGAATAAATTCCTCATTAATCCATTGATCCATTGAATCAACTCACTCGTTAGACTGTCAGTCCAACTAATTCAATTCTCTTCCGCTTAGATACGATACTCCGGGTGGTCTGTCAACGCATAAGAAATTAGCCCACAGTGAAGCAAAACCGCTCCAATCGAATGTGTGCCATATTTGCGCGAAGAACTTCTCAACACGTACCGGTCTCCATGAGCATATGATGACAATCCATCAGCCGCGTGAAAAGGGCCAGATGCAATGCACCGAATGTGGCAAATGGTTGATGAATTTGCGATGCCTTAAAACGCACATGGTCCTCCACAGTGATGTCGAATTTCGTTGCGACAAATGTGACTATGTGACAAAGAAAAAAGTACTTTTGAATCGTCATTTGGTGACACAACATTCCAATGTCCGGCCATATGTGTGCGATCATTGCGGTCGAGATTTTAAAATGAAACGTGCATTAACCGTTCACGTAGCTCAACATGGTTCGACAACGAAGTACCAATGCCCATTCTGTCAGAGATCATTCAATAGCTCAACCAATTTTTACACTCATCGAAAGAATGCACATCCCAAAGAATTGGCCGAGATGAAACGTCAAGAGGAGGCAGAGCGAAGAAGAAAACGAATCGAGGCTGGTGTCGAAGAGGGAGAAGTAGATGAATCAGATGCGGACAAAGAGCAAGACATAGTACAACCGATTGAAATTCAAGAGGAAGATGAAGATGAGGAATCAACAACATTTCATGTGACCGAGCTTCGTAATACTCATCTAATACTAACAACTGATACAGGGGAAGAATACACGGTTTTAGAAGTAAAATCACATGAAAACAACGATGCATCGTGATCTTTGCCAAACATTATATCAGACTAGTTGTAATTTGATTTGTTAAGCTTTTTATTTCATACAATTTACGAATAAAATTTAAACAACTGACTTAATTTCTACACCATTTTCATCGATTTGCTGCTTGAGTTGGGCCTGATACTCTTCTTCGGTGACCAGTTTTTCGAGTTGTTCTTTACATTTGTCAAGTTTTGGTAGCACAATTGCGATGTACCCGTGTCCATCTTGGCCAATGAGTTTTGGATTCGACAATAAGCGTTCGTTGACTTCAATTAATTTACCCTGAATGGTGCTAGAAATGCGATACGTCGAATCATCGTCACACGTGACAATGGCCAAACAAGAGGTGACCTGTAGATTCATGGCGCCTTTTTTACCTTTGCCAGTCACTTGATTTTTGCTTCGATCAAAATTGCCAACGTCAAAGGTCATCGATTTTATGCCCTTTTTAACGGCAATGTGAGTGTCAGCCAAACCAACCAAACAAATGCTGTTCGAATGATTCAACAGTGTGTGTGCCTCATTGATGTCACCATTTCGGAAATAATAGTATTTGGTATAGTATCGTTCGACCACCGATGGATAGTTATCATAGTCGAAATTGTGTGAATCGTTAATCGGCGGCACCATATCACCGCAAATCACCTCTGAGTCGGGATTGAAATAATATTGTTCTAAATTAATGTCAGCCATTTTCGTTTTTCTACAAAATATAACTAAAAATTCACTAGTTTTAGGGCGGTGGTTCAGTTGGACGATGGTCTGGCTTCCTTTCGATACTGTTTCAACAATTCGTCGTAATCAGTTTTATCTTTTTTCACCTTTTCACGCACCAATTCTTGCTTTTGCCGTGCGGTCTCTGCGTTTTTTGCTCGTCGTGCCAATCGCTCCTGTTTCATACAGGCTAACATTCGATCGTATGGTGTGTTGCATTTGCCGAAAAACTTCAGAAATAGATTCTGCGGGGGAAACAAAATGAAATGAATTACATAAACAAAATGCTGGAGCGACAGCGGTCACGGTATTCAATTGTACTCACATCTTTACGGCATGCAAACAATTCTTGAACCAATTTGTTACATTCGTCGGTGTGCAAATGTGGTGACAAATCCGGATGCATAACGAACTGTAAATATGGGCTGATCTATGAAATACACACAGAGATCATTTAGGTAATTTTTTTTCTGTTGTTTTGAGCTAACCAAAACTTGAACAATACAGAAAAGTCAATCGGTCTTGATAGATGAAACCATCACGTGTGAACAGGCAACGACATCTATCGATGACATATCAAATACACACAAACACATTTCTGCTGTTTTTTGCTACTTTCCATCATGTTGTTCCATCAAATGAGAAAGAGATCATGCTTATGAAAATGATTTGGTTTTTTTTTTATTCAGATTCATTTATAAATGTATTGTAATTATCCTAGCTTATACAATTAGATGATGCATTTTCGAATCGGCTATTCCAACGGAAATCTCATTGTTGTTCTTCTCCTCCTTCGTTGTCGTCTTGAGCTGGTGTAGGTTTGTATTTGTAGCGAATTTTATCATTGTGTCCTTCGCGATTTCGGGCTATTTCGATGGCCCAAAATTGAATACGAACGACTAAAATCGAATTGTGTGGCCCAAAATCTTGGCTGGCATCGGCCCGCATCAATGTACCGTAGCTATAGTCATCGAGTTTGTTGAATTTTTCGATGAAACTTCGCCATTTTTGCTTTGCCGACGGGTTTTTCAGTTCGTTTTCAGTCATTTTGGCGACATTGAAACTGGGGAATTCTTCTCGAAATGCTTGATAGATTTGATCATCGTATGGTGTTAGTTTCAACAATCTTGGATCAACACTGCATAGCAACTGAAAGACAAAACAAATTGACTCATTATTATCACTCTTCTTATCGAATGAAATATGTATTTCCATGGTAGAACGTGATTGGAATCCAACTAATTGGAGAAAATGGCATTGAATTTCACGGCTGTTACTTACGTTGAAATAAACTTCGGCATGATCAAATGCTCGCATTGCCCACATCGCCTCAACGGATTCATCGTTGCCGAATTCCTCGGCTGGTCGGCTTAGTACATCCTTAAAATCATACAATTTTACATGTTTTTCGTGTTAATTTCAACCAAAAAGTATTTCAAAATGTAAAATATACTTGAAATTATCAAAAAATGTATGGAAATTTCGATTTCAACAATTATTACAAACCATTTTTTGGTATTTTTTCGCTTTGTTTTCAATTCCACGTGCGGCAAATCTATTATTATTGCGTATGTGTATGGGCGAACACTTCTGTCATCGTAACATTCAAATACATAACCATCTAGTAAAGTGTGTATGACGTTTCGGGCTTCGATACACTGTTCGCATTAAGTTTGTTCTGTCTGTACAAACGCTATGGGAATCGATCATTTATTTCAAACGTTTTACAAAAATTCTGATGCAATAAAATATATTTCATTTTCGAATTAATTTATTATTTTGATCAAGAAAATAAAAATGTTTGTCTGATAAAAAACCAATGCGGAAAAAAAAACCTTCGACACTGAGATTCGATAGATGTATTTCATTGGTACTTGAAAACGGACAGTGTATATCGAACAAACTACGTACAAGCCCACCATTTCATTGAAACAAAAAAATGATGAATTTTCATTAATTTTAACATAATTCCTTTGATTTTTCAACAAAAAATGAAGCAAACACACGTTTTAATTGATAATATGCAAAAAACTCGACTCAAAACGCACTTTTTATGCTTTAAAACCAACATTTTCAAACCACTGCTTTGACGTATCATAGCATCGATAATTAACGCATATACTTTCGACTGGGAGTTTGGCAGCTTCTGTAATCCGGCTTCTCGGAGGTCTGGTTTGTGGACTGGTTTGAGATTGGGGGTTCTGTATGTTAGATGGTTCATGTTGACACGGCGTCCGCATTAAGTTTACCATCAATATGCACACAATGGAGGAGTCCGATGTGTGCAGGTTGGCTAAGGAAAGACGCACCGGGCCAGGCGGGAAACCGAGCAGCCAAAAGTCTTCGTGGTAAACAGTAATGGGATAGCGCTGTGGAGTGAAACGCTAATGTCAGCCTAATCAATACAGTCAAACCGCATTCCTTTTTGCAAAAATTTACCATGAAATTCGGCGATTTTTTTCTTCTTTCATTTTATTCGTTATATTTTTTATGAATTTTTCTATATACTATTTTACATGAAGTTCAGTGTTTCGGTGATGAGATAAAAAAAATCCAATTATATTGTATCGTATTAGCTTTAGCTCTTTTGTTTACATTTACACATTAAACGAATGTTGTCGTTTAAATGTTTGAACTTTAACAAAGATCGTTCGAAACTTAAATCGGTAAAAAATAAAACAAATACGCTTGAAACTTGTTTGAAACTTTTTATTATTAATTAAAATGAAAAATAGGAATAAAATAATGATCCGAAACCATCCAGAAAGATCGATTTTTTTTGGAAATTCCCAATGTGAATTACCGAAAAATATAAAAAAAAATACTGTTTCATATCGGATATCGATGGTGCGTGCTCAACCGCAAGCAAAGTACGAACTACAACCATACTGAACTTTACAGTGGTAAACATTTGACAATGCGACATCAAACTTGTTTACGTGTACATTTTAAACTACCAACTATTAATCACTTCCAGAAATTTCCAAACTAAATATGAACAAAAAAAATAAGAAATCACAATTGACAATAAAAATGATTTCTAATGTAGTAAAATCATTGAAA
>NW_022601467.1:3353137-3356162 GCF_009176505.1 Sitodiplosis mosellana
AACCATTTTTTGCGCGACAACACATCGATATTTAGTGCTTATACTTTGGATTGGGAGTTTAGCAGCTTCTGTAATTCGGCTTCTCGGAGGTCTGGTTTGTGGGCTGATTTGAGAGTGTGAGCTCAGTATATCAGATGGTTCATGTTGACACGGCGCCCACATGAAGGTTACCTTAAACATTGCGCATAGAGACGTCTGATGTGTGCAGAGTTGAGTGAGAAGGCGCCGAACAGAGGAGAAATCAGTCAACCTAAAGTGTCATCAGGCAGCACTAACTGACACTCAACATACCGAGAGTGTTAGGGTGTCGGTTGGGCTTGAGATAGCTCTGTCGGGCTGCTCGATTGCTGTTTGACCCTGCGTCGTAGATCGCAATGTGACAGTGCTGTGGCATGAGCTGCTGGTGTCAGCCCATTCAACACAGTCAAACCGCATTCCTTTTTGCCAAAATTCATTCTTACTTTTTTCTGCGATTCTCCTTTCTCAATTTTTTCTCACAGTATAATTGCCCGAAAAAGGCATATTAAATTTCGTGAATAACTCTGATGATGGAACCTGTTTTTTTTTCTCGTCTTTTTTTCTTCCTTTTTTCAAAAAAAAAAAACACTTTTCTATCATGAGCAACATTTCAGATATTTGTAAATATCAACTTTGAATCATTTTTTCCGTGCTTGTTTAATAATTATTTCTCATTAGCATGTTCTTCCGAATGAATGTTCTCACCAATTAATTCCTGGGATATAATGACTTATCATGAAAAAAATTAATTTTTCCCAGCACAAAGACGACGCAGAAAAAAGTGATTTGCTGAACAAATTTTATTTTATTATCACAAATTTGTATAAATTACTACCCTAATGGAATCATGCTTATGCTATGCTAAACTTGTGTAGGTATTCGTTCGTCACGCAATTAAGTTATTGTGGAATGGATGAAGCGTTGAATTTGTGTGGTGTGAACGTTTATTTTGTTTCATATGGCGGTTTCCATCCACCGAAGGCGGCTTCAATTTCGGCAGCAATGCACAGACATAATCGATCGTGATATGGTGCAGCTACAATTTGGAATCCAACGGGCAACCCGTTACGATCTTGACCCAATGGAACGTGCGTTGACGGGAAACCGAACAAATTGAAAATCATCGTATACGAGACACCGCTCAATTTCAAATGCGAGTCATTGTGACGCACGGCCGTAGTTGGATATGTTGGATAAAAGAACACACCATCATCGCCAAGCATGTCCTAAAAGTTGAAATAAATGCATAGCATCAGATTATGATACAAAATGCCAATCGTATTTCAAATGTACGAAATTCAACATACCAAAAACTGCTGTCGATATTTTTCCAACCGTTGAGCATATTTGGGGATATTCCGTTTCAGAATTAAACCGTGTGTTTCATACAAGGCCGAAAAGAATAAACCGGCAAAACTGTAGTCTGATTGACCGACTGAACATTTAAGCATCTCCAAGTACACATTGTGTACCTTCTTTGGATTTTCAACGTCACGCAGGATCAATGGAATGTCTTGCATGGTGAAGAATTGAGCCAAACCGCATTCAATCAATTCTTGCATAGATCCGATCGGTGCTCGTTTCACATCTAAACCATTGTTACGGAAATGTTCGGCCGCGTTGCGAATGGCAATTTTTATTTCTGATTGAACTGGAATATCCACTAACGAGAATCCGGCTGCTGTCTTATAGAATATCTGATGAAAGAAGAATAATCAAATGATTCATTTGAAATTAAATCCACTTGGATTTTTTGCTATCTTGGATAAGAAGCAAATACCGGATATTATTTTATTACCTTTATGTCTTTAGTATAAAGTGGTTCGTTGAGACGAAGTTTGTCCGCTTTTTTGCCAGCCATAATGTGTAAGAGTGTGGGCAAATCTTTTGCATATCGACACATTGGACCCACGACCAAATAATTGGAAAAGCATTCGTCCATTGAGTAGGGAAAGTGATTGATGACTGACAATAGACCACCCGTTGGCTTATGACCGAAAATTCCGTTGAAAAGTGCTGGAACACGAATCGAACCCGCTATGTCTGAACCAATACCAAACAATGAAGCACCACTACCAACAAGTGCACCCTGAAAAATGGCAGAAAAAAATTCATTTTAGCATCATGAAATTTACCTTTGAAAAATAATGAGATTTTTAATTTAAAATCGTGTCTCTGTCATAAAAAGGCCATTTTTTGAAGAAGAAAAATTGATGAAACATACCTCTCCACCAGATGAACCACCTGAGCTGTGACGAGTATCGTATGGATTAAGTGTGCGTCCCGTAACTAAGTTGCTCGATTCCCAGCTGGTGCAAAATTCAGGTGTGTTTGATACCAGCAATGGAATACCTCCGGCCGATTTAAGCAATGCCACCGTTTCACCGTCTTCAGTTGCCTTCATTCCCTTTCTATGTACCGAACCAACGGAATATGACATGCCTATGTGTGCGAGAGTGAGCACAGACAAAAAACCGTAAACAAAATATCAAGTAAACCTGATGTAAATATTTGTGCTAAGAAAATTTTTTGGGTTGATTTTCGGTGAAAAAGAAGTCATGGTCATCGAGAGCATTAATTATTCGATCGACGTGTATATGTGTTTATGGCTCGCGCCTAAGATCGCGCCTGTCATTTCCGATGATTGCCACTCGTACGTTGGCTACACTCAACTCTCTCATCTCACAACACACACACACACACACACACACACACTTGTGATTTCGATTTCATTGACCTAATGCTTGACCGAAATATACGATGGTTGATCGTTTTTGTGCACATTAGACAGAAGAAGAAGAAGAGAAAAAAAAATAATATCGACACCCAGCGCACACATCAGACAAAACGTCATGTGCTCAAAATGCTGTGTAAGCGTGATTACCGTTGCCCATTATTAAAATGAATATGCAAAAAAGCATTTAAGCCGCATTTCTTCTGTTTGATCAATCTCTCTCTCTCTCTCTCTCTCTCTCTCTCTCTCTCTCTCTCTCTCTCTCTCTCTCTC
>NW_022601467.1:3356172-3399671 GCF_009176505.1 Sitodiplosis mosellana
CTCTCTCTCTCTCTC
The DNA here is from genome assembly GCF_009176505.1 of Sitodiplosis mosellana. Taxonomy (NCBI): domain Eukaryota; kingdom Metazoa; phylum Arthropoda; class Insecta; order Diptera; family Cecidomyiidae; genus Sitodiplosis; species Sitodiplosis mosellana. The sequence goes on from NW_022601467.1 coordinate 3,356,188, forward strand.
TCTCTCTCTCTCTCTCTCTCTCTCTCTCTCTCCCTTTCTCGCCTGGCCAACAGCACTTGAGCAATATTAAGCTAGATATTCTGTATAACAGTAGGCATCTGATTATAATAAGCTGTCATTTGCATCATTCCGTTTTGAAGTTTGTTTGAGGTTCACGGTCAATCGATTATCCAATTTGCACACTCCAACCGTCCATTCACATAAATCGATGACCAAATATTTTGTGAACACATCATTTGACACAGTAAATATTATTCTTTGGCGAAATTCAGTGGTGAACGTGTTTATCCAAATTGTTTGTACACAGAGAAGAAAAATCGCATGTTTGTTTCACAAGCAAAATGTAAATTCACCAAATGATTGATTTCGCCCGAATATCTTGTTAGTTTCGCAATCGCATGTTCTTTCCTTCCTGATGTTCAAACTTCAATATTTTATTTGCGTGTGTCGCATCAGAAAAAGAAGAAGAAACGGAATTTATCATCAGACAATTGGAGCGATTTTTAAATATTAACGTGTAAACGCTTTATAAAGGTTTCCGCAATCTTGTTTCTCGATCGGGAAGCGACACATGAACAAAATGGAAAATTCTTTGTCGCGTTCATCGTCAAAGCAAATCGCATAAAAATTAGTGAAATGCCCTAAGAGAGAAAAAAATGTCGAAGCAGAAGAGAAAAAGAGTCGATGACGTTCTTCTCTCCATCTTACTTCAAGGTCATGAAGACGATTAAAAAACACACGCGTGTGTTACAGACAAAGGAGAGAAGAAGAATACTGGTTTTATTTCGTTGTGCGTTCTATACGGTACGGTATCACGTATCAACGACATACACCGATTTGTACGTACACGAGAGATGAAGTCAGCAGAAAAAAGTGGCCTGAGCATGTCTTTGTTGAGCACTTGTGCAACAAATCAAATTTACATTTTTTATCAAACACACATACAGGATCATTCACTTAAGATTGTCTACGATAAAGTTCAGTGCGCTGCGAAGCAGCAGAGTGTGTCTCCTTCTTCTTCTTCTTCTTCATGTTCACATAATTAAAATCTTTGTTTATTTTCCTTTTGAGCCGTTGACACAAACCATTTCGACAAAAATTAACGAAATAAATCTGAATTAAATGGAATTTTAACGATCTGTTTCGCAACTGTGGCATGATGCCACCGAAAATAAAAATGAATTGCACTTTCGATGGGCAATCAAGTAGGCAGACACACAAACCACTTATAGAATTAAAATGCAGGCTAAAATGAAAACATCATCCAACCAGATATGGTCGCCAAAAGGTCAACAAAAGTAAAGAATTTTCAACAACATTGTACCAAATTTGTCTCGATATTTCATTTTATTCGCGTATCGTTTTCACTCTTTTTGTTTTTTTTTTGCTGAAGTGAAATCAAGCAAATATGCAAGGGAAACCAAATTGGCTGACACACACAGATACACGCCACTTTATGATTATTGCCCGAACAATGCACATAAATACCGAACTTATGTTCATTAATCGAATGCCAATTCTGCATAAATGTAATCTTTATCACATTTTGGTGCCGTAATTTAAGCGTAACCCTACAAGAAAAAGTACTGTTATTTTTATATTCAAGGTCTACAGAGCTGCGATTGCGAACGAAACGAATAAAAAAAAAATTCAAAATTTTTTTTCGTCTTTTTAGTTCTTGGCCATACGTCATTTTATCAATTACTGAACAGAATTTTTTTTTTCGTAATGTAAACAGATTCTAGGTGCAATTAATCTTGAACAAATTTCAAGTGCATCAATGAAAAAAATGGTGAAGTCTGAGATTCAATGAAAAAAAATCCGTAGAGATTAAGTTCAATCGTGGATTTTGACCTCATATATTCATTAAACCCATCCGGTTGTAATTAGAAATTGATGCATTATAAACGATAATTACTTTAAGTCACACCATCCATCGTTCGTATAACATCAATGATTTTCACCTATATCGCGTCGAATTTTTGATTGGCCATTAATTAAATTGATGGATAAAATGAGACTCAGATCCGTGCAAATTGGTCATGTTCAGGGGACTTGATGGAGACCAATCAGTGTTGCTTTGTGTACTGGAGCGAAAATGTGAAAAGTCTTTTGTGAATGGACAGTGTCGCCTTCATTTTATGAACGTTTTCAATGCAATTGTGTATAAATATATTTTATTGGTAGCCAAAACAGACACACACACACTCTTTGTTCACTATAAAATTGCTTTAGGGTACATGCAATGGTAAATGAAATGAAAACATGCTTTGCCATTGTACACTATCGCATTGGATGCGGTTTTGCTTGGATTTATATCAGTATTGTTGTATAGCGAATGCCTTCGAGTACATGGAATTCATCTAATCAGATGGTGAAATCATTCGTTCATACGTGATTTTTATTGTAAACGTCATTTGATGGTGATAATTCGATATTTTCTATGGCAATCATCACGTTTTTAGCGAGAATTATTTATGAAAGTGATTAGAACCAACAATAGACATTTATTTTCAGTGATTATGGTATATTTTCGTGCGATTAATGGCTTTGTTTTGCAGGGAGGTCGATGTCACGATTGAACGCATGTAACTGTCATAAATCTGATGAAACTAAGCACAAAATCGGTTGAAGATAAGAGAAAACGACGTAGTGTCAAACAAAATGAAATTCTCAGAAATTGTAAACATTTAATGTCAAAACTTGAAACACTGACCAAATTTATTTCGATTGGTGTCCGCGCTCAAATTGAAAGTGTCAACTACATTTTTGATCAGCTGTTTTAATTTTCGACGATACATGAGATCAGAAGAGCGTCAAATTCTATGACAGAGACGAAAAATCCATTAATGGAACGGATTTATGAAACAGCCGTTGAAAGCATCTAATGATGCTACTTGACTACAGAACCGGATTTCAAAAAAGTCCGTTCGTTTCGAACGTTATCGCAATATATTGCTTTTTCGCTCACATAGGATAGATTCACTGGTAAATGGATTGAATCCGATAGAATCTACTCGCGATGATAGCCGGTTGTAAGGTCTGTCGTTTGTTTTTTCTTCTTCCCCTGTCTTCTTTGTCTGATTTTTTGGAAGAAAAAAATATTGTGCGGTTTCAAAACTGGAATTTGACCCATTGATTCGAATTAAATGTTGCATAAAAACATTTTTTTTGGTGAATTTAAACAAATCGAAACGAATAAACCAGATTGCGAATGATGCTGTCTTGTCTTAAGGTTTTTTTTTAATGTTTGTTGTTCCAGCCAACCGAAATGGCCTTGCGTCATTGTCTTTAGAACTGTGTGTCAATTGTTATACATTTAAAATAATACACATGTGCTTGCACATTATAAAAACACTGCTGCTTGTTTTGATGGAACAAATAAATTGAATATGCCAAAAAAGGTTAGATTTAATTTGATTCATTTGTATTTTATATGCTCTCACTAACAATAACGAATTGATTTTAATGAAATTACTCTATATTTTCTTTGTACCAATTGTTTGTTTTCTTTTTTCTTCTGTTTGTGCAATTCATGAACAAATTCAAATCGTTATACGGTTATTTAGTCTAAAGACTAGTGAATAATAAAGCCTTTTATTTTTCAGTTTTACCATCGACGAGAAGAATTTCGTCAATTTTCATTGTATATCGATGGCCACTTTCCGATGTAATTGCTTTTCGGAATGCGAATTTAATGGGCTATTCTTGAAAACGCGCTTGCAAAATAGACTTAGATTTGAAAGCAATTCGATCACTCGATGAATGATGGTCGCGTCATGTATGTGTGTGTGTAAGTGAGTGTAATGAGTTTTTGCTTTTCTTGTAAATCGATCAATATGCGTATGACGCAAACGGATTCAACAGAGAGAAAAAAACAGTATTGGCAAAGGTCAAGTCGCGCGATCAAAGAGTGTAATTTCAACGAGTGTAATCACATTGGATATGCTTACCTTTGAGAGAACAACTCTCTTTCACAGTAAATGGAATACCGAGAATGGGATAATTGGTTACGAGTAAAAATTCGGAAGTGCTTTCCACCAGTCGATCGGCACGTCGTGCATCTTCGAGAGCAGCCTCAAAACGATCTTCGACCACAGCATTCACGAATGGATTCACCTCTTTGATACGTTCAATATAGGCTGACACCACTTGTTCAGACGTCACCTGGGCAAAAGTCATTGAAACATAAACAAATCGATTTTAATTTTGGGTGACATTCCTAAGTTCTAAATTATGCAAACAAATAAAATGAGCGTCAGTGAAAAGCGAACAATCTCGAATCGATCACATCATAAACAAATGGATATGTGCGACAAAAACAGCGCTACCTTTTTTTTCGCTCATACATTTAGAATTTTTTTTTATTGTTTATCATCTGAATTTGCTGCGTTTTGATTCGATTTGAAGAAGAAAAAAAAGTTTTTTCGTGACATTTTTTTTCTTGCTTGTTTGTGATGTAGAACAAGATGCACGTGTAAATACCTCTTTTTTGCGGATCTTCTGAGCCAGCTCGACGACCGGAATGTTTAACAGTTCATTTTTATGGTGTGGAATTTGAACTTTTTTATATGGATTGAAGACGCCTAACAGTGGCGTCAAGATGAATCCAAGACATTTGAGCAAAAATGCGGCGACTCGAAGTATCACTTCCATTTTTTTGTCGATTTTTAGCGTAAATATTTAACTGTGTGTTTGTGAAATCGTAATATCACTGTCGTTAATAATAATATTGACTTTTATCGGGCATAAATTGACAATTGTCAATGTATTTGCACGGTAGTTTTTTTTTTCCCTCGTCTCCTTCCACTTCGTCTATTATTGTTGTAGAATATTTCCGGATTTATGCCACAAAGTTCACAAATCGCACGGTTCTATGAGTATATATTCATTAATTGGATAAACTTGAGGGACAGCTTGGTAACACTGAATATGCAAATAACACTGAATAACATTTGTTTTCCTACAAAATTCTTGATCATAGAACGATCGAAGAACGGACGCAATCTAACGATATATTTGCGCGTCGTCTTTTGGATTGGGTTTTATCGTGCTGTTGCACGTTCGTTTTATGTTGTTAACTCTGGGGTCAATTGAAATCATCTACTCAAATTGTATCGTTAACGGACTGTTTTACTTTGAACAAAATATTGCTGCAAAATAAATGAAGGGAAAAATAAGTCAGACCGTCGTTGTTTAATCACGAATTTCCATTGGTCAACAATGTATATTTAAAATGTTCATCCACGTGCGATGCAAAGAAAAAATATCGATTGTGTGTCCGTCTAGTTCGACAGCCTTGCTTCAACTGAGCATTATCACTGCGACAGAACGAACATATAAATGTTAACAACGGGGCAACCTTTGCATTTCATTCATTCGTGAGCTAACAACAACACTGTTGTATAGCGTTATTACTATTACTACGACGCTTGGCTATTCGGCTCATTCAGTGGTTGTTGCTATTTTTTTCTCTCTTCCTTCTTTTTTCTTCTGCTCTTCACTCTATTCCATTTCGTTCGTATCACTTTTCTGCTATTTCATAGTCGGCTTCATTTATTATTATGGGGCTTTTGTAGTTACATCGTTGATCGGAGTGTACATCGATGCACTGAATGAATACGGTGCAGTATCCAGCGATAAAATGAAAACAAAACGAACCGCATTCTGAACCCACTTATTCCAAATTCAATACAGCAATAAAATGCAACAAAAATGGGAGCAAAAAAATAGAGTACTTGCAATTGCACCATGTAAAATTCCAGCGCAATAAATAATATAATTCTGACATGATCTAATTCGTCGCTTTTATATTTTACGAGTTTTTATTCGTCTTCTGCAACTTATCACAACGCACAGTAGTCATAATGAAACTAATCATGACCTGCCGATCTAGCTTTATCGTCTGCGCTTTCATGCAACTGAACTCTCGTGCCCGCTGGAAATCATTCAAATCCGAAATCATTCCATTTCTCCGTTATATAAAAATTGGACTCAACATTCGTATGCATTTGCTATTTTTCTTTTTCATCACTTGAACTGTTCATGTGTGGACAGCTGTTGTTGTTGCCGGTTATTTGATTTGGACGGCATTCGATCTAGGCGCAATTATGATTTGGTGAAATTTGAAAATAACATGTCACTCTTGATAATTTTATTTTTAATCGTCATATTTATAAACCAAAGATTACCGCATACATTTCCCAGTAACTCGTCAACCAAAATAAAATGGGACTTGTTTCTACAATTTAATCACAAATATTATACACAACTCATCGTTTCTAATTCATCTGGTGTTCAAGTTGAACAATAACTCTCAGCTATTTTCAGAAAATCCAGTCATTTTATTTCTTCTAATTAAATGGAAACCTACTGGACAAAAAAAAACCTAAGAATAGACGTTGTTATATCGTATCATATTTTTGTCGCTTTGTGCGCGTCGCGTCACATACATAAATAAAGTGTTAACCTGAAAGTAGTAAACACTTATAATGCGCTGATTTGTATTTTATCGCGTTCACCTTTGCTTTGTTTTCACCCGTTTTGCGTTCACCATCAATTAATCTCATACATTATGGAATAAAACACACAATTTCACGCTTATGACTTTTTCAAATGACAAAATTCTAGTTGCATTCAATTTAGAACAGCGAAATGAAATGAACAGTGTATGTCTGTCTATTTTGGGCGTAATTACATGATGTGCTTAATTAAATGTGTAAATATCCTTTAAAATTGAGTGTTCAATTTTCGACGCAATGCCGTAATAATTTGTCGATACATTGCTGTCCATTATATTTTGCAATGACATTTTTTTCTCTTCATCAAATTGGAAATTGTTCAGATCGTTATTTTTGGAATAGAATTTGATTTATGATAATTTTAAGTGCGGCAAATTTTGCTACACGAAATTTTTCGTTTGCCAAACATATCGTTCTTATCAGTACAAACAAAGTGGGTTTTTAGATCATCGGCTCGAAGTTTATCACTTTGTTTAGAACGAAAAGAAAAAATGCTGTGGAATCGAAGCGAATAATAGAAATATGAAAAGATTATGAAATTTGAATGTAAATGATAACATATCTGACTTGTTGTTTCTAGAACGAAACGGCAATTGATTACGTAAATTCGCGCGTAATCCGAATTCCATAACAATTGGCCATGAAATTCAATTCACAATGAAAAATAGTATAGCGACCTCTTTATCTCACAACACATGGGCACCGACCGACAGAGACGCAAAAAACACCAACATTTGTTTTCAACGCATTTTTGACAGATGTGTGTATGAGTTTTAGATTGAAGCTAATATAACAGTGAACCTGAAATCATATGAGTGAGGTTATGATATGGTTAACTAAGCAACACGGTGTTTTAAATACGCGTTTCCCAAATAAAATCATTGATAATTTTCTGGCTGGTGTATTTTACGTAAGTTTACCCCAAAAACCAATCATTATTCCTCATTTTTTGTAAAATTCGGTCTAATGAGAGCGTAGTCGTCAACTGAACGAGGAGAAGAAAAACATGTTTGTGTGCTAAGACATCGAAAATCGGTTCAAAAGTTTATCATTTGGTTAGAATTGTTTTTGTGTTATTTTCGATAACATGTGTGCATGCTTTTCTAAAATGTTGATTAATGAAAAACACACACGCAAAGAAGCACATCAGATTGGCTGTTATAGGATTGTTTGTTACATTGATTCCACACGACTTTTTTTTGTTGGTTTCTATCGATAAGAATACGAAGAAGAAGTGAGTTGCTTAAACGGTGAATTAATTATTGGTTTTCGTGATTGCAGATATCCCAAGTGCCAATACGTAATTAGCAGCCGCAGCCGACAGTGACTCTTTTGCGTGCATTCTCATACAACTCAGGGGAAACAATAGCAGAAAATTTCATATTCTTTGTGGAAAAGTGCAACGACAAAAGCAAATAATGTCCGGAAACGATAACAGCGAATATGAAGGCTATCGTTCACCATTAAGCACACGATATGCCACAAAGGAAATGCAGTTTTTGTTCAGCGACCAGTTCAAATTTTCCACTTGGCGCAAACTATGGATTTTCCTTGCACAAGCCGAAAAAGTACGTACCAACCGAATTTGTTCGGTCTCTAATGGCCATAGTTACAATGCATTGCAATTTGATTTGAATTATTATTTGAGAGTGGTTATTTCTTTGCCATTATGCCACATACGGGTCTTTTGATCCTTGTTCCGAATCAAATGACATTATTGTTGTGTAATATTTATTTAGAAAGGAATGAGGGAAAGTATGTAAATTATCATTTTAGTGAAATCCGGTAACCAATTGCACATTTGAATATTCATTTAGAATTTTTCCTTTTGAGTGCATTTCCGTTTACCGTGGAATTCCGTTCATATGCCGTTTTTCACCATTCACTAAAACTCTCTCGTTGAATGCAAATCGCGGCACATATATTCAATGAACGTAATCACTTTTTCCATTCACATTCATCGAGTTGCCTTGGTCAAAATGGAGAAAAAAGGGTTTATTATTTATGATCATATTCCGAAGGACACAAGAAAAAGAGTCGTTTTCAAATTTTATATGTTACGTTACACAATGCAATCCATTGAAATTTTGGGCAAATCCGTCATGCAAAAACGTTTTAAGAGCTTTCTAATTATGTTGAAACTTGGTGGTCGGTCTTTTTGTTTATCTTTCTACAGGAGCTCGGTCTCAAAATAACCGACGAACAAATCAAACAAATGCAAGCCAATTGGGATAAGATCGACTTCAAGGCAGCCGCAGCTGAAGAACGTAAAACTCGCCATGATGTAATGGCTCATGTGCATGTTTTTGCCGAACAATGTCCACTGGCCGCTCCAATCATTCATCTTGGTGCTACGTCATGTTACGTTGGTGACAACACCGATTTGGTCATTCTTCGTGATGCTCTTGACTTGATTTTGCCACAATTGGCACGTGTTATTCACTGTCTCACACAGTTTGCCGAGGAATTCAAGTGAGTTTTGGGTTAAAATTTCTTCGCTGAATATTTTAATTGGGTATTTGAATGCAAACCAAATTCTCTTGGTTTTATCCAAAAATTCTTTATTTCCTTACAGATCGCTACCGACATTGGGCTTCACTCACTTGCAACCAGCACAACTCACCACAGTGGGCAAGCGTGCCACACTTTGGATACAAGATCTTCTGATGGATGAGGTAGCACTTCGTCGATGCCGTGAAGATTTGTGCTTCCGTGGTGTGAAAGGAACAACCGGTACTCAAGCTTCATTTTTGCAATTGTTCAACGGTGATTCGACCAAAGTCAAGGCATTGGACAAACGTGTTGCTGAATTGGCTGGCTTCAAGAAGTGCTACACCGTTACAGGTCAAACGTATTCGCGCAAAGTTGACGTACAAATCGTTTCGGCATTGGCAAGCCTCGGAACAACTGTTCACAAAATGTGCTCGGACATTCGTTTGCTGGCCAATCGCAAAGAGCTCGAAGAACCATTTGAGTCAACTCAAATTGGTTCATCGGCTATGGCATACAAACGGAATCCAATGCGATCGGAGCGATGCTGTTCAATTGCTCGTCACTTGATTGCATTGAGCATCAATGCAGCCAACACGCATGCAACACAATGGCTGGAACGCACATTGGACGATTCGGCCAATCGACGATTGACACTGTCCGAGGCATTCTTGTCGGCTGATGCCATTCTGTTGACTTTGTTGAACATTTCTCAAGGATTAGTTGTTTATCCAAAGGTTATCGAACGTAATATTCAACAAGAGCTTCCATTTATGTCAACCGAAAATATTATTATGGCCATGGTTAAGAAAGGTGGCGATCGACAAATTTGCCATGAAAAGATTCGTGTCCTGTCACACGAAGCCGGCGCTCAGGTGAAACAATTTGGTAAAGACAACGATTTAGTTGAACGTGTCAAGGCCGATCCATACTTTGCACCAATTTTGAACGATCTTAAAACCATTCTGGACCCAAGCACATTCGTCGGACGAAGCCCACAACAAGTGGTTGAATTCGTTGAAGAAGAAGTAAAACCAGTACTGGCCAACTACAAAGAAAGTATCAAAGATGTAAAATCCGTTTCATTGGCTATTTAGAAGAAGAAAAAAAATCCACATATTTTGTGATAACTCAACAAGACGAAGAGGCCTTGCACATAGTGCTCAAACAGCCACAACAATAAAAAGTAAATTGGTCACGGCCAAATACACACTACAAAATGTAAACATGAAAATAAAAGATCAATAGGCATTTTTCAATACCCAATCAAAGAGGTGTTTTGTTATATTTTTTTTTCTGTTTTGATTTTATTTAATAAAGTCGATATATGATACAGTTTTGCGCAAATTTTTCTTGTTTTCTTTTCATTTAGATAATTGGCAAATATTTTTTCTTTACAGTAACAAATTATGCTATAAATTTTGATTTTTACCGAGAGAAAAAAGAACTATAAACGGTGAATATTTGACGAGTTTGAACATATTTTCGGGCAAAAGCCCGATATACGTAGTACATAAACTGATCGCTTTTTCTCTTTCATTTTTTCTTCTTCAATTTTTTTTTTCTGTTTCGAAATATGGAAAAAGTAGATATTTATTTAAGAAACTAAAAAAACATTTATGAATTAACCTAGCTAGTCGTTGGACTAGATTTTACTGAATTAGCTGGTGAAGGTCGTTCAATTGTCATTGTAGGCTGTGGTATTTTAGTGTCTGCTTGAACACCAAGCGATGTATAAATTTCCTTCATTATAAATAGAGTGGCGTCTTCCGAACCCCTGCAATTGAGAATAAAACAAATTTATTACAAATTTGAGGCATTAAACATTTTGATTTCATATCCACACCATTTCCTTTAATCGAATGAAAAAGGTGAATATCGAAAGAAAGTAAAGGAGAAGAAGTAAATCTATAATTCGAGAAAATGTTGAGAAATGGCACATACCAGTAACAAACATGGCTTGTGAGTGCGAAAAGGTATTCATTGATAATTTCAAGTGGTGCTTCTTGTAGAACATAGTCGATTCGTCTGCCACCGTTGAATTTGCCGAGTGCCAAATCCGTTTCGCCCGTATCAATTTCACTGGATGCGCTCGATGTGTTGGCCGATGTTTCAAGATCATCCAAAGTTAGCTGCTCATCGATGACCTAAAACCCGAAAATGTACATCATAATTAGTTTGTCCATGTATTATTTTTGCATATTTCGTGACATAAAAATTGTTTTCCATGAAAACAAACCTTGTTCACTTCCTGTGTAATAGCTTTTGTGTCGTTTGGACCACCCTTGTGTAGCGTGGTATAGCTGTAGACGGTGTCGATGGTTGATTTCAATGTTTGCAGTATTTTCTGTTTGATATCAGCTCCGACACGTGCGACCGTTTCTCTCAGTTCGAGATGCATTCGTTTTCGTCCTTTATGATGCGGCACTAATACCGGTCGCATCGACTGCAACTCGGTATTGACCAACGCTTCAATTCGATAGGCAACTGGATCGTACGGATGGAAAATGTTGAAAAAGTGTTCGGTGGTTGGTAGTTTGAATTCCAATCCGAGTGCATCAATGCCACGAATGGTGACAAACATTCCGATGGGCGATCCAAGAGCGAAAAAGTGTTTGGGCTGGAAACTCAACTGTGGATACGAAATATACGGTTGACCAGTACCAGCATTGCCTATTGTATAGTTGATTTGTTGCGAACAATGCCGTTTCAATGGCGATTTTACACGTGTTGCATTCTCAAGATTCTCTGAATTTTCCACTTCAACACGTTGATGCTGAAGCAAATCAAAGAGAATTACTGATCCTAAACTGTGACCCGACACCGATACACTTCCGTGGAAATCTGGATTTCGCTCACAAAACTTTGCATAACATTTGTTTATATTTCCAGAGACAGCGTCAATGATTTGCTACAAATTGAACGAACCAAAATTTTTCATTTCATTTATGTTCATTATTTGAATCTATTTTGCGGGAAATTACCTGACAAAATACCGGGCTAGTATAGAAAAGGATGTCGAGTAATGTGTCATTGGTGAAATTTCTTAATTTTGGTATCGATTCCAAAGTGATTGCCTTCAATTTCTCGTCGATGCCTGACTCCTCTGAATGCAATTCACTATGCCATGAAATGGGTAAGACTTCGACGCGTCCGACAATACCTTGATCACATGAACTCCGATAATGCGACTGAACTAATTGTAATGCAATACTACGGAATTCATCCACTGAAATGGAAATGAAAATCGTTGGAAATTTGGATTAATTTTGTACAATGAAATGAATTCTTCAGAATTTTTGGTGACTTGAGATTGATCGAACTTACCAACTTCTTCAACTTTACGGAATTTCAAATCGCACGCGCTGCCAATTCCATGCACCATAAATAGTAAATGATCAATTTGTTCGGGTTCACCATCATCGATTGCGAATTCGTCTGTGCCACGTTTCACTGCTCGTGGTCTAACTTCGGTGTTTTGCTACAAAATGAAGAAATCATCGGTAAAACGTCCCATATTCTCATACGTTAGAATTTCATTTTAATTTCTCACCATTGCATTGTTCCATCCATCAGTTGACTGTGACTGCAGAAAATGTAAAATGTCGCTAGGTCCATTGAATATGACTGTTTCACCGGTTGTCAACGGTATTTTCCGTTGCCATTCGCCAGTGTGTGATGCTTCTCTGTATTCCTCTTCGAGTTGTTCAGCCACATGCTCTTCATAGGGGATCAATCGGAAATCAACACCCTTATAAAACCATGAACAACGCCGAACTTCATTACTTTCTGCCGTCCAATAGACAGCGTTTCGTGTACGCTCCGGAATATTTACATCAAATCGACCGCCATCGGTCGTTACAATATCTTTATCTGCAAGAGCGAAAAATTGTTTTAGAGAAGAAAAGTCGCATCAATGAAATGTTTCGGAAATCAGAAAAAAAATCGAACCTTTAGTAACAAATGCTTCTTCGAGCAGCATTGAGTCGGGGAAAGAGAATGGAATCCATATTCTCTTCGATTCGCTGGTTGTCTTGTAGAACCAGTGCTTGTAAACGGGTCTATAGGCAATGTTAGTCGATGAGCTTGTGGCTGGTGTTGAAGTGCGTTCAACCGGTGTTGTTGCCATATTTGGTGGCTCTTGCTTATTTAACCAATTGTAAATATTTATACCGTCTGCTTGATCCTGCCCAAGAAACAATTGTTGACGCAAATACATCCATTACCAAGCGTATGTAAACGGTCGAATTAAGGCCCGCATTTGTGTGTAGTTTCAGTCATTTTTAACGTCACAATGGAGGTAGAAAAAAAACGGTAAAAACAAATCAATTAGAAGGATATAAAAACGAGTATGAATCAATTGATAACAAAATAACAAATCACGTGTGAAACAAGGTTATATTAGGGTGAACATTTAAAGTAAAATTTGGGGGTTAATTTGACTACAGTTACTACGAATTTCAACGTCATAAATGGACCCACCTCGAGTATCATCCAACTGTACGCTTCACTTGAACTAGGTCCATTTATGACTTTGGTAAATATTGGTGTGGATATTGAAATTGACCAACTGATTGAGAAAATCTTACATACAACAACTTACCTACGGGTTTAACCCGTATTACATCGTGTATTTGCACACATATTTTAATGTACAAAGCCACAAAAATCAAGCTTTGAAAATAACTAATCGTTAATGTTTTATTTTATCCTCTTAATCTACGCTCTACTTTTCATCGACAGCATTTGATTGGCGTGACGGTTGCTGCGTCAAAACTGCTGTTTTACGAATTGGAGACAGAAAGGGAAATCTCCAAAGAGAAGCAAAATGTTTTTGCTTCGACAGTTTTTTATACGAATATATAAACAAAACAAAAATGGAACTGACCATTTTCAATGCGTTTTTCTTAGACAAAATGAGAAGAAGTTCCAATGACATTATAAAAAAATGATTATTATATCGTGCATATTTCTAGAGCTAATGAATAGTTTGAAGATTTCAAGTGACATTTACAACTGAAAATGTTGCACAACGGTTCTGATTTCTCAATTGATTCAAAGATGAAAATGATCAAATCTGTTGTACATATATAATTCTCAGTCAGTCAATCAGTTTTCACACCCATTATTACCGTCACAAATGGATGTGATTCGAGTGTAGCGTACAGTTGGATGATACCCGAATTTCATCCGATTCGGACGGGATTGTATGTGAATTAATGGTCAAATGCACCACTGAAGTGGGCAAAAGCATTACTTAATTTAACGGTAGAAAGCATTACATAAATGTTACTTGATCCTTTAAAATATTGGAATTGAAAATTATTCACACGTTTTTTAAATGGCAAATTAAATCCGTTCATATTCTTTTCCCACCACTCACTTGATTATTTTGCAATGATTCCGGAAGCGATTGTGCTGTTACATCGGCCGTTGGTGGATCGATGTACGATGTTTCTGATGGCGCCGACGATGCTGGTTCCGCGATAACGGATGCGATGGAAAGCGTTTCGGGGCTGGCCGTTTCAGCGTTTGCAATGCGTTCGATGCGTTTGTTCAGCAAATTTGTGCGAATAAAATTGAAATTTTTCTCTTGAACGTTCTCCTGTGTTTCGGACAATGGAGGTGGTTCGTTGAAGAAACTCTGGATTTGCAATTCGTTTGCGTTCGACGAGTCACGAGAAACCGATTCCGTTGAGTTATTGTTAAAGAATGAAATTGGATCAAAAGTCGATGTTTCAACTGGTTTAAAAACAATTGGCTCCGTCGATTGTTGCACAGCACTTTCTGTGATCAAATTATTTTCCGTGTCTAGAGTTAAATTTTGAACGCCTGTATTTATGCTGTCCGTATTCGCGTTGCTATCGTTTAAAGCTTGTGGAGTAATATTGTCTAAGTTGAAATTCTGCTGAGTCTGTTGGAATGGATCGAATGGTGTCGATTGAAAGAAATCCAGAATTACCGGTTGTTTTGGTGGTTCTGGTTCTGATTCGACCTCTGCTTCTGGTTTGATCGGCTCAAATCTAACTTCTGCTACGTTTTCACTCGATAGCGTCTGTCTTACAGTGAATGGTTTGCTGAAAAGTGGTTTTCTTGGTTCCGAAATTGCACTTGTATTGATTGGAAGCGATGGAAATGCGTCTTGCGGGACAATGAAGCTCAATGGTGGTGCACTTTGTTGATAGTCTTGTTGAAGTGCAATGGGTTTATCTTCTGCTACGTTTTCACTTAATGGCGGCTGACTCAATACGGGCTTTTCTAAAAGATTTACTTGGCTTGTTTCTGGTGTAGACGATGCTTGATTAAATGGATTAAAAACGCTTACTGGCAGCGGCGGTGCTACACTTTCAGATTGAGGAACTGGTACCGCTGGAAATTGAACTGGTGGCGTTTGAGCAATCGGGATTTGCGGAATAGATGGTGGAAACTGTGTACTTGGGACAGATTGCGAGGGAATCAAAGCAGGAGGTGCGCTTGGAAATTGAGCGCTAGGAATAGCTGCAATTGAAGCCTGTTGAGTAGGTTGTTGCGAATTATCAAATCCCAATGGATTGAATATTTGGAAATTATTAGATGTTGCAATGGGTTGTTGAACTGGCACGGGATTGAAGAATAGTACCGATGGATTCGCTGCTTGTGACTGTGCCACCGCTTGATTTGGTTGTCTGTAATGCGGTTTGCCTTTTAATCGATAGCTCACACTCTGTCCAGATGATGGTGGAGCAGCACTTGGTGGCAGATACGAATTTGGTATCGCAGTTTGCTGTACAAGCGCTGGCGAACTTGATGCAGATGGTGGTTGAAGCGGAGCCGATGGATTTTGATATGGATTAAGATTGTACAAATTTGGTGTAACAGCTGGCTGTTGAACCGAGCTTTGGTTTTGTAATGGCGGTGTGTTGACACCAAGTGGTTGATTTGATTGGACAAAACTCCCGCTCGAGCTAATTGGTTGCTGTGAGCTCGGTGCTGCAAATTGATTCGGATTGAAGAACTGTGCAGTTGAGGTTTGCGTTGGCTGAGTTGCAACTGGCGTCTGTGGAGTAGAGCTTATGGCTGTTGGCAACGGCGGTGCGCCGACACTGAATGGTGGTGGAGTTGATTGAGCCAAGTGGATTTTACTCGATCCAATCGTCGGCGGCTGCTGAAGATTTGGCGCACTGAATGGACTCGGCTGGAAAAATTGAGCGACAGGAGGAGCTGCAATCGATGGCTGAATTGTCGGTGGCACTTGTTGGGTAGATTCTGTTGCTAATGGCGATGCGTTTACGTTAAATATTTGTGGTGTTGATGGTGGACGAGGTGCAGGCTGCTGCTGCTGAACCGAAGGCTTCTGAAATGGGTTAAGATTGAACGAGGTTACAGTTGCAATAGGTGGCGGTGTTGGTTGTTGATTCAGAGTCGCTTGCAATGGTGGTGCACTAACGCTACTGACAATGAACGGTGGCTGTGTGGAATGAACAAAGTTCTCTTCGTTTGAACTGTGTGGATTCTGTTGATGCGGATCTGATGCACTGAATTGATTCGGATTAAAGAATTGTGATGCTGTGGGTGCTGGTTGCTGGGATGGGCTGTAGAAAAATGGCTGCGATGGTCCTTGATCTACGTTTACCGCAGGTTCTGGGAATTTCGGCAAAACTTTATCCAAGAGTGGAGCTCCACTGAAGAAGGACGATAAGGAAAAAGAGCTATTTTGACTGGGAGCTGCAGCTGCTGTCGGTTGGCTTAGGCCCGGTGAAGGAGAAACACTCGGATTTGGTGGGATCGAATTCGATGGTATCGGATTGGGTGAAATGAGATTTGGATTGTTTGCCAATCCAGGTATTGGTGCATATAATTTTTTTCTCTCTTTCAATCGATACAAATTACTCGATTGATTCTCAGACGATGGTGATAAACTGGCTTCGGGTCGTTGAATGGTTGGATCAGTCGGCGAGTAAAATGTTGGCACAACCGCAGGAGTTTCAGGCTGTTGTAGCTGCTGCTGCTGCTGCTGCTGTTGAATTGATTGATCATAAAAGCACTGATATTGATTCGTCGTACTTGTTTCGTGATTTTCCGCCAACTGCTCGGTGTAATTCGACGGATCAGCACTCGTGTGCGAAGAGGAGTCTTTTCCCGGTGGATATGGCGATGTCCTTCCTCCCTTCAAAATGCTCGAAAATGATGAAAACACTGACGACGCAACACCTGGCAAAACAACCGGCAATTGTGACAACGAGTCTTTTATGGCCGTAGCCTGAGAAAATATATTTTCGTCACGTTGCTGCTGCTGTTGTTGTTCGTCTGTTGCAACGGGCAAAAATGTGTCTAAATTCTGTAATGGATTATACTCCTGTGGCTGAGTGCTTATAACCTCCGCATCGACTGGTTGATCTAAGCTGATTTCGCTGAATTTGTCGCTATCTAATGCGGCTGGCGGTTCAGTTCCATAGATCACAGACTTCGTTGCATCTGCAAATGAAAATGATCAAAAAAAATTCATTATTATTTTTAATTGCTGCTCCACAGATGGCGAAAGAGAGAAAGAAACGAACAGAAAAAATTGATTTGAAATTTAAAAGCAATTGCAATATTTTCGAAATGATAAAAATTACAAGGACGGGTACAAAAATCAATCTTATCGTGTCATATTTACTTCTCATTATTCACAAACATTATTCATAAATCAAACAAAGCTTCGCGCCCGATTATCGTTCTATATTTGGAAATCTTATTTGTTTTAAACGAACGAAGTTTACGAAGCGGGTAAAAAAATCGATTTTTGTGCTATTGGTGCGTGGTGCGCATATATGGTTCGACCGTTCGTCATTTCTATTCGAATGAATTATGCGATTTTAACTGCAGATATGTCAATAGTACTAATGTTTATTTGCTGGTGTGTGATAAGTAATAGATGGAGAGAAAATAAGCAACGAATGTGTCATATTCTTTTGAGAATAGTGTTCCTATGGGTATTCCAATGATTTCATGCAACACCAATTCTGTTGCGGAAGTTTTTTTCGTTTTTTTTTTTGGGTTCATTGCAACATAATTTTTATTTTACCACGAATTGCGACCGCATGTGAATTTCAGCGCTCCAATTCGTAGACTTTTTCGCTGATTGAAATGAAAACTATGAAATCACCGGATATGAGATAATAAAAGGCACAACATTATCATAAAAGTGTATCTTATAGACAATGAGACTTAGTGAACCACACTGAATTGTTTGCCAAGTTGTCAGTGTCATAAATTCAAATACGAACGTCATGGGCACATTTTTAAATCAGAAGTGACTCAACTTTTGTTTCCGCCCAACGAGAAATTTCATTGTTAAAAGTGAAAATGTTTGATTTCGAAGGTTCGCTTTGCCCCATTTCCGATGACATAAATCCGATGTAGTCACAAAATCAATAAATATTGCCCAATATTTGTTGTAACATGGTAATTTAATAATGGGATAAGACAAAACCTCGACGATTGCATAACACGGCTATTTTTCATTTTTCACGCGGATCATGTGTGAATGCTTCGCTTAAAGAGGAATGTCGAGGAAGAAGATTTTCATAACAAGGAGTTAGCTAGCAATTACGATGGATGATGGATTACAGTTTATCCGTAAAAATTACTCAATTGAACGATTTCAAATCCTCATCACTCAATTATTGCAAGTTATTTTTGGTTTTTATCTCTTCCGTGATGCATACTGACCCCGTACGAAAAACCGTTGTGCTGAATTTTCTACAGAAAAATAGAAAATCCGATTGTACGTAGCGATATCACGCCATTCATGAGAACAAACAAAAAACAATTCTAATGAAGCATCTATTATTATTAGTGAATTTGATGAATGCTCAAGAATGTATTACGTCTATAACTGTATCGAAAGTGCAGCCCCCAATCAATGTAGCGAATAATTAATGAGCATTATTCTTTTTTCCCCTGTGCGCATGCAATCGTGTGAAGCATCGTCATTGATTTCGCTTAATAACCCAGTACACGAGTTTCATTCTGTATGACTAATAAGTAGACGGTTTCTTTGTACTTTCCAGCATTTAACTTCAGGTGAACAGTGTCGAGATATAATGGATTGCGTTGCACGAAAAAAGAAACACACAGCCGAATCAAAAATAAACAAAAAATGTCGAAGTGAACGGGAAATAACGCAGTTTTCATTCTACAAAATGAACGGTGCGAAATGTGTATTGTTCAATGTGTTTTTTTTCTCGAACATAAAACATTTGTTATCCAACTTAATCTAATCAAACTTTAGTAGTTTCTAGAATCGGCCAAATCACTTTGTTTCACTTTTATGTACGGTTGTTTATTTTGTTTTTATTTTCTGTTATTTCTTTCAATTCGTTCAAAGTGTTGTTTGCCCGGGCTGATGAACATTAATCATGCGAACGAGTTGAATGAAGTGCTTATCCAAAATGGATACCAACCAATTTGCAAGCTCATTCATTCTGACTTTGGATCATTTTTCACTTTAAGAACGGTTAGACTTGTCTCGAACAAACGATACCAGCCACACTGAAGAGATGCACCCAATGTCATAGGGCAAGTGCAATGCAATTGGTTTTGACGATGAAAATAAGAGAACAAAATTGCATAAAAAAGAAATGCAACCAACAGCCGCGACTCGTTTTGCATTTGATGCGGCACATTTTTGTGTGCGGTGAGATTTTGATACTTCTGCTGCTGATGCTGATGCTGTTGTTGCTGCTGATGATGGTGATGAAGAAATATGAAAGCATGGAAACATTCTTATTCTTCGGCACAAATGTTCGAGCTCGCGCGCTCTTTCTCTCTCCCTCTCGGAATCTCTTGTCTCGGTAGACATGCCGAAGACAAATGTGGAAATTCTTTGGCCATTCGATTTTTTTTTTAAATAATATATTGTTAATTTTACAATATTTGAAATTCCATTTTCGTTAGTCATTCGTTTCATCCGGCATTGCCATTCGTGGCCAGCAATAATAATCAATGGTGTTTTCTGTTTTGTTTTTTTGTGTGTGTTTTTTTTTCCTGGCCTCAAATCAATTTTGGTTATCGTTTTTCGTTTAATGTGTCTTGTTTTCTGGATCTTTTCTTCGTTGTTGTTGGATTTTTTTCCTCTGCTCAAATTGTTTCATTCTTCATCACATCTCTGTCTCGCTGATAGATCTATCTCTCTGTGCTCTCCAATGCTTAAACATTCGAAACATTTCGGGCCAATTATGTCGTTAACGAGTTCAGCTGTCTCTCTGTTTTGTGTTTGGTTTTATACATATATGGCAAACGAGACCGTTGCGCGGTTTTCAAGTGTTTTTGGAACAAAAATCACTGATCCATCATCGATCGAGTACCATGCTTCAAATGCTGCTGCTGCTGCTGCTGCTGCCGCTGCTGACAATCTAAACACAATAATAGGAACAAGAACAAATACTTGGAATAACTTTTGGCCAATGTAGACACCAAACATCTCGACCTGAGAATGAGTTTACGTTTTTTTGCGAGCAAAAACAACAAATCGTCATTGGTTTAAGAATAAGAAGAAGAAGAAGAAGAAGAAGAAGAAGGAGGAGGAGGAGGAGGAGGAGGAGGAGGAAAAAAATGAAGAATATAACGATGCGATGCAAAACTCGTGAAACAAATTCAAAAAGAAAAGAATGTGTTATTAGAACGACGAACAAACATAAATCTGAATAAAATTTGCAATTTTTTTTCTGGTTTTTTTTTTTCGGGTACGTCTCTCTGTTCGTTTTTGGCTTCTGAGGAAGATTCTGTAGATCTCTCATTGTTTGCAAAGGAAATGAAAACAAAACAGAAAATATGAACGACCATCGTCGCAAACCCTTTCGAAGCGCGCGTGTGTGTGCTCGCTCCAGAGACATGCCAATGCTTTGGCATTTTTGTGGATGATTGTTCTTAACGAGCTTAAAATTTTTAAATGTAAATTCAAGAAGTATTCACACTAATTGACAACTATTCTTCACATCTAACAATCGTACAACTCTTGACGAAACATTCGACCAAATATGACTGACAATGGCATAAAAATGCAGAAACAACACCTGATCATCATCGTGTCGGGTTATTTTTTTTTATTTCACTCTCACGATTTCGTGAGGCTGAATCGATTCGGTTCAACTGGTTAGTTAACGATTTTTAAAAAGGTTCTAGTGATCGACAAGTGATCAAGCACAAGTTGGCAAGGCATCGTGTCATTATTATCACTTCATTAAATTGCATGAAATAAAATAATCAACGAAAGCACTTAAAGTGGCGAAAAATTGAACAGTTCTGACGTTTTTATGACACACACAACATGTGCAAACACATGACGCATAAATTATACATTAGATGAAGCAGAGAGAGATAGAGAGAGCGCGAGAAAAAACAATCTGAAAAAATGATGAGTGTTAAACTGAGCGGTCACAAATGAGCGTGTGCGAGCCCTTAACCGTTTGACTTCTCTGCAATCACAAAAATGTCAAAATCATTCACACAGCGGGGCAAAGAAAAACCAAACCGTCGCTTCGCTCCACTCTGTGTTCTTGAGATTTTAGTTACTTATTCTATTTTTTTGTTTCACTACAAACTACTTTTTTGCACACTACATGAAAATTATATCATCGAAGTAACTTTGCAGTAATATATCATTAAAAGTCGTCCCTTTTAATAACACTATGGATTGAAAGCATAGTACGAAGGATATATATTTGCAACAAAGTACACAGTGAACACAATGATTCTAGCAAAGTTGAGATTTGACACTTAACTTGGTTTTAGTACCATTTGCTCTAGAAACAATCCAAAAGTTCTATAATAAATACATGGAGCTTTGATTTTTGATTTAGTACATTTTGAACTTTTTCTAGTACAAATGGTACTTAAATGGTTTTTAGTGCCAAATTTCATATTGCGGTTTTAAAAGTTCTAACTTCTAACATCGTGTTTACTGTGTAGGTATAGAAAAAAGATTTTCTCAGTTATCTCAATAATGAATTACAAGATCTTGGTTTAATTTCTTCTTTGAAAGACACTGCCTCTGGTTTAAATTGAATTAACAATATGAGCATAAAATTCAAACTCATCATAATTCGTTTCAGTAGTCAAAAAGTATTAAGACAAAAAAAAGAGCAGATTAGTAGCTCTACATTTCATGTAGTGCTAAAAAACACAACGAACACATAACAAATAAATGGGCAGTAGATATTGCTATCGATTAGTTCGTTTAGCCTTTTGTCTGTATTTTATCTATGCTATCTATCCGTCTTTCCTTCTTCCAACGGAATATATATGCAAATTGACTAATTATTTAGTGAGTTAGTCTGTTTTTAGATTTGTTACAGAAAGGTCACGATCTGACCATTGAGAAAATACAGTTTTTTTCGAAAAGAAAAGGTATAATAATCACATAAAATCCTGCACATTCATCGGGCAGTCATCAATGAGTTTTAGTGTATTTTACATATAAATAGTACATTATTTTCGTTGTAGTACGTGAATTTTACGAGAAAAAAAATAATCGCGAACTGTTTAATCTCTGAATTTTGTTGTTGATTCGTTGTTGAGATTTTGATTTTGTGAAACCCACAATATCGAGATAAAAAAAAAGTCTTGAACAATCAGGTTTGTGAAAAAAGTGAAATTAATGAATATTCCTTTCGAAAAACCAGCTTAGAATAGCGGTGCGCAGTAAAAACCACAAAAGAATATTCCTAATTAACTTCGAAAAGAGAAGGAGCAAAAAAAAAATATGAAAGAAACAATCATCGAAATAGGCGAAACGGAATGAGTGTGGACGTGTGTGATTAGTGGCATCGTTAGTTTCAGGGTACAAATTGGGAAAATAGAAGGTGGTTTGGTTTTTTTTCTGTTTGTCTTTCTTTTTAATTATTGAGTCTTGAATGCTTTGGCCAAGCTCAGTAAGTAGAACACGTGAACATAACACATACAAAGCGCGCGCACGCGCGCGATCACGAGCGCAAACCACTCAGGAATTGACGATAGAGATTAAATCTTCCGAAGACCTTGCCGAACAGATTCACAACGGAGCAGCAGCAGCAATAATAATCATATATTATTCGGTAGATTTTGCTTCGTTTTTTCCTTCGGCTGCTTTGACAGGAGCGTAACGAAGAAAAGTTAATAGATTTTGTGATGATTTTTGTATTTTGCATCGATTCAGGTAAAACGAACGAAGCTCCCGTCCAACCGATAACGACATCGAAATAATCCGAGCAAAAGGCATAATAACAAATAAATAAAAACAAATTGAAAAATCGGCATGGAAGAAGAGCAACCGCAGCAGCAGCAGCAGCAGTAGCAGCAGCAACGATTTGCCCAAAAAATATATATGTATACCAACACATGACATGGTGTATCAAATACAATCACATCGCTTACATATCACATTCGGTGATTTTTAGCATGATGTTGTTTTTTATCCGTCTATCCATTCATTTTCGTGAAGTTGTTGTTATTCAAACTTTCCATAAACACATAAACGAGACATTCCCGCATTCACACACCTATATGCATATATATATGCAAACACACATATATTCGAGAGTGAGTCCATAAGACCGATTTTGAGCCGTTTTGTACGGCTGTTCCAGTCTTGAATTTTTATCATATGTGCGCTTATGTTGCTGCTGCTGCTTCTGTGGTGCGGTTCGACATATAGATATACATATATATTATAAAATTGTGCTGTTGTTGTTTTTTTTTTTGTTATTGTATTTTGTATTTACCGCTCCCTCTCCCACTCTATCGGTCTCTTTCTCTGTCTCACTCGCTGCGCTCTCTCGTGCGCGCTCTCCGTCCTCTGAGAGTTTTTTCTTTTTGCGGCCCGTGTTTCGGCGATCGAGAGCGCGCGCCGTGTGTATACACGTAAACGTGTTAATGTTTTGAAATAATATTTTTATGTGGTGCGTGATGTGTGATGACATTCTTTGGAGCATTTCAGTTCAATAAGTTTGCCGTTCGCTTTCAGTTTCGTTTTAACTATCGACTCGGTAAGGTGTATCATCGATTAGAAGAACCACCCGTGTCACACAAACTATATACGAACAACTCAAAAACGCCTATTGGTCCAAGCCCAAATCAACAACAACAGCAACATCAAGTTGGGCTTCAACTGCATTTTATTTTGTTATTTTTCAAAACAATAAAAAAAATAAATCAACCGCATGATTCGGGTGTGTAAACAAAAATCGCATCAAACCGCATTCGTATGGGAAAAAAATAAATTTTTTCTGCCTAATTCTAATGAACTGTGCTCTGTTTACATGGTATTTGGTGTATTGTAATTTAACAACAAACCGCAGAAATGCAATTAACCATTTCTCTCTATTATTTGATTCATTCAAAATTCTGTCTTCCGCTTCTGTTCGTTTGCCTGTGTGATAATTATTTGTGCTTTGATATGATGAGATGTCGGTGGTGTTTTTTTTTGTGTTTGATTTGTGATTTTTCCCGTAAAGTTTTTATTCTCTGTTCAGTTTTGTATTGTTCGATGATTTAATTTGATTGGTAACGTTTCGTTTGTTTCTGTTGTTCGACCGTAAAACGTCTATTGTTTAGTTTGGGCAGACATTTTTCCGGCGAGATGACAATACACCATACCTACACACATAAAACAATCTACCGAACCGATTTGTTTCGCTCGGCACTGAGAGATGAATGTTCTATTGATTCACATCTCAAATGGATTCGATACATTTTTATTCATTTATATTTGATCGCCGTGGATGGTTGTGTACGACTGTTACTGTTCCGAAACAATAATGCACAATGTTTCGGAAACACACACGTGAGGGAGTGCTATCGCGATATTACTATGTTGCAATTCATTTACATCAACCGCTGTGCCATTTGTTCTTAGATGTTAAGTGTGTTCGTCTGAATTCCAGAGAAAACCAATGGATTTTTCCTCAGCTTTTGGTGGTATTGTTCGAAAATGAACGAGTACGAACAAAAAATTACAACAAAATATTAATTTGAAAACAGAAAAATGCAAGGCAATCAAGTGAAACGACCGTATGTAAAATGACAAATATTGAGAAAGATCAATGGAAAACATACGACGAATGCTAAGAAGAGCCATTTGTTTACATTGCCTTTTTGAGCGGCGCGAATACATTGTGTTTGTTCAATTTGTTTTTACCGCAACAAAAAAAGCCACACACACACACACACACAAAGACAACGAAAAAATGAAATATTTTACATTTAAAATAAAAGAGTATGATGAGCATTTGCCAATTTCGATCTGAAAATGTTCGAAGTAACAAAACCGTATGCGAAACCTGTTAAATTCGTAAGAGAGAGAAAAAGAGAGAAAAATTGGAAGAAATGCGAATATTTGCTCCGTTCCAACTTCGGTTACTTTCCTATCATAAACTAAAATAAACTGCTTAAGCTGTGAAAACTGGAAATCGACATCATTATGCCATTGCGACAGTTTACGATATTTTTTTTGTTTTGGTATTGCCCTTTTTTCCTCTCTTTTCCTCTTCCACACATTTTTCCCTCTCGAAAAATTGAACAATTGTGCATTGAAAATTCCACACACAGTTTGGGGAAATGTGGCGAATCAAATTCGAAAGCATTTTTACGATCCTTCTGCTTCTGAGACGTTTTTCGTAGTTTTGCTACGCGACACGAAATGCGTTTGCTTTGATTTCAGGGTGAATGCCGAATTCGATGACAACACACGAACAAAAAAAAAAATTGTGTTTGATTTGCCCATAAGCTACCTGTTTTTTATTATTATTTTTTCGTCGTTGTAAATCTGTTCCACTGATCTAGACTCGAATGATTGAACTTGGAGCGAGTTTTCAATGAAGTGTTGGTGTGTGATAGACACATAATTTTTCTTTTCGTTTATTTGCCCGTGTAGTATTCGTGTGCAAGTTGTTGCATTTTTTTCTGCTTCTTTTCTATCTAAATTATTATGGCGATTAACCGATCAAGGTATTAAACTTTTGCATTTAGCACTAAATAATAGCAACCGCAGATGAAACAGAAACATTGAATGCAACATGCACTTACGCCAATGTTTTTTTCTCTCTCTCCCTCTCTATCTCTCCAATCAATTGTCTCTCTATCTATATGTCGACTGGCTATCGTTGAATAAAAAAACTTTGTTGCGCGCTGTCGTTAATTTTTTCGCTGCACATTATTTCAAATTGTCTTGTACATAAGATATTTTAGCGATATTATTACAATCATTATCCATTTGCCGGCATCATTGGGCATATTAATTATTATCGAAGTTATTCCGTCTTATTTCTTCTATTCGCTTTCGAGCGATACGCTCGCATCTCATCCCTGTCTTTCTTATTCTCCTTTGTTCTCACTCTCTTTTTACACGGTCTCTCTTTCTCCCCATTTTTCGTGTTTTCTGGTTCTAGCCGTGTGTATCGATGTATTTTCTTAGTATCGTGATTTTCAGTTTACACCTGGCTTTCGGGTCGAACTTAGACGACGATTCCTCTTCAAAGAACACAAAGCTGTGAGATTCCGTTTAGCGTTGCTATAGTATTTTCAAACGAATGTAGACACAAGAAAAAATACCGACAAATTATTGCCACAAATACAGAGATCGTGATAAGTTTTATAGCCATTTGTTACGATTCAGTTCTTTTGTTCGCTTTAAATGCGAAATGTTTTCCTTTTTCGTAATTCTAATCCAACGTCAGTGCATTTCTACGTCGCGTTGAGTTTTCGCTATGAACAAGTGTATTTATTTATTATCGTTCGACTGTTGTTAGGATGTCCATTTCTGTTCTGTGATTGTTACCCGATTTATTTCCATTAATTTTAACGGTCAACATTTACAGTAACTCGTAAAATGTTCTGTGTAAGGTTAAATAATTGGGCCAAAATGTTCAATCTAATTTGATGTGATATGAAAAGGTGAATAACTTCCATCGCCAAATTCAGAATGAATGTACAAAAAAACACATTTGAATAGATTCAGTTGAAATTGAAAAAGAATTCTTTTCATGCGTCAATGCATGGAATCTTTCGAACAATGTTGATCAATTAAGTTCTCGTTGAACTACTATGGTTGAAAATTTAAACTTGAAAAATTGAATTGTTTCGAAAGAAAATGCTATTTCGAAGATTCATCAAAATTATTATCAAATGATATGCCGGCATTCAAATTCAACCGTTTCGAATCAGTGATTTTCTTGCAATAAACATTGAAATCAATATTTCAATCGACGTTGCATATATTTAGAATGATGAAAATAGTTTTGCTTAAAATAAGCAATTTCCAAACAAAGCAAAAGATGCCGATTAATCAAAATTTATTGATCAATCGATCGTTGGTGATAAGTAAAAGGTTTGCCGTTATTTTATTTCTGTTGTTGTTGTTCATTTAAAGGGCTCACAATCGGTGTCAGTTCATAAAAAAAGAGCTTGCATCAATGTCGCGTACCTCTCGTGAGCGTACGTCAATCGTGCGAATTAGATAATGATTGAAGAAGCAACAACAACAACAACAAAGATTTATACGTATACATTTCTCTGAAATGGGATGAGAGAGCTTGAATTCATTGGCCTTCAATAAGTTTTATTTGTTTATGTAGTTAACAGATTCACCTCCAGATTTGTGTGTATGATGGGCTATTCATATTTTTTTTCGTTCGTTTTGTTTCTCTCCATAGAATTGACTTTCTAATAAATCACGAAAAGCGAACAATTCCTTTCAGAAATAAACGGCTATTTCAAACATAGCAATAAGCGAGCAGTAAAATCTTTGTGTGTAGGTCATAACAGCACAATTTGATGATATTGCAACTGCATTTCACGCTGTTTCGATCGAAAAATAATAATAACAAATAACCATTTTTACGATTTTCTGATTTATTCCGATTTGAATTTACGACTTCTCATAGAAATGTGTTTTTTTTCTCTTCTCTTGTGCAGCCGCATTAAGCATTGAAGCCGTCAATCACAGCACTGAGGTATGAATTGTGATTGTATGAAATGTGAGATAAAAACAAAGACAACTACGAACAACGATATTGATCGAGCCAACAACGACGGATGAATTTGAATATAAATTGAGTTAATTTGGTTGAGGAAATTTTTTTGAAGAAAAGTGAATTTTTGTGGTATAATTTTGTAGTTGTTTCTATTCAAAAGTGACCAAAGTCAAAGCGGAATTTTTTTTTGTAGTGAATATGCATCGATTCAATAAAATACTAGTGATGGTGTTGGTGGCATTTTACATGTCACACGCGGCAAATGTACCAGTTGAATATACAACCGACACAATGGCCGATGTGTATGATCCAACGGGCTCAGATGAAACCTTCGATCCACAAAAAGACTATGCCGATTTTAAAAGCTCCTACGAAAAATTCTACAAAATGCCTGGGCCACCATTTATGATGCCACCATCATTGCAACAGAGACCATGGCAGCCCATCGAAGAGATTGAGCCCGAAATAGCTATGGAGACAACCAATCCCAGTGCCGACGATGACAACGATACCGGTGATATAACGACAACGATTCCACCGCAAACCGAGCAACAGACCACAATAAAATTGTTTGCGGAAAATGTAGCGATGCGCTCGATGAATGGTATCGTGAAAAGTACACAGCGAACGAATACACTTGCATCATACGAACAAACGGCACCGAATGCCGAGCTATTGATGAGCAAACCGGCTCTTCCGTTCGTTCCGTCGATCATTGACAACCAAAGTGACGAGGATTTGGTCAATGAAACGGGTAATGCTGCGCAACAGGCACCACAGGTTATTTTCGTACAAAACGATTCGAATATCCACAATGAGAGCGCGGATTATGTAAATGACGAAGCTATCGAAACGAATTATTCGCAACCAATAACCTCCGTACCATACTCAATGGACACAACAATTACATCATTACCCTCGTCGCCTGTCTACATATCGACACGGCCACCAAACAGTCTACAGTTCTCAACAAGCACACTAACATCACCGGTAACACTGGCCGATGATGGTCCACTCGCACCAGCACCAGCACCAGCACCATTGGCCGGCACTCAAGTGGTTATACCAACGCAATC
This sequence comes from Sitodiplosis mosellana, assembly GCF_009176505.1. NCBI lineage: Eukaryota > Metazoa > Arthropoda > Insecta > Diptera > Cecidomyiidae > Sitodiplosis > Sitodiplosis mosellana. Next base: position 3,385,246 of record NW_022601467.1, read on the forward strand.
CATGGGCAAAAAGTCGAAAAAAATCGAAGAATTGCCACGCGTTTACAAATACAGTGCCGATGAAATCGTGCGGAAATACTTGGATGACACATTTCTACGAGCACCGCTAGCCACGCTCATTAATACTGCGCCAGAACCGTTACGAAAAGCAAAAACACTGTGGAAATCAGCACTACGACCCAACACACCGATCGACATCGTTCTAGTGGCTTTTAATTCGTCAGGTAAGACATGATTGGAAAACAACAACAACAAATCCGAATAATTATAACTTTGCCATAACGATACTGATACCCAAACAGAGACCAAACGACAAGAAAAAAAAAAGCCAAACAAAAATAAATAAAATGAAAGATATTTGGCCAGCAACCAATCGAAAGCAAAAGATCAATGCAAATTGGCTGTCCGTTGGTTTGCATGCGAAGAGCAAATATTTGAAATGTTGTTCGATGGCAGAAGAGTTTCAGTGGATTTTGAAGGCCCACCGGTCTATTAGTCAATCAAACAATCTCTGTCACTCTTCTGTACACACAAACACACACGCAGCATATACGGCACGCATTTCAGATCAAATGCCGCAGTTGGCAATAAAAAAAAGGCCACGTTTATAAACCACAAATCATATCTAAAGCGTTTTGCTTACCGATTATTAATTATCATCATCATCATGTCTTTTTGCATCGCACAAATTGTCGGCGATCAAGTCAACTCTTAATTAATGTATCTCAAACGGCTAATTTTCGATGTCAAACGTGAAATGTTCATTTGATCATACCGGACTCGGGATCACCGTCATAGAAAATTATCAACAGCCCGTTCAGTAATATAATTAGCCTTGTATTTAAACTCATTTCAAAACAGCTGCTAAAATGCAAGAACGTGACTCACCCCCATGATTCGGAAAACGTTTTCATATCGTGAAGTAAAGGCAATTTTATTCAATTAAATTTTTTTTCAATTCTATTGTCGTTTTCCTTTATTTAAATTTCATTTGTGCCTTCATTAATTCTGTTTTTTTCTTCGGCTATCAGCGTTATGAATTTGATTATATTCGCGTTTCACATGTGAAAAGAGCCCATCATATGAGAATGAGTGCAAGTGTTTTATTGGAATGATGGGCCCAATAACAACGCTCACTCACAAACCGACCAACACTCGTAATCGTGTCGAAGACATTTTGTCTGATACGAACGACAATTTTTTTGTTCGTCGCATAAAAAAATGGGTTTCGTTTTTTTTGGGCCGACGGTGATACACAAATTGTGTAATAAGATTAACCGAAAATTTATTCACGCCGATCACAGTCGCACATTTGTGATGCATATGTTATGCATGATGATATACACAACTCGATAAAGAGTTGCAACGTCATAAGAATGCAAAGTGTGTGTGGTTGTCTTTTTTCAAAGCTTTTAAGCTTTAAATCAACGTTCTTTTTTGGTTCTTGCATTATTATTTTTCTGGTTTACATGTCAAGGTCTTCTGTTTCCACGGCACATCGGTCAGCAGAGAACAAAAAAAAATCGATACTATTTATAAAACATTCCCGCCATATGCAAAAACAATTGATTCTTGCGAAAAAGCACTTAAGTTTGAGTGCACCACGAAAAAAAAATTAAGACGTTAATACGTGTATGTTTTTCTTGCACGATTTGCTTTTTTATGTGTATTGAAACAGGTGTTGGAGTGACGTACAGTTTCAAGAATACTCGAACCATGATTGCTGGATTGGACAGTGTACAAGAGTCACGTGAAATGATCGAAGGTGGCAGCGGTTTTTATGGCATTTTACGAGCATCGGAATTGGTTCCGTACGATAGCGCCATTTTCATCAGCACCGATAAGATTCCGCAAGATATCAGTTTGATGAAAAATGCTGCAACCATTTTATTGAAGAAACGAATTCGGGTATGGTTTTGAATATTCGTTTCTTTTTTTTTTTTCTGGCGAAGAACTTTTCAATGGAGACAAATTCATAGTCATTAGATGTTCTAATCAAGCTGTTTTTCTCTCAGTTATTCTTGATTTGGTTCGGTGATCAAGAGGTCGATGACAACGAAACATCGACGGGTGGTGCTTTGGGTGAAGTGGCTTTACGATCTGGCGGTGAAATTCTACGTGTAACCGAAGAGTCGCTCGGCAATGGCGACATGGGTCTAGTAAGTTGAATATTTCCTACATTGAATACCAAAAGAAAGCCAAAATTCATTTGTGCTAAAAACCATGTCAATTTCATTGTTGCAGGTAACACACTTCTTACAGAATGACATTCAAGGTGCTCAAGTGTTGGAAATTCCCGTAAATGCGACCGATACGAATTTGCACATAAAAATCCAAGGAACCGTGGATCAGGCGACATTAATCACACCGATTGGCGGTTAGTGCCCGAATTTAGTGTACAGTTAACAGAGAGAGATTATAAAAAAGATCTAAATTGTCTAGCCATTGTTGGTTTGTTCGTCTTTATGTCTGTTTGCGTGCGTTTCCCTTCGAGAAAAAAAAGAGCAAAAATTGTATTCGTTACATATGTTAAAGAGAAAAATGTGCATTTTTAGCTTTAATATTGTGCGATCGATTCAATGCGAGCATATCATTTCGGATAACCGTTCATTTTCTTTCTGTTTATGCTAAATTCTGCTCTGTCCAATCATCAGGGTGACAACGAATCGATCGCATCGTATTTTTCGTGCTTTCAATATGTCGTTTTTTATATAGTAAATGTTTTACTAAATTTATGTGAAATGCTGTACATATTAAACAATAGAAGAAGATGATAAAAAAAAGAAGAACAGATGGAAACGACGCAGCAACAGTCAACCGTAAGCTAGAGAACAACAACAACAACCACAATTATATAAAAAAAGAAGAACAGAATTAATTCACAACACGCTAATTATATTTATATACTCGTGCTTTGTAGATTTGTATGGCGTCTGTACATTTATGTTTTCGTCGCTTCAATATATTGTATTATGTTATGTGTATCTTGTATATGTCTAAGTTGTATTAGTGTCAACGGTATCTAAGTTTTTTTTTTCATTTCTTCGCGGGCAAATTTGCATCATCGAGTAAAGATCCAAGGCCCATCGAGGCATTAAACATTATTCTTCTGTTCTATTTTTTTTGGTCAAAAACACAAGAAATACACACGCATATAGTACAAAAAAAACGTAGATACGATTATAGGTCCACTCATTTTGGTTTTTTTGTTTTTATGTTTGTGTGTGTATCATTGCTGTTGGCTGTTCTAGCGGCAAAGGGTATGCATGAAATCTCGTCGTGTCGAAGATAGGGTCAAGTGACAAGATGGATGATATCTGTTAGAACGATCATTTACGACTTGTGCTATGAAGACCACTTGAAAACTATAACGAACAAAAAATGATGTGCTAAAAACTGAGCAAACAATAAGCTGGTTACTAATGACAAGAATATTATGCCTTACCCATTATGCGCTGCAATAGGAAAAAAGACAACAGCAATGACGACGATATCCATAGCAACAACAACAAACAACCATTTGTTGAATGATTTGAAATCAAAAGGGGAAGAAAAACAAAACAAAACAAAACAAACAAACCTTAAACTCTTGCCAAAATCATTGGCTCTGAACTAGATTTTATACAAGTGTTTTAAGTCGAATCAACTGTCATGTGAAAACGATAAGAGAAAAAGAATGCCACTAATTGTAAATAGTATTGTAACAAAATAAAAACAATGTAATTTTAATCGAATCATTGTATTAAATTAACGAGTTATTATGTACGAAGATGATGAATGAGCGCTGGTGCACGCTTACGATCGTACACGCACACATTTACAATTGCGAAAAAAGCAGCAGCAGCAGCAGCAGCAGCAGCATGCAAACAAGCGAAATAGAAATGGTTCGGCTCATTCGGTTTGATGTTTTATAGATTCGCTGCAATAGGTTTCCAAAGACGATTACATATCACGAACATCAAAAAATAGTGAGCAACACCATTTCAAATACAGCGAATGCATATGTATATTTTAGAATTTGCTCCATTTCCATATTGGTTTGGTGGTGATGATGAAAAAAAAAATCAACAACAACACAAACCAGAGATGACTTTAGCGCACTCAAATGCGCTACAGCACACCCGAGTATTTTTGTTGTTTTTTCGTTCTACTTTAGCTTTTTGGCCAGGATTTTTTTTTAAATAATATTTTGTGTAACATAACGAAGAAGAGCTTACATTTTCTGCCCCCGGTATTCGCATCGTGTGGTCATATGCACCTAGTAATTACGCGCATTGGCTCAATTTCGCAATATTACGCAATTTCTACTTTTGTGGATTTTTTCTTCATATTTTACTAATATAAATGTGGTTTTTCAAAGACTGTTCTTTGTTATGTTACACAAAATATTGATATAAAGTTTTTTTGTCCAAAATGGTAAAGTATAACGAAGAAAAAAACAACAAAAAACAACACAAATACCCGGGTGCGCTAAAGTCATCTCTGACACAAACACACACACACACATAACACACGATGTAATGATGCTTCCTGGTTCCATATCAAGTGTATTTGTTTTGGTATTTTCAACCCATTTCCCTTTTTTGCGCTATGCGTTCTAATTATTTTTTTACGTTCGCTTTATATTAACGTGCTGTGTTTGTTTATTTTTTGCTTATGTTAATTTTGTATGTCTTTTTTTTCGATGGATTTGGTGATAGTGTATTTTTGGGGGGCATGAGACGAATGCGGCAAATGCGACTCCAACACATGACAATTCCGCCAAAGGCCGTATATTGCGAAGAGCAAGTCGAAGGTTATTTATACATATGTAATACATATGGAGGGCTAAAACTCACTTACATTCAATCGGGCACTTTCTTCTTTTTTCGGCGTAACTTTCGTTATCTCTCTATTCAATCGGTTCGTGTTCGTTAAACATGCATTCACCGAGTTATCTTTCGTTTTCTTCTTCTTTTTGTTATTTTATTTGGTCTGTTGTTCAACATTCAAAATTCCACTGAAAATTGTATCGAAACAAAATGCAAATGCTCTCGATTTCATATTTCATTCAACGACGACGAATTTTATACACGCACATCCACAATACAATGCATATTTTCGAGTATCAACACAGAACCAAACTCTATCAACAGATAGAACAATGAAATTTATTTTATTCACTGTGTTTTCTTCTCATTGAACAGTCGGCAACACTTGAAGAGCTGCGAAAAAAAAGAAACACTCACACACACTTCGTACACAATGTCTAAAAGAAAAGTTAGAAAAATTTTAACAATTTTTTCATCGTGACTGCTCACAAAACGAAAGTAATTCTCCCTCGCCAAAATGAAACAAATTGTTTTTTTGTGATCGTTTGATGAGCATAACTATTACGAGCGATGACAGCTAGCCCACCGTGTGTATTTACGGTGCGAGAGAAGAGAAATAAAAACACGCAAAAGAGCAGTAACGCAATAGCAACAACAACAACAACAATAGTAGCAGCAGCAATAGAGAGACGAGAGCAGAGAAGAAAAAAGCGAAGAAAAATAGAAAACAATATTGAAATGTGTGCGTACCGTATATGAAATAGAAAAAAATCGCAATCAAAAATACGTGAAAATATACATAGACAAGCGCGATGAGAGCGAGCCAAATGGTAAGAAGAGAGTTAGACAGAGGGAGAGCGGAATAGAAAGTTAAAGCAGCAAACACATATGGTACGATTATCAAACAATGACAGCTGTTGACAGCGCGCAGTACACACATACATACTCGCTGTCGTTTTTGATTCATAGGTTAGGTTAGATGCAAAACAATTTGAAATTTCGGGAAAGAATGAATCAAACAAGAGCAAAAAAAATATGCAATGTAATCGAAGAGAAAAAAACGAGCAAGAAATAAATCGAATCATGAAGAATTCCACTTTTCATCATCGTCATTTAGAATTCGACGATTTCAGTGGTGAAACGGAATGTTCGAAGTTTTCATCTCACATTTGTGTACGTTCTCTCTCTCTCTCTGTCTTGCTCAGTCTTCGTTGTTGTGTTTTGTTTGTTGTTGTTTTGCTTTCCCATTTTTTCGACATGCGCAACAGCATCCACAGGTATTGTTACGATTCATCGTAATTCAAAATAGAACAATTTCACTGCAACACCACTGCTTCGGATAAAATGGGATGGTTTGTGTCTTTGTTTTGAATTCAAACGAATCGAATGTTTATCGAGTTGCTTTTTCATTCGGTTACACATTCAAACACCTGTTAATGTGCTTTCTTTGTTTGGGGTTTGTACATAGAAATTCTTTGGAAATTGGGAAAAGTGAAGTTTTTTGTTTCTTTTTTTTTTCCTCTGGAAATGAATTAAATGAATGCAAAATTATTATCATGATTCTATAGGATCAATATACAATTTATTGAGCAAAGATTCCGTTGCACGATTTTCGATTGGTTCACGCGTCGATTATTCAACGGACGACAACACATACATTAATTTGAATGTAACGGACGCACCAAAAGGTATTTACTCGTTAACTGTTATACCGGAGGTGACTAGCAATGGAATACAACGAAAATATGGCCTGGTCGTTGATTCGGAATTTGATCGACGATTGATCAAGAACGGTGCAATCGATTCAGTTGGTAGCCCAATCAATGCTCCAGTCGGTAAGTGTGCTCACAAACCATTCAATACAATTCGCATGGTGAAAAAAGCGGATAAACAAAATAAATATTTGCCGTTTTGAGTCCCCAAATCGACAACCTCTTAATCAGGTTGTTCAAGTTTCAAAATTCGATATTCTGAATTTGAATCCATTTACGCCAAATTGACGTAAGCGCGCGCGCGCGCGCGTCGCGTTTTCAAATACATTCCAGTCAACTTTTTCAAACAGTCGAATGGTTCATCCGAATTGAAATTCCGTGTGTGTGTATGTGTTGTCAGTGTTCTTTTCAGTTTGTTTATTGGCTGTCAAAACGTCATAGCCGTATGATCTCAACGCGAATCAATGACGAGAGGCAAAGACGGAAGAGAGAGAGAGCGTACGGCCAGATCGCAGAAAAAAATGACATGAAAATATTTCGCAATCTTAATCGCACTTAGGTCAAGTGTTTTTGAATATCAATTTTAGTTTGCTTATTATATTTCATTTATAATTGCGGAAAAATATATTCAAAAAAACAACTGAAAAATGTATACGTAACTGAATGTGCCTAGAATGACATGAACACTATCTAGAACTGGGCACGAGGAAATTGTCTGTTGTTATTTTTCGCATCAGCATGCCGAAAACAAACAAACAATAAAAAAAAAAACGCAACACTCACATGTTGATCCACACAGAGAGAGAGACCACACGTTCACTTACACTCTATTCGAATTTGCATGCAAAAACCCATTTTGTATGCACCTTGAACAAAAAAAACATGGCATTCGACAGGATTGCTCTTGCATGTTATCAAGTGCGTTATTTCATTTTAATCACACTTTATCTCACGCGACGCATATTTCAATTCGAAATCTTCACAATCATTAAAACGGTTTTCTTTTTCACATTATTTTTATCTGCGCAGGGATACTCACACCGTAAATTGTCATCACCACTGAATTCCGTTGGAATGTACTCGAAAAACAAGAAAAACCAATTTTCACTTGAAAGTTGAAGAAAATATTGTATTTTCACCTGTTTCTTGAATGCCTAGATTCTATTGCATTCAAGCACAACAAAAGAAAAAAAAAGTGATGTATCCTTAGCGATAAATCACATTCAACTAACTGAACTGCTTCGGAATTTGTTCGCATAAACACTACCGTATCCGACATATTTTAAAAATGTATAATGTTAAATATAATGATGACCAAAGTAAATACATTGTATATTCGTAAGCAAGTCGACTCACATTCGACACATAGACACAGAAACACGCACTCGGAATTTCATTTTTTTTTCACTGCGAGCGAGCGAATGAGCAAGCCATCTCACACACACATACAAGACAAATGAATCAAAAAAAAGAAAAGAGAATAGAATGTAATCAAATCTCCAATGGAATTACCTCGATTTGACCAATGTAAATGTATAACAAACGCGTAATAATTGTTGAATGAGCAACAACAAAAACCAAATGACTCTCTCACACGTACGACAATAAAATAGCATCTAAACAAAAGTATATATGCCGCATGAAATAAGGCAATGACGAGACAAGAGAAGGAAAAAAAATCCAACAGTCAAAATCCATCAGTCAGAATACACAGAGTTAACTTTGATCTTTTTACGACACAAACGTTGTCTTTGAACAACGAACGAAATGAAAAAAAAACGTTGTACTTTTTGCGTTTTTTGTGTGCGGTTTTTTTCCTCCTCTGTTTCATTATTCCGTTTCAGTTTATTTGTAATCACACGACAATTACTCATTGAAGAGAATCTCAGGCACACATGTTTGTAATATGACCTGAAAAATCACGCTTGGATGCAAATATCGAACGACGACAGTCGCCGCTCTTCTTATTTTTTGTCGTTTTTGAAATGTTATAATGTGACACAAAAGCCATGGAATGGCATTTTTTATCATTCATACACCGGCCGGTTAATTAATTACACGAATGAGCTTGGGGAAGTTTTTTTTTATCGAATCCAGTTCAGAAATTACACAGATATTATTGTCAAAAGCAGTACGACGCTCACATGCTTACACGTTTTAATGATCAATTAACTTGTACTTCGAAGTACAAGTAGTTTTTTTATTCATCATAGGTGACTTTGTATTTTCTTTACATCTTATCTTAGACAAACTGACGTCGAGCAAAGAGTTAATGCTACGGAATCGTAGAAGGTATACTGTCTCACAATTTGTTTCTTTTTTCTACAGAAATTTAAAGCAAAATTGAAATGTCTCTATTTTAACAGCGAACAACTGTCGGAAGCACACGATGACGATGTTGTTTGGCCCGAATACCAAACCGATAATCAATTTGACGAACAACAATTCGAAACTAATGGTATGGCTAATCTCAATTGATAAAAATAAATCACGCAAACGGCGCGTGTGTGTGTGTGTGCACACGAAAAAACACACAATTGATGAAATTGACAAATTTTCCCATTTATTCGCAGGCACTGACTTTATTCAGGAGCGCAGTGGAAGAAATATACTTCAATCGATCACTAAAATCGATTTGGGCGCACAATCACAATTGCTTGCAAATCCTGGCCAAACCGTTCAAATCCACTATGAAGTCACCAATTTGCGGAATGTGCCAACGTTTCACAACTTTCAAGTGGTCGACGAACAACGATTTTTGCGCTCGCTCAATCCAGGATCGTGAGTATACGAAATGAATTTGAAAATTTGTAAAAAAGAAAATTTGAAAATGTCTCAAAGAGTCTAATTGATTGCTCGATTTCAAAGGATGTGGGTGCAACCGGGCCAGTCGAACAATGCAATTGTAACGTGTTACATTCCGCCAAATATTGAGATTGGTACCAAGGATAAGATCACATTCACATCACAAGGGGCCAATATGGCAAGCCAATCGGCTACTCTAACGGTGACATCGCCACAGGCACACACATTGGTAAAAGAAGACTATTCGAAAATTCATTAGATTCAAAGCCAGGTTTCCCTGAAAAATTCATCCAACACAAAGAAAAATCCTAATGAATTCGACTTTTCATTGATTGACAGGATCGTTATGCGCCATACATCTACTGGCGCTATGGAAGCCGTTGTTATGGTCGCACCGATGCCGGTCGATGTGCCGATTCCACTTGGTCATTGGATATAACGACGATTGATCACGACACCGGGTTTTTGCGGCTTCAATCGATTCCAAAGGGCATATGGATTCGCGATCGTTATACTGCCGGCACAACGCAAGAAGTAAAGGCTACGTATACGGCATCGTGTTGTACTCCACGTGTTTCGATAACAAGTTATGATTTAACCGGCAATCAAAAGACAATCACCCTGGATGTGACCGAATTTTATTTAGAACCAATGGAAATTGTCGCAATTGTACTTGGCACACTTTTATTGCTCGTAATTATCATTGCGATAATCTGGGCAATTGTTTATTGCTGCAAAAAGCATCGAACAACTCGTGAGTTGCCGGTATACCGAAGTCGTGCCGAAAGAGATCGTGCTACGTAAACCATTGTTTTCGCATCCATCATTCTGTGCATTTCTCCTCTCTTTTTTGGTAAAAACAAAAACAAGATCCGCTCATATTGATCTAGCTCCTGCTAAAAGTGATCACTTTTCTTAACTTAAACTAAGATTTTCTTTCTCTCTCTAAGCCTTTAAATGCCATACGCGAAACGAATGGATTCATTTTTGTAAGAGTAGCAAATTTAGATAAGCACAATGAAAACAGGGCACATAAAATAAATACATATTTTGTAACTTTGAGGAAACGTAGATTGTTGTTGGTCTTTTTTTGTTGTCTAATTTCTGGTGAAAGTTCATTGAAACTGAAAGCGATTTGACAGACTGGAAGCATTGACACTTTCACTATGCTAAATTCATGCTAAAATTTGACACCGAAACTAATAATCGGCTAATTGGTGAAGGAGCAGAGACTGGGGACGAAGTGAATGGAGCCATATGGCAGGTGCATTACCTCGATTGTCTTTTGGATCGCGATTCTCATGCGACAGCGGCAGCGTTGGTGGTGGTGGTGGTGGTGGTGTTGTTGCAACGACGACTGGAGCCGCAGCAGGCAATAGAATTGAATTATTTACAAAATCATCAATTGAACCAGCCACTGCACTTAATAATGGATTTTTTACAACAACTCGCGACGTGTCACTTTGTATATTTCTTGCCGACATATTTATTTTTTTTTTTTTGCTCGTTGCCGATGCTCGATAAGTCTCTTGTTCTTTTATCCACTTATTGAAAAAAGAAACCACAAATGGTCAAATAGTTTTTGTCTTCACTTCAATTCACGCTCACTTTGACTCGATTTTATCGGTGGAAAATTGATTGGAAAGCGGATCAAGCACAAAACCGTAGGCAAAATTATATGAAAACATAAAATTTACACACAAAAAAAACGCACACACAACAGACAACACACAGTCAAAATGATATGGATATTTTTTCCCGTCTCTATCTGCAATCTTCTTGATTCAGTTAAATATTTACACATAAATCTAATTGGTTATCACCCAAGAGTGAGAGAGAGAGGAAGAGAGAGATTTGACAGCTCCAACAACCATTTGTTGCAAAAGTGACAACTCATACCTGCCAGCGAATGAATTTAAATGTGTCACCTTTCTGCATCGTTCAATCGAACACTCAGCTTATCATTTCAATGGTATCGATTGCCCATTGCATACAATAGCCATTTGTTTGGTCATTCTCATTCAATAAATTATTAGAATTGTACATTTGCATCGCATCGAATCGAGATAATTGGATTGAGAGAACACGTTGCAATGCTGTGAACATAACAGAAACTTAGTACACAACTTCACCAACAGATAACGCAAGTACTTTTCCCTCATTGCACGTTCAACATAAGGTTTCAAATGAATTTGGCGGCAATAACAAGCCGAAATTATTGGATAAATTTTGGAAATTTAGCCAAAGTGAAGGAAAAAAGGCATAAAAAGGGTACCACACATAATCACATCCAACCTGAAAAGTCACTGAAAAAAATCTGTAACCTTAAAACTACCTAAGAAAAACGACTTTGATCATTTCCATTTGACTGATAATTTATTTCCAGTATGCAATATACGTATGAATACAATCTTGTTTTGTAGTCCCGTGTTTTGTGTTTCGCGTATTTATTGGATAATTTATTGTTACCGATACCTGTGTCAACAAGTAGCCTTGTTTTTGGTAGAAAAGAGAAATTTAAAGATGAACCCAGAAAACGAATGAAATGCAATTTAAGAGCAACAGTGGCCATCGTGATGAGCATGACCATGGCCATGAGCATCTGGATGTGGTTTGGTTTTAAATACAACTTCATTGCCGATTTCGCCGCCTTCAATTTGCTTGTCCGGATCGAGTTCTTTTGCTATTTCTGATAAGTCTCGTCGCATTGAGTATGCATCTTCACCGTCTGCATAATATTTGGGTTCGATTTCCAAAATCTTAAAGCTTAATGAGTTCGTGTACAAATTCAATGCAGCCCGATTGCTTTTGCGTACATGCAACGATACGTATTGTGCATCAAAACATTCAACCATTGCCTGTGATGCCTGGTTCATTAGTTTTTGAGCCAGTCCCAATCGTCGATATGATCGTTTTATGGCCAACGATGTAATATGACCGTGTTTACTTTCCTCATTCGGTTCGGGCTCTTCCATTTTTGCCAATACATAACCAACAATGTTGCCTTTGTCATCTTCGGCAACATAGCTGAGCTGTGGCCACGTTAAACCATGATAGAAATAGTATTTCATTTGATAATTTTCCGGCAAACAGAGCAAATTGCAATGTTGCATATTCATGAGATCCTCGGGTTTTGCACAGCGGATATTCATGATGGCGATTTTGTTTTGTCAGATTGATTAGTTTGATACGATCAGGAATTGTTGTTGCTTTCGTTGCTCTTTGTGTCTCACTCTCTCCCTCTAATCACGTCGTGTTTTTTTCACTCGGCCCTTGGTGCTGTCACTACTCTTTGAACCGTTCGTTGATGGCGAACCGTCGCTAATTTGACCCAATAACTCTCTGACCAAACGAAACCGTGACAAGAATACCTTCCAAACACAATACCAACCTAATTGCAGAGAGAAAAACGGAAACGTGATTAAAACATCATCATCAGAAGAAACAATTGGTTATATGCAAGGGGAGCTTCACATCGACGCACACACATAACCTCACTCTTGGTGTTACATCAAAACACTATGGAGTTCGGAATGAATTTGCGAACAATTTCTCATGCGCAGCACTCCTCACACAATAACAAAAACAACAAAACTCGAAAAGAATCGGCAAATTTTATGAAATAAAGATAAAAATGGACAAGAGACAAAGAAAATCATATGAAAATTAGGTAAATAGAAATGCATTAAGTGGATATACCTAGTAAAACGGCCAAACAAACTAATATCAAGGAACCCAGAACCGATAAAATAACACTAAGAATCTGTTGTAAGTCCATTTAAATAAAAGTGTCTATCGTTTTCATATAGCATATAGCCTATTATGAATGACTTTACACGAACGTTTTTTTAATATTGTGTCTTTTTTTTACATGCAACTTATTTGCCAGGTTATGTGCACACGGTCAACTAAAAAAAAATATACTGAATGCATTAAGAAAAATCAAAATTAACAAAATGGTTATCAATTTAGCAAAAAGTCATGGATTTGATAAAAAAAAAATTGATCAGAATTTATACAAAATAAAAAACCAAACAACAAACTGTAAGCATTTCGGGTTAAATTTAATATATGAGAATATATAGTTAATTACCAGCAACTTGTCGGTGTTGTTGTGTTCTAAATTGTCTGTGTATCGGTGGTACAGTGCTAATCACGTTTGACACAATGTGTTACCATCTCAAATATGCCATTCTGACATGGGTTTTGCTCGATATTCGGTCAAACGCACATAGCCCAAATCGTTATCCCGAACTTTGAATGTACTCAATTGCTATGCGTTCTATCCGAATGATTACGATGCATATTTGCGCACGAGATTTACATTAATTCGACAATAATTTGATTTAATTTCCCAAAAAAGCTCTTTATAATTTCGATGAATTCGAAATTCTTGGTTTTTCAACATTTGACATTTCCACCTGTCAACCGGTTGATCACACATGTAAACATGTCAATTGTATTGATGCTCTCTGTTGTGGAAAACAAATTGCGAAATAGATTTTTATTTGTATAAAAAACCAGAGCACGGAAATGAATTGCATTTCAAAAGCATCCATGTCGTGCAATCAACTCTAGGCTCATATTAATTGTTGTTCAACTCATTTACGCAGTAAATTTAAATCGATTCTTCGATGAATCAATAGAATTTAAAAAAAAATGCCAACAGCTGTAATATGTGGCTAAGAGAGAAAGAGCTTACTTTTTTTCTATCTTATTTTGAATAAATGTTGTTCATAGTAGCGTAGTTTTTGTAGAATGTCATGACACCGATTAAATTATTTAAATGCAATACCATTCAAATTGAATTGATGTGATAAGATGTCAACAATGAAATTGTACAAATTAATCACGCATCAAAAAAACTTCAGTGGTAAGTCGATGGAGGAAAAAAAACAACAACGCAATTTCCAGACTGTCTGTCTGGCCGACATTTTAATGGGTTTTATTGCAATTTTTCCGCAGTTGAAGACTTAATTTTGAATTCAAAAGAACTTCCCGATGCTAAAATCGGCGATGTCGTCGAAATTTTCCTACCAGAAGACGATGGCGTTCGATTGCTACTGCAAATCACGAATCTTAATGAGGATAAAAGCAA